>NC_091079.1:45265909-45568939 GCF_032405125.1 Capricornis sumatraensis
ACCTTTGCACTGGTGATCTATTTATTGGCACAAGACAAATTCACTTAAAACTCAGTGACTTATGGAACTTCCCTGGTAGTCCAGTGTCTAGGACTCCATGTTTTCTAATGCAGCAGGCCCGGATTGGATCCCCGGTCAAGGAACTAGATCCCACATGCCAAAACTATAGAGATCTCACGTGTAGCAATAAAGACCCAGCACAGCCAAATAAATAAAAAGAGCAAGTTTCATAAGTGCATATATTAAAAAGAACACAGTGACTTAATAGCAATATTCCTTTATCATCTTGCACAGTGTCTGTGCATCCAGAAATCAGGCAAGACACAGGGGAGGATAAGCTTATTTCTCCCCCCACACCTGGGACCTAAAATGGAAGGCATGAAGGCTGGGGACTGAAATCATCTGAAGATTACTTCATGCAGATCTAGTACTGATGCTGGCCATTGGTCACAGATCAAGAAGCATCCTAGGCTTCCTTACAAACCCAGCTCTGGGTTCTGAGGTTAAGATCAGGGCGGGGGTGGAGGAAGGAGTTGCCTTCTTTCTAAGATCAAACCTCAGAAGTCACATGGGATCCCTTCAACCACACTCCATAGGGGCAGTTGGGACTGCTTGTGACAGTCCCAAACCTATCTTGACTCAAGAAGAGGGAATATAGCCTCCAGTAGTTCCATCTCTTGGTGGGAGAAACATCAATCATATTGTAAGAGGAATAGTGGAAAGGGATGGAATACACAATAGCAGTCCTCATTGGGAAATGCAACTTTCCATAATCTTGCATGCATGCATGCTAAGTCGCTTCAGTCATGTCTGACTCTGTGTGACTCTATGGACTCTAGCCCGCCAGACTCCTCTGTCCATGGGATTCTCCAGGCAAGAATACTGGAGTGAGTTGCCATACCCTCCTCCAACGGATCTTCCCGACCCAGGGATAGAATTCATGTCTCTAATGTCTCCTGCATTGACAGGTGGGTTCTTTACCCCTAGCGCCACCTGGGAACCCCTCCCATAATCTTACACTCCAGTAAACATCCTAGCTGAAAACTCAACATTCAGAAAACGAAGATCATGGCATCCAATCCCATCACTTCATGTCAAATAGATGGGGAAACAATGGAAACAATGTTACACTTTATTTCCTTGGGCTCCAAAATCATTGCAGGTGGTGATTGCAGCCATGAAAATAAAAGACGCTTGCTCCTTGGTAAAAAAATTATGACAAACCTAGACAACATATAGAAAGCAGAGACATTACTTCACTGACAAAGGTCTGTATAGTCAAAATTGTGGTTTTTCCAGGAGTCATGTATGGATGTAACGGTGGGACCATAAAGAAAGCTGAGCACCAAAAAATTGATGCTTTGGAACTATGGTGTTGGAGAAGACTTTTGAGAGTCCCTTGGACTGCAAGGAGATTCAACCAGTCCATCCTAAAGGAAATCAGTTATTCATTGAAAGGACTGATGCTGAAGCTGAAGCTCCAATACTTTGGCCACCTGATGCGGAGAGCCAACTCATTCAAAAGACCCTGATGCTGGGAAAGATTAAAGGCAGGTAAAGGGGATGATAGAGGATGAGATGGTTGGATGGCATCACTGACTCAATGGACATGAGTTTGAACAAACTCCAGGAGATGGTGAAGAACAGGGAAGCCAGTTGTGCTGCAGTCCATGGGGTCGCAAAGAGTCAGACACGACTGAGCAACTGAACAACAAAACATCTTAGAGTGAGCCCTAGATTAGGTTGACTCCAGGAAACATGTCTCCAGTCAGGATTCCATCGGCAAGCAGAAGAGGGAAGAATCTGAGATTGTTTCTGACTAGGGATCAAGACAGCCTTCAAAGAGGAAGCCGTATTTGAGTTTTATCTTGATTGGGCAGAATTTCAATTTAGTTATTCCCCGTGCCTACTTGGTGTATGGAGGGTAGAATGCCAAGTGGAGAACGGAATGGAAAATTCTACTTCCAAAGGCAGGTAACTGGCTGTGATCTTTAGAGAGGAGATGAGGACGTCCTCAGTGGCACACTTCCACCAGCACTCCTGCTTCTTTCACTGTACTGTTCCCTCTCATGTGGCCGGAAGCTTGCAGTGCTACAGAAATCTAGAACCGTACTCTCCCAGCTCCCCTTCAGTCTCTAACAGCTAACAGGACCCTGGAGCACACATCACTGGGGAATTTGGGAACCAAGCTAGAAACCATTTTATATTACTAAGGAGAAAAAATTACATAAAGCACATTGAATGTAATGAAACAGTCTATTTATAAATCATTGACTTGCCATTTTTTAACTTTTTAGTCTATATTGGAGTATAACTGATTAACAATGTTGTGATAGTTTCAGGTAGACAGCAAAGGGACTCAGCCATTACATGTATGTGTATCCATTCTCCCCCAAACTCTCTTCCCATCCAGGCTGCCGCATTACATTGATCAGAGTTCCATGTGCTATACAGTAGGTCCTTGTTGGTAATCTATTTTAAATATAGCAGTGTGTACAAGTCCATCCCAAGTTCCCTAACTATCTCTTCTCCCATCCCTTCTCCCACCCCTTCCCTGTAACCATAAGTTTATTCCCTATTTCTCTAAGCCTGTGAGTCTGTTTCCGTTTTCTAAATAAGTTCATTTGCATCATTTCTTTTTAGATTTCACATATAAGGATACCTATAATATTTCTCTTCCTCTCTCTGTGAGTTGTCATTTTTTAATCTTCAAAGAAACCAGATTTCTTTGTGAATTCAAGTATTGGAAATATATAAAAGTAAATATTTGTATAATTTCTGTTTTATTTCATTCTTTCCCCTTCTTTATCTCTCCATCTCCATGTGATTCCAAAGGGAAAGGAGATCAAAAGATTTTACTTATTGATAAGGAAATGCATGAAAAATCTAAATGAGATTTATAGTAATTAATAATTGGACCAAAGAAACTAGGAATGTCAAAGTCATGATTATGATTTTTTAATCCCATCAATTATTCTGTCTGCAAGCAAATGAAACTTTCAATGCACTAGGGCATTGCTTTTTTTTTTAGTCTCTCCAAGTCTTACATTTTATTACAAAACAACCTATTAAAGTAGGATATGCCCCAGATTTATACATCAGCTGTTCAGCAAGAAAACGTTCACTGTTTTTAAGTGCATACACATATAAAATAACCAACTTTGGGGACACATTGCAAATTCCAAGCCTCATTCTGAGAATGAAAAATTGACCATAATTCAGCTGTGATTTCTTTTAGCATATATATGATTCGTTAATAACCTTAGGGTTGCTTTGAAAGTGGATCATCGAATACCTCTGCTGTCAAGGACTTTGTAAAATTTAGTTCTAATTGAGGATCAAGGCCTAGTTATTTAAAAGCATAGTGATTTCAGGAGGCTAAGAACTTCATAGGGTGAAGACATTAATTTTGCAGATTGGAAATATTTTTTAACACAGAAATAGAGTGGCCCTAAACTCCCACTTCTCCCTTCTAAAGCTCTTTAGAACTAGATCTGAGATAAAGTTCAAATACAATGAAATTTACATAGACCAGCTCATTAGGTTTAAGCAGATTCAGAGACCTCAGCACTGTGAGAAAAACCCTAGACAGTCTGCTCTTTTTTCTCCTTTCTGCTTAGAAGCAGTGTTCTGTGATTCACATCAGGATTTAAAAGCACAGACTTATTTCTAAGTGTGATCTAAGAAGTTGAAGAAAACCACATACCTATTCACATGGTGATATCTAGGCTTAAAAATCACACTATCAAAGGAAAATAAGAATTTATAATAAAACTAGTTGATAAAATGGAGAAGGCAATGGCACCCCACTCCAGTACTCTTGCCTGGAAAATCCCATGGACGGAGGAGCCTGGTAGGCTGCAGTCCATGGGGTCGCGAAGAGTTGGACACAACTGAGCGGCTTCAATTTCACGTTTCACTTTCATGCATTGGAGAAGGAAATGGCAGCCCACTCCAGTGTTCTTGCCTGGAGAATCCCAGGGACGGGGGAGCCTGGTGGGCTGCAATCTATGGGGTCGCACAGAGTCGGACACGACTGAAGTGACTTAGCAGTTGATAAAAATTTCAGACTATGAGAAATATGAGTTGAACCACCAACAGCAACAAGATCCACTGGATATCTAAACTCATTTGGAAAAATGAAAATGGGGCATAAGTGCCCTGAGAACAGGGAATTCAAATTCACCAAGAAGAACTTCCAAAGCATAGCAACAAAGCTATCAGTGGATTCTGCAAATTCTCATTCACAAATGCAAGAAGTGCATATGGGACATTCTCCAGATCAAACATATATTAAGCCATAAATAAGCATCAATATGCTTTGCTGTTGTTCAGTTGCTCAGCCATGTCCGATTCTTTGCGACCCCATGGACTGTAACCTGCCAGGCTCCTCTGTCCGTGAGGTTCTCCAAGCAAGAATACTGGAGCAGGTTGTCATTTCCTTCTCCAGGGGGTGCTTCCTGACCCAGGGATCGACCCAAATCTCCTGCCTTGGCAGATGCATTCTTTACCACTGAGCCACCAGAGAAGTAATATGTTTTAAGGGATTGAGATTATATAATGTGTTTCCCCTGATCACAATGGATTGAAACAAGAAATTAAAAGTGAAAAAAAATGCAAATTTACAAATATTTGGAAAGCAAACAACACACTACTAAATAATGAATAGATCAAAGGAAAAATCAAAAGGGAAATTAGAAAATACTTGGAGATGAATGAAAATGAAGATTACATACTACAACTTATGGAATGCAACTAAATACTTAGAGGGAAATTCATAGCTGCATATGCCTACCTTAAAAGAAAAAAAAGAAAGATTTTTAAAACCACAAACTAGACTTTCACCATAAGTCACTGAAGAGAGAAGAGAAAATTGAACACAAGGCAGAAGATAGAAAACAATAAGGATTAGGTGCTGAAATTAACAACATAAAAAGTAGAAAAACAATAAAGGAAAATCAACAAATCCAAATGTTGGGGTTTTTTAAGATTGAAACATTATCAAAACTTCAGTTAGATTAATTGAGAAAGAAAACTCAAAGTATAAAGATCATAAAATGAAAGAGGGAACATTATTACCAATATTACATGAATAAAATGAGTTAGAGAAGAATGCTATGAAGAATTGTACAACAAATTAGATAGCTTAGATGAGATGGATGGATTCCAAAGAAAACAAAAACGATCAAAACTGACTCAAAAGAAACAGAAAGTCTGAATAGGCCTGTAAGATGTAAAGAGATGATTGAATTAATCAAAAAGTATTCCCCCTGCAAAAAAAACTTCCCACAATAAAAGCTCAAGACCAGAAGGCTTCACTGATGACTCTATCAAATGTTTGAAGACGAATTAATACCAATTCTTCAAAACTTCAAAAACTTCCTAAACATCAAAGAGGGAAAAAGGAACCCTTCTCAACTTATTTTTGTCTATCATCCATCTGATAAGAAACTTTTGTTTTAAGAAAACACAAAATTCTTCGTGTAACTGAAAGTGGGGTCCGGCTGTTCACCACACAAAAGACAATGAAGAGGCCAGGTTGGCAGAAAGGAAAGTTTGCTTTCCTTTGCTTTGCCACCATCCTGGATGCCGGCAACTGGGAAGCGTAGGGGGGCTCCTATCCTGTCTAAAGGCTGACTCCCCCTGTGCTGACAATCAGTGGACAAGAGCTTTCATAGACAGAGGGATGGGGCTACATGCAGAAACAGCATGGTCAGCTCTGACAATCATCTTGAAACTGATCATTTGTGGTCTGACCAGCATCATCTTGATTGTTTTAGGTACAGTTAATCTTCAGTTCCCTGGTGGCTCAGAGGTTAAAGCGTGTGCCTGGAATGCAGGAGACCCGGGTTGGATCCCTGGGTTGGGAAGATCCCCGGAGGAGGAAATGGCAACCCACTCCAGTACTCTTGCCTGGAGAATCCCATGGAGGGAGGAGCCTGGTAGGCTGTAGTCCATGGGGTCGCAAAGAGTGGGACACGACTGAGCAACTTCACTTCACTTCAATCTTCAGTTCCAGGGTTGATTTGTTCCATTTTCTTGAGGCCAGTTCTCTGAATTGTGTTTGCTAAAGTCATGGCTACAGCCTAGTCGTCAAGTAGTTAACTTCTTCACCTGGTGAGGGTTTCAGTGTCTATAAGACAGTTCATGGAATATATCTCAGAATATTATCTGTAGCCCTTGAGGAGGAAATAAAAGTCCTTGACTATCCTTCATGACTGAACTATTATTATTTAGTTTCATTGGACTGTTTTTCTTTGTTTCTGCATTTTCTCATTTTTCTGATTAAACATCAGTTCGGTTCAGTTCAGTTGCTCAGTCATGTCCAACTCTTTGCAGCCCCGTAGACTGTAATACTCCAGGCTTCCCCGTCTATCGGCAGCTCCTGGAGCTTGCTCACACTCATGTCCATCAAATCAGTGAAGCCATCCGACCATCTCATCCTCTGTCATCCCCTTCTCCTCCCTTCAATCTTTCCCAGCATCAGGGTCTTTTCCAATGAGTCAGCTCCTCTCATCAGATGGCCAAAGTATTGGAGCTTCAGCTTCAGCTTCAGCATCAGTCCTTCCAATGAACACCCAGGACTGATCTCCTTTAGGATGGACTGGTGGGATCTCCTTGATGTCCAAGGGACTCTCAAGAGTCTTCTGCAACACCACAGTTCAAAAGCATCAATTCTTTATGGTCAACTCTCTTTATGGTCCAATTCTCACATCCATACATGACTCCTGGAAAAACCACAACTTTGACTATACAACCTTTGTCGGTAACGTCTCTGCTTTTTAATATGTTGTCTAGGTTGGTCATAGCTTTTCTTCTAAGGAGCAAGAGGCTTTTAATTTCATGGCCACAGTCACCATCTGCAGTGATACTGAACCCAAGAAAATAAAGTCTGTCACTGTTTCCATTGTTTCCCTATCTATTTGCCATAAAGTGATGGGACTGGATGCCATAATCTTCACTTTTAAATGTTGAGTTTTTAGCAAGCTTTTTCACTCTCCTCTTTCACTTTCATCAAGAGACTCTTTAGTTCCTCTTCGCTTTCTGCCACAAGGGTAGTGTCCTCTGTGTATCTGAGGTTATTGATATTTCTCCCTGCAATTTTGATTCCAGCTAATACTTCATCCAGTCAGGCATTTTGCATGATATACTCTGCATATAAGTTAAATGAGTAGGGTGAGAGTTTACAGCCTTGAGGTACTCCTTTCCCAATTTGGAACGAGTCTATTGTTTCACATCCAGTTCTAACTGTTGCTTCTTGACCTGCATACAGATTTCTCAGGAGGCAGGTAAGGTGGTCTAGTATTCCCATCTCTTTAAGAATTTTCCACAGTTTGTTGTGATCAACACAGTCAAAGGCTTTGGCGTAGTCAATGAAGTATAAACATATTCTTTGCTTAAAGTTTTTCCACAGACAAAAGGCAGGTAGAGGTTGTGGATGGCAAAGACTATATGGTTCTGCTCCATTTCAATAGAATTCTATAATAAAAATACCAATAACCTAATTTTTTAAATTTAATTAATTTATTTATTTGGCAGCCTTGGGTCTTAATTGCTCTGAGGCTTGTGGGATCTTAGTTCCCTGACCAGGGATTGGACCCGAGATCCTGAATTGCAAGGCAGAGTCTTAACCACTGGACCACCAGGGAAGTCCTTAACCTAATTTTAAAATGGACAAAGTTACCAAAACATTTCTCAAAAGAAGATACACACACAGTCAATAAGCACATGAAATGATGCTCAATATCACTAGTCATCAGGGAAACACAAATCAAAAACTAAGTTAGGTACCACCTCACACCTATTGGGCATCCCTGGTGGTCAGACAGTAAAGAATCTGCCCGCCAGTGCAGGAGACCTGGGTTCAATCCCTGGGTCAGGAAGATCCCTTGGAGAAGGGAATGGCAATCCACTCTAGTATTCTTGCCTGGAGAATTCCATGGACAGAGGAGTCTGGTGGGCTATACAGTCCATGGGGTTGAAAAGAATTGGACACAACTGACTGACTTTCACTTCACTTCACACCTATAGGGATGGCTATAATGAAAAAGGTGACAAGTATTGACAAGGATGTAGGGAAACTGGAATCCTCAAACATTACTGGTAAGAATGTAAAATGGTTCAGGTGTTTGGGAAATCAGTTTAGTAGCTGCTCAAAATGCTAAACACAGAGTTACCATATGACCTGGCAATTCTACTCCTGGTATACACTCAAGAGAAATGAAACCTATATCCACATAAAAACGTATACACAAATATTCATAGCAGCACTATTCCTAATAGCCAAAAAGTAGTCACAGCTCCAAAATGTCCATCACTTCAAGAATGGAGAAGTGAAATGGAACATTTTTCTGATTGGCTGGTGGTGAGGTAATTGGGAAAGAAGTGAAGTCGCTCAGTCCTGTCCGACTCTTTGCGACCCCGTGGACTGTAGCCCTCCAGGCTCCTCTGTCCATGGGATTCTCCAGGCAAGAATACTGGAGTGAGTTGCCATTTCCTTCTCCAGGGGATCTTCCCAACCCAGGGATCAAACCCGGCTCTCCTGCATTGCAGGCAGATGCTTTATAATTGGAAGTCAGTTATCAATTTGCTGGGTCCAACCGGTCTAAGGTCTCTGTGCTTGTGGGCAGCATACAGTTAAGGTCTTCCACCTAGTGTGGTTTCAGTATCAGCAAAATGGCTCAAAAATAGTGTTGTATCCCCCTTGAGGGGGACCAGGACCTGCCACAGGCTGCTCTATTGTTTCTGGGCTGCTCTTCCCTGCCTCCGCATCCCCTCCCTTCCCTAATTAACAACTATTGAACCGGCTCCTTTGAACTCAGGGAAAGTCCTGGAAGCTGAATGAAGCCTATTTCCTGTAGTCAAGAAATAAGAGACCCAGAGAAACTTTTGTGCCCAGGAACCTCCCCCCACCCACGATCCTGCTGGATATCAGTCAGAACTGAGGACCACCTTCGGCTTCCCTGGTAGGTCAGAAGTTAAAGCGTCTGCCTGCAATGCGGGAGACCTAGGTTCGATCCCTGGGTCAGAAAGATCCCCTGGAGAAGGAAATGGCAACCCACTCCAGTATTCTTGCCTGGAGAACCCCATGGACAGAGCCTGGTGGGCTACAGTCCACGGGGTCGCAAAGAGTCGGACACAACTGAGCTACTTCACTTTCACTTTCGTTAGCATAGGACTTCTAATCTCAGTTCTTGGGTGTTTCTTAAAGCACAGTGATACAGATTTCAGGTTCTATTCTCTCTCCCAGGGTTAGATCACCTCCCATCCCCTGGGTCTTCTGTCCCAAACCAGTCACAATTCACACTTTCCTCTCGGACACACTTGCTTTCAGATCCCCTCCCAGACATAAATGATCTGATAGGCTAGTGCCCGTGTATTGGTGGAGACAACTGGCTATCACTGTGTTGCCTTCAGACTTCTAGATTTTTAACAAAAAAACTCCTGAAAATGCAAATGGAGTCTTAGGGACTCATTCTTAGGGATATGTTGAAATCTCGGCAGTACCGTCTTTACAGCAGGAGTTTCCCCCTCCAAATTCATCCTGAGGAATTGCTTACCTCATTTGTATGTCACTTTTGTCTCCTTAGACCAGCCCCATTTTCTGTTTACAATCAAACTGTCCCAGTAGTGCATGTTTGTATATGTGTGGTTGTCTGACTCTTTGCGATCCCATAAACTGTAGCCCACCAGGCTTCTCTGTCCATGGAATTCTCCAGGCAATACTGGAGTGGGTTGCCATTTCCTCCTCCAGGGGGTCTTCCTGACCCAGGGATTGGAACCTGCGTATCTTGCATCTCCTGCATTGGCAGGTGGATTCTTTAACCACTGAGCCACCTGGGAAGCCCAGAGTCATGACCTCTAAATTCCTGACTCATTCATCCATCTGTGATTCTAGCACTTCCATTAGAAAGCCCTCACCTCCAGTTATTTCTGGAAGGTGTTTGTTTTTGTTTTTGTTTTAACTGAGGAGAGAGGATGGCTAGTATCCAGTCTGCTATCACCCTGAATCTGTCTTCTTATTGTCCCTTTGTTCTCATCCCCTTCAGTGAGAACTCTGGGCTGCTGCCCACCCAGCTGCTGAAAGCCCCACCCACCGCCACAAATACTGAAGTCACTTCCTGCCCCTGGAATTGCACCCTGTGGACATTTTAATTGGTTCTAACCACCCTACCCCAAAGTAATTAGTTATGTGCTATTTCTTTATTTGTGCCATATCTAGTTCCAAAGGATTTAAAATCCAAAAGTGTATACACTGAAACGAGAAAATAAGTAGGAAGAGATTAAAAACTTAATAGTAGAAAGATAAAAATAAAGCTATAGATAAAATAGGGCTTGCAATTGTGTGCACTTCCTTGAGGTGGCCTCAAAAATTGAGATTTCTAGCAGTCACTGTAAATACGGAATCCTAAAGCAAACTGATTTAACTTTCAGTATCTGAAATCCGAGCAAAATGTCTCCTGTGGTAGGTCTTTACAAAGAAGTTTCTCTTTGGGGACTTCCCTGGTGGTCCAGTGGCTCAGACTCCATGCTCCCAATGCAAGAGGCCTGGGTTGGATCCCTGGTAGGGGAGCTATAACCCACATTGTTGCAGGAAGGGGGAACCCTTCCAGGGCTCAAAACTGGGCTCTTGTCTAACACTCAGAAATGAATTGTCTGAGGAGACACATGTGCTGACAAAGCAAGAGATTTTATTGGGAAAGAGCACCCGGGTAGAGAGCAGTAGGGTAAGGGAACCCAGGAGAACTGCTCTGCCACGTGGCTCGCAGTCTCGGGTTTTATGGTGATGGGATTAGTTTCCCGGTTGTCTTTAGCCAGTGATTCTGACTCAGAGTCCTTCCTGGTGGTGCACTCCTTGTTCAGCCAGGATGGATGCCAGAGAGAAGGATTCTGGGATGTGGTCAGACATGTGGTGTCTCCTTTCGACGTTTCCTGAGCTCTTCCAGTTGGTGGTGGCTTATTTGTTCCGTGTTCCTTACCAGGACCTCCTGTCGTAAAATAGCTCATGCAAATGGTTACTATGGTGCCTGGCCAGAGTGAGCGGTTTCAGTCTGTGTGCTTCCCCTAACAACATGATGCAACTAAGGATTTGAATGCGGCAAGTAAGATCAAAGAACTTGAGTGCTACAACTAAGACCCAACTCAGCCAAATAAATAAATTAAATTAATAATTTTAAAGAGGTTTTTCTTTAATTTAGTTTCCTTTATCTTCACCAATATTCTCACAGTAAACAGAATTGCAGTTTGATTAAACTCTGGGAGATAGTAAAGGACAGGGCAGCCTGGTGTGCTGCAGTGCATGGGGTCGCAAAGAGTCGGACACAACTGAGTGACTCAACAACAACAACAACTAACACAAGAAAATACATAAGGCATTTATAATATTCCTTCAAGGTGTATCTATGGCATGTCATATAAACTGGATTCCAAAAATTAATGTCAATGCATTAAACTACAAAAGCATTGTAGTTTAGGTTTGATACAGAAATAAAATCAAGAGTATCTAGAAAATGGGTTGCACAATGTTCAGGCACATGTCTGTCAGAGTGCCCTGGGGTCAGAGGAAACTTTCTTGCCAGTTCTTAAAAGTGCAAGAGTTCCCTGTTGCCATGTGGAAATCAACACAGTATTTCTATAGTCAGCTGAGAGAGGGGTAAAATTATAAGAGCTGAAAAACTTAAACATAGTCTTATGCAGAGTAGAAAGCCACCTCTCCTTTATTGAGGGGACTGAGAGCATAGGGAATGACATGGATGAGATTTTCTACTCCAGTACACAGGAAAATGAGCAGCTGAGTCTAAAAGTTCTGTTATTTAGAACATGGAAACAATCGTCTTTGTATGGAAAATTATTGACCAAAATCTCAGGAAAAAAAAAAAAAACCTCTGGACTTCCATGGTGGTGCAGTGGTTAAAACTCCTCTCTTCCACTGCAGGGGCCAAAGTTTGCATCCCTGGTTACAGAACTAAGATCCTGCATGCCTCATGACCCAGCCAAAAAACACGCAGAAAACCCAGCAAAACAGAAACCCTCATTGAAGCCCCATTTGAGACCCAACTTTAAGTAGTTTAACTATTCACTGAAATTCCCAAGATACGGGAATGAATTGGCCCCAGCAGGACTGACTGGATGGCCCTGCTTTACGGGCTGTTCATTCTTGGTCAATTGTGCATTGGGGAGTTCTTTTAAAACTTTCAAGTTTTTAGTTTCTGAAGGGCTTCTTTCTGGAAACACTTGCAAAGGAAGACCTTCCAGGCGTCAATTAAGGTCACTCTTTGTTCATTGAACTCAAACGTGATCATTTACAAGAAAATTCTTCTGTTTATTTTCAGGGACTTGGAATGTAAATTGTATTGTCTCTGTCAATTTAGGGCTTCCCAGGTAGCTCAAAATTTGCCTGCAGTGCAGGAGACCCAGGTTTCATCCTTGGGTCAGGAAGATCCTGTGGAGAAGGGAATGGCAACCACTCCAGTATTCTTGCCTGCAGAATTCCATAGACAGAGGAGCCTGGCAGGCCACAGTCCATGGGGGCACAAAGGATTGGACATGACTGAGAGATCAACATATGCAATTTAGGTATATTCAACTACAAGGTAAGCATTGTACTTCTATCTAATCTTTTTTAAAAATGTAGACCCCTTCCAAATCCAATGAAAAATCAGTGTTTTGATAAAAGAAGCACATTAACAATTAAATGTATACATGTTTCAATGCCATTCTCCCAAATCATCACACCATCTCCCTCTCCCTCAGAGTCCAAAAGTCCGTTCTATACATCTGTGTCTCTTTTGCTGTCTCACATACAGGGTCATCATTACCATCTTTCTAAATTCCGTATATATGTGTCAGTATACTGAATTGGTGTTTTTCTTTCTGGCTTACTTCACTCTGTATAATCGGCTCCAGTTTCATCCATCTCATTAGAATTGATTCAAATATATTCTTTTTAATGGCTGAGTATGGGGATGATCCAGAGAAATGATATGAGGTGGGAGGTGGAAGGGGGATTCAGGATTGGGAGCTTGTATACACCCGTGGTGGATTCATGTCAATCTATGGCAAAACCAATACAGTATTGTAAAGTAAAATAAAGTAAAAAAATAAAATAAAATAAATAAAGTGTGTTTGTGTAAAAGGGAAGAACAAAAAAAAAGTTAAATGTAAAATTTTCACCTTGAAAGTACTCTCGCATGATAAATCCCACTAGAAGGTATTGGTCAGATATTGTGATTTGACTCTTAAGTTTAGGAAAATGAAAGCACAGACTAGCTTCACAGAGTAACAGTTTTATTTATTCATTTATTTACACCAGTTTCAGCAGACAGGAATGTATTTCCTTAAAAAAAAAAATCAAGAAAAAAAGTGCCAAAAAATGATCCAAAAAGCACTGAAAGTAGAGTGACAAAATGGAAAATAAAAAGGTGAATCAGAGAGCAAATTAAAAGGTTACTATTGTTGCTATAACGTGTGTTTACAAGATGACGCAGTGCTGAAAATGTGCATGAAGTCTGGACAAGTTGTCAACAATTGATATGTCGTAAAGTCATTTTAGATCAAGACATTCAGAACCATAACCTCCGATTCATAGACTGTAGTTAAGAATCCACGATGGTAAGAGAGAGACCAACATCAGCCATCACTGCCAGAATCCAAACTGATGTTTAAAACCCAAGATACTCACACCTCCTGCTTTGATTCATCCCATGTTGAAGAAAAATAAATGTCGAGAGGGCAGAAGACCTTTCAACTAAATAGAATGCTGTGTTAAAATGAGAATTAAGAGAATTTGATTCTGACATGACCCCCATCAAATCCCAAACCTCGTATTGTTGATAGAGATCGGAGGGCAAAAAAAAAAAGGTTGAATCTACACTTGTTGGCCAGTAAAAATTTCATCACAAGTGTTATAGAGAGAACAGCTGACGTTTGGGGACGTATGGAGAACGTGGTTGAAATACCAAATGGAACTCTACAAGATTAAACTGATATTTCCAGCAGGTCTGTAAGCAACCAAAAAGCAGAGTGAACACTCACTGTTAGGGAAACTTTGCACCTATCAGCAGGATTTCCCAACCTAAACACTCAAATCTGTTAAAGGAAAGTATATGATTAAGCATACCTGGAGCAGGCAAGGTCCTGACAGCCAAGGCCCATTGTTCTCACGTAGACCTTAGTGATTGTGCAAAGGACAATTGTCAAACTTAGGTAGTTCAGTTCAGCTCAGCCGCTCAGTCATGTCCGACTCTTTGCGACCCCATGGACTGCAGCACACCAGGCCTCCCTGTCCATCACCAGCTCCCGGAGCTTACCCAAACTCATATCCATCGAGTCAGTGATGCCATCTAACCATCTCATCCTCTGTCATCCCCTTCTCTTCCTGCCTTCAATCTTTCCCAGCATCAGGGTCTTTTCAAATGAGTCAGCCCTTCACATCAGGTGGTCAAAGTATTGGAGCTTCAGCTTCAACATCAGTCCTTCCAATGAACACCAAGGACTGATCTCCTTTAGGATGGACTGGTTGGATCTCCTTGCAGTCCAAGGGACTCTCAAGAGCCTTCTCCAACACTGCAGTTCAAAAGCATCAATTCTGTGCTCAGCTTTCTTTATAGTCCAACTCTCACATCCATACATGACCACTGGAAAAACCATAGCCTTGACTAGATGGACCTTTGTTGGCAAAGTAATGTCTTTGCTTTTTAATATGCTGTCTAGTTTGGTCATAACTTTCCTTCCAAGGAGTAAGCGTCTTTTAATTTCATGGCTGCAGTCACCATTGCAATGATTTTGGAGCCCCCCAAAATAAAGTCTGACACTGTTTCCACTGTTTCCCTATCTATTTCCCATGAAGTGATGGGACCAGATGCCATGATCTTAGTTTTCTGAATGTTGAGCTTTAAGCCAACTTTTTCACTCTCCTCTTTCACTTTCATCAAGAGGCTCTTTAGTTCTTCTTCACTTTCTGCCATAAGGGTGGTGTCAACTGCATATCTGAGGTTATTGATATTTCTCCCAGCAATCTTGATTCCAGTGTGTGCTTCATCCAGCCCAGTGTTTCTCATGATGTACTCTGCATTGAAGTTAAATCAGCAGGGTGACAATATACAGCCTTGATGTACTCCTTTTCCTATTTGGAACCAGTCTGTTGTTCCATGTCCAGTTCTGTTGCTTCCTGACCTGCATACAGATTTCTCAAGAGGCAGGTCAGGTGGTCTGGTATTCCCATCCTTTTCAGAATTTTCCACAGTTTATTGTGATCCACACAGTCAAAGGCTTTGGCATAGACAATAAAGCAGAGACTTAGGTAACATGAGCTTAAAACAGATCGTGAACTTTATGAATCACTTTGCAAGCTCAATAATAGTCTTTTTTTTTTTTCTTTTAATTTATTTAGCTGCAGTGGTCTTAGTTGTAGCATGTGGGATTGTTAGTTGCAGTGGGTAGGCCCTTACTTTCAGCATTGTGGGATACAGTTCCCTGAGCAGGGATCAAACCCGGGCCCTCTGCATTGGGAGCACAGAGTCTTAACCACTGGACCACCAGGGAAGTCCCGCTAAACCACATTCCTTGTTAATGGGTTCTTAGGTCTTGTTTTTAAAATGCTTCAAGAGGGTTTTAAAGCCATTCCATTTTGTTAATACTGGTAACTTCCAAGCAATAGCAAGTTCACTTATATAGATTGCTTGGTGACCCTTCTGGGTACTAAAATCCATGTCAAGGTTGAACAGATGTCCTGGAGAAAACTTTGAAGATTTCACCTAGTAGCATGATTCCAAATAACTCACAAAAAGAGAGAAATAGTGGCCAGGGTTCCTTGTGGAAATATTCACTTAACACTCAGCAGACTGTACTGCACAGCTAAGTATGTGTTAGGCCCTGGAGTTCTAACCTGCCCTCAATGACTCAGAAGCTAGTTCAGAGATAGAAACTGACCACACACGATGACAATTACAAAACAGCATTGCCTGCTTCTTGTAATCAACCCAATCACGTCTCTTATGACCAAGTTTAGAGAACAAACGCAGTTAAATAGGGATGTCCTAGAAATGAAATACAGAAATAGACTTAACACAGTTTCTGTAAATAAAACTGAGAACATCAGGAGCAACATACTGAATCTGGAGTTTCCTAGGAAAAACATGAAAATCCATGCTTCCTTCCTTTGAACCACCCGATTGCTAACCAGAATCATAAAAGACTCAGAGATTGTGTTAAGGGCTCAGGCCTTTGCTGTCCAAGGTGGATTGTGTCCAAAATGCACTTGAAATGCTGTTAATTGAGAAAATTGAGGTGTAATTTAAATGCAAAATGTATACTGTTTTCAAAGACAATATGGGAGAAAGAATGTATATCATCTCATTAATAATTTCTTTATGCTGATTACATGTTAAAATAACAGTTTTGATATATCAATTAAATAAAATATATCATTCAAAACAATTCCACATGCTTCTTTTTATTTTTTTAACATGGCCACTAAAAAATGTGTTAGTTACATATATGGTTCACATTATATTTTTTTTCTGGACAGCACTGGCTTAGACTCTTAAGTTTAAGGCATTTTCCTTAATCTTCCTTAGTCATAAATTTAAGGCACAGCTTAGACCCTTGAGGGGTTCCCTGGTGGCTCAGACAGTAAAGAATCTACCTGCAATGCAAGAGATCTGGGTTCCATCCCTGGGTTGGGAAGATCCCCTGGAGAAGGGAAGAGCAACCCACTCCAGTATTCTTGCCTGCAAGATTCCATGGACAGAGGAGCCTGGCAGGCTACAGTCCATGGGGTCACGAAGAGTCGAACACAACTGAGCAACTAACACTTTCGATTCTTGAACCAGAGAAAACTGAGTTCAGATCCACATTTTAGCTAGGTGATCTTTAGCTAGTTACCTAATCTTCCTAATCACTTGCTATTTACCGGTGATATTTTAATTAGCAGGCCTCCCTGGTGGCTCTAACAATAAACAATTCACCTGCAGTGCAGGAGACTAGGGTTCAATCCCTGGGTTGGGAAGATCCCCTGGAGAAGGGCATGGCAGTCCACTCCAGTATTCTTGCCTGGAGAATCCCCATGGATAGAGGAACATGGCGGGTTACAGTCCATAGAGTCACAAAGAATCAGACATGACTGAGCAACTAAGCACAGTACAGCACATTTTAATTAATTAGTACCTGCTTTTAGATACTAATTGCTTTTCGGACTTGCTTTTAGGATGAAGTTCACAGAAGTAACTTGTTCAACACAAGTCCTCGCATATTTTAGTAAATAATTTTCAAAACCGTCTCAGCTAGTCAATGATCCTGCTTCTTTTTTTTTTTTTAAGGTGGAATGTAGGATCTTAGTTCCTCGACCAGGTATCCAACCCACGCATCCTGCATTGGGAGCACGGAGTCTTATACACTGGACCGAGAGGGAAGTCCCAGTGATCCTGTCATTTACTTTACTGCTAGTCATAACTTCCAAGAATCTCATGATCTAAATTAACCTGAGGTCTCTACATAAGAAGGGGCATTTTCCACTCCTATTTGGGTTCTTGTTTCCATCCTTCTCTAACTGGGGAAGTCCTACTCAGCCTTCAAGACCTAGCTCTGGGGCCTTTCCTGGTGGTCCAGTGGTTAAGACTCTGCATATCTACTGCCGGGGGCACAGATTCCAACCGACGTTGGGGAGGTCCCACATGTCACATGATATGGCCAAAAAAAAAAGGCTCAAGGCTGTATTGTACAACATAGCAAATAGAGCCAGTATTTTGTAATAGCTGTAAATAGAAAGTTTAAGAACCTTTAAAACTATATGAAAAATAAACATTTTTAAAAAGAAAGAAAGAAGCTTTCCAGTTGGACACAGGGCATCTGGAATACTCCATCACCATCTACCCATGTGCTGGAATTTGTGTGGGTTGATAAAAACTCTGAGTTTGTTACAGTCCATATCAGTGTCTTTCCTACCTTCTTTATCTTTCTGACCAAAAAAGATGATAAAGAATATATAACCTTGAATATTCACTGGAAGGACTGATGCTAAACCTGAAGCTCCAATACTTTGGCCATCTGATACAAAGAACCAACTCACTGGGGAAAAGACCCTGATGCTGGGAAAGACTGATGGCAAGAGAAGTGGGTGGCAGAGCATGAGATGGTTAGGTAGCATCACCGACTCAATGGACTTGAATTTGAGCAAACTCTGGGAGATAGTGGAGGACAGGGGAGCCTGGTGCGCTACAGTCCATGGGGTCTCGAGGATTCAGACACAACTTAGCAACTGAACAACAATTTAATATTTAAGGCTGATCTGCACTCTTTTTCCCAATATAGTGATTAAACTATCCCAAGAAGAAGTCAGAGGAGAAGAAAAAGACAAAGTCATGGGAATCTCATAGGTTAAAAGGTGATGCATAATGTACTTTATCCCCAAGTAGAAAGAAGGCACAGTGCTTAATCGTTGTGTGGTTTGCAGAGTGAAAAAGTTTCCATTTTTACCATTTCTCTTTGTATTGAATTCCAGCCTAGTTTGTAATCTGCCACAGTGGAATAATACGCCTTCTGTGTGTTTTCTTTCCAATTGTTGCAGCTATGTTTCTACTGTTATCTTTTGCAAGTAGTTAACACACCGATTTATTTTGTCTTGACAGCCTGGGGCAATGGTAATAAGGATACTAATTTTTAAGTCAAACAAGTACATGGACCTTTTGAAACTGCATCACACTAGATTTCCTTCTTTTCAGATTCCCCCAAAGTCAGATAATAGGAATTCTAGAGACCTTACACTCTTGGCCAAAAAAGAAAAAAGATTTCATAGCCAACAGTGACCTACATAAATCCACTAAGACCATTCACCTCAGTCAGCTAATTTTTCTCAGGGCACCTCCAACAGGATGACTGTGTTCGTGTCATATTTCAACTACTAAAGCTAAAAAAAAAAAAAAAAAAAAAGTGACCCTGAAAAATACATCGACCAGAGTTCTCTGCCACCTGATCACAAGGGGAGAGTGTTGTCACATTCATGAAATGCTTTTGATCTTAGCTGAGACTAAGCTGCTGAGCCAGCCAGACTTCAGGATTCAGAAAATCTACAATGCACAACAAATCTTAAACTCACAACGGTCCTAATTAAGGACCAGTAAGTTAAATTGTATGGATGTGAGAGTTGGACTGTGAAGAAAGCTGAGCGCAGAAGAATTGATGCTTTTGAACTGTGGTGTTGGAGAAAACCCTTGAGAGTCCCTTGGACTGCAAGGACATCCAACCAGTCCATTCTAAAGGAAATCAGTCCTGGGTGTTCTTTGGAAGGAGTGATACTAAAGCTGAAGCTCGAATACTTTGGCCACCTCATGCGAAGAGTTGACTCATTGGAAAAGACTCTGATGCTGGGAGGGATTGGGAGCAGGAGGAGAAGGGGATGACAGAGGATGAGATGGCTGGATGGCATCACTGACTCGATGGACGTGAGTTTGAGTGAACTCCGGGAGTTGGTGATGGACAGGGAGGCCTGGCATGCTGCAATTCATGGGGTCGCAAAGAGTCGGACACGACTGAGCGACTGAACTAAACTGAACTGAAGTTAAATTGAGTATTTAGAGCCAATTTTTTTTTTAATAAAGAACATTTGTTTGGAGTGATGCTGCCAACAGGAACTTACCCGCTGTGCAGTCTCCCTTTCACAACTGCCCAAGTAAACCGGCCAAAGTCTTGTCATCCATTCCAGAACCTCACTGGGGACACGGCGTGAAACAAGCATCAGTCTGAATTACACGATCGTTTGTAAATAGCACTTCCTTAATTACTATCAAGAATTTACAAGAGGGACTTCCCTGGTGGTCCAGTGGCTAAGACTTGGAGCTCCCGATGCAGGTGGCCCAGGTTTGATCCCGCATGCTAGATCCCACATGCTGTAACTAAGAGTTCAAATGTCATAACTAAAGGTCCCATGTGTTGCAAATGAAGATAGAAGGTCTCACATACACATACAAAACTGAGACTTGACACAGTCAAATAAATAAAATTTTTTAAAAAGAATTTGCAAAAAAAAAAAAGTAATAATAAAGGCTAACCAGATGTGGCTGAGGAAAAAAATACCACTTTTCATGTAAGAATTGACACCTAGAATATTCAAAGGAATATTATTCAAGAGTCAGTTGACCTGAATTCTCATCAGTTTTGTTGTTAATTCTGTTGTTTATTCTTGTACAAGTCAGCTGACCTTTGTGATCCCTCTATTTTCTCATCTTTAAAATAAGGAGCTTGTGCTAATGATCTCTTTTTCCTTTCCAGCTCCAACATTCCAATTTTACCTCTAAATCATGTAAAGTAATACACTGTCTCTACATAAACTAATCTTGTTAAACTGATTCCAATAGAATTTTACTTGACTTGATTAAGTAGGTTAAACATCCCCAAATTAGGAGCTCAGAAACACGTTCTCCCTTTTAATTTTCTCATAAATAGCACAGAGGTAAGTTGCAACCCACTTTTGCCTGAAGTATCATAAAATTTAAATGGGCTTCTCAGGTGGCTCAATGGGTAAAGAATCTACCTGCAATGCAGGAGACGCAGGAGACTCAGGCTTGATCCCTGGGTCCAGAAGATCCCCTGCAGAAAGAAATGGCAACCCGCTCCAATATTCTTGCCTGGAAAATTCCATGGACAGAGGAGCCTGGCAGGCTACAGCTCATGGGGTCAAAAAGAGTCAGAAATTAGTTGAATTTAAATTGGTGAGATGTGAGTTTGCGTTAGCTGAAAACCTAATGTCAATTAATGGTGCCTGTTCTGTCCTGGGTCATTGTCTTTTTCTCTTCATGATCTGCCTGGGAAATTATAAGTCACCCACAGCTGCCACAGACACAACCCCTGAAAGTCTAACTTCGGACAATTTCTCCCCTGAGCTCCAAACTAACATGAGCTAATAACAATCATCAGTCACTGAGCACCTCTTACAAGTCTGGTGCGGAGCTGTCCTTTTAATAACCAGTCTCCACCTGGATGGACTTCCCAGGTGGCCCTAGTGGTACAGAACCCACCTGCCAATGTAGGAGACACAGGAGACACAGGTTCAATCCCTGGGTCAGGAAGATCCCCTGGAGGAAGGAATGGCAACCTGCTCCAGTAATATTGCCTGGAAAACCCCATGGACAGAGAAGCCTGGTGGGCTGCAGTCCATGGGGTCTGAAAGAGTTGGGCACAACTGAGCACACACACACTCCACCTGGACAGCACCTCTGCAGGGTGGATGTGGTCATCTCCATTGTACAGATGAGGAAATGGAGTCTCAGAGAGGTCGTATGACTGATCAAAGTCACACAGTGATCACTTTCAAAGCCATGATTATAATCCTTGTCTTGCCGGCTTAGAAAGCTTTGCCCTTTTGACATAGAGAGTGTCACACTGAGTGAAGTAAGTCAGACAGAGGAGGAGAAACAGAATAAGACATCCCTTCTATGGGGAATCTAAAAAAAAAAATGATACAATTGAACTTATTTACAAAACACGAAAGAGACTCACAGACTTAAAGCACGAACTTACGGTTGCCAGGGGGAAAGGAGGTGGAGAAAGGATAGTTTGGGAGTTTGGGATGGTCATGTGCACACTGCTGTATTTTTAATGGACACCAACAAGGACCTACTGTATCGCACAGGGAACTCTGCTCAATGTTATGTAGTAGCCTGGATGGGAGGGGAGTTTGGGGGAGAATGGATACGTGCATATGTATGGCTGAGTCCCTTTGCTGTCTACCTGAAACTATCAAACATTGTTAACTGCCTATAACCAGTAACCATTTGCTCATGCTTAGGCACTCAGTCATGTCTGACTCTTTACGACCCCATGGACTGTCACCCACCAGGCTCCTCTGAAGTTCATGGGATCAAAAAGAGTCAGAAATGAGTTGAATTTAAATTGGTGAGATGTGAGTTTGTGTTAGATGAAAACCTAATGTCAGTTAATGGTACCTGTTCTGTCCTGGGTCATTGTCTTGGGAAGCCCATTGTCCTGGGATTCCCGTTGTCCTGGGATTCTCCAGGCTAGAATACTGGAGTGGGTGGCCATTTCCTTCTCCAGGTCGGGATCTTCCTGATCCAGGGATCTAACCCGCATCTCCTGCGTTGGCGAGCAGGTTCTTTACCACTGCACCACCTGGGGAATGTTTATTAGATTGAATTAAATCTGTATCCTGCAACTTTTGCTCCAGCTGCCGTTCCCTAGGCTGCTGGCTGCAGTGGGGACAAGAGGATTGGAAAGGACTGTGGGAACACTGCTCAGATTAGAGCATCCAGGTATTAGAGGCTGCATTCCCAGCAGCCTCTTTGTCTCCCTGCAATCTCGGGAGAGTTTCTTAAATTGGAACAGTCAGTGACGATGTACTCAAACCACTCAGCTAAGCCCTAAGAGACATTTGCCAGAATTCACAACAACACAAACAGCTCAATCAAAGGAGAAAGTGTCTGAATCCTCCTCCTTTTTATAAACCAGAACAAGCATCCTTTTGGGAGAAAAAGGACAGTCTCTTGAGAAGCACTTCCAAGGTTGCTGAGCAAGAATTTGCTGTCTGTGATTCCAGGCAGTGGTCTCATCTCTGTTTTCCTTTCAGACCTTTCTTCTTTCCAGTGGGTGGGGCTTTGTACCTGCTTTGCAGAGCGGATGAATTGGAGCCAGCTCAAGAAAGGAAGGGTGTGTTTGGTGTGGCCAATGTTCATTTAACCTATCTGAATACTCACATGGACAGGAACTGAAAAGGCTGGAAGACTCAGCCTTCCAGAAATTCTAACTGAATGGAATTAAATTATCGAACTTGCATTCTAAGGAATCACTGTTTGTTCTCAGAAGATTCTCTGCCCCTCTCTGTTTTCTAAAAGATGCTAATTCCTCAGAGTCTTGCAGTCACTACCTAAACAACAGAGTGGGCCCTTCAAAATGTAGGGAATGCCCCAAAATACTATTTGTAGCCTCAGTCCTCTCCATCTTGGTTAATTAACTTCTTTGGGGTGGGGGATGAACTAGGAGATGGAAACTGACATATAAACACTAGTGATACTATGTATAAAAGCAATAAATAATGAAAACCTACTGTATAGCACAGGGAATTCTACTCAGTGCTCCATATGCATACAAATAGCGGATTAACTTTGCTGTATAGCAGAATCTAACACAACAATATTGCAAAGCAACTATACCCCAATAAAACAAATTTCAATTAGCTTCAAATTCATAAGAATAAATGATTGCATAACCCAAATTATGTGCCTTTGACAGTTCAAATGTCCAGTTAATTGTGTTCATGTAGGTCGTTCAGTCACAGGCCCAAATTAAACATCTAGTGCCAAGCACCAAGCCTTTCTCAAGTGCATCATAGAAGGAGGTTCCTGTTTTTCACATTATGTCATAAAGCTGATCAAACAAAAACTAAGTACCTACCCTAGTCCCAGCAAAATAGAAGTTTGGTGATTGGAACTGAAGAATTACTCACAAATTTTTAATAATTCATTTCAGCCCTAGTCTGCTGCTACTGCTGCTGCTAAGTCGCTTCAGTCGTGTCCGACTCTGTGTGACCCCATAGACTGCAGCCCACCAGGCTCCCCCATCCCTGGGATTCTCCAGGCAAGAACACTGGAGTGGGTTGCCATTTCCTTCTCCAGTGCATGAAAGTGAAACGTGAAAGTGAAGTCGCTCAGTCCTGTCCAACTCTTCGTAACCCCATGGACAGCAGCCCACCAGGCTCCTCCGTCCATGGGATTTGCCAGGCAAGAGTACTGGAGTGGGGTGCCATTGCCTTCTCCTAGGTTCCCTTAAATTCATATGGCAAACTATGGAGAACAGTGTGGAGATTCCTTAAAAAACTGGAAATAGAACTGCCATATGACTCAGCAATCCCACTGCTGGGCATACACACTGAGGAAACCAGAACTGAAAGAGACACGTGTACCCCAGTGTTCATCACAGCACTGTTTACAATAGCCAGGACATGGAAGCAACCTACATGTCCATCAGCAGATGAATGGATAAGGAAGTTGTGGTACATATACACAATGGAATATTACTCAGCTATAAAAAAGAACACATTTGAGTCAGTTCTAATGAGATGGATGAAACTGGAGCCTATTATACAAAGTAAGTCAGAAAGAGAAACACCAATACAGTATATTAATGCATATATACGGAATTTAGAAAGATGGTAATGACAACTGTATATGCAAGATAGCAAGTGAGACACAGATGTAAAGAACAGACTTTTGGACTCTGTGGGAGAAGGTGAGGGTGGGATGATTTGAGAGAATAGCATTGAAACATGTATATTACCATACGTAAAACAGATGACCAGTGCAAGTTTAATGCATGAAGCAGGGCACTCAAAGCCGGTGCTCTGGGACAACCCAGAGGAATGGGATGGGGAGCAAGGTGGGAGGGGTGTTCAGGATGGGGGGACACATGTACCCCCGTGGCTGATTCATGTTGACTGACATATGGCAAAAAAAATACCACAGTATTGTAAAGTAATTAGCCGCCAATTAAAATAAATAAATGAATTTTTTAATTCATATGACAATATTTTGATCATTATTTGTACCTTGGCTTCATAATGCTTTAAGCTATCATCATATAATCATAATCGTTATCACTATGATTATTATTAGTAGTAAGGGCAGTGATGGGCCCTCATCCAGTAAGGCTGGTGGTTCTTCACATTTCAGTGATCACATTCATCTTTCAGATCAAAGAAAACCAGGAATCCTGTCTCTAGAAACAAGTCACGTGTTTCAAACACTACTTTATGTAGACAGGTCCTCTACAACTGGAGTCAATAAACTTTCTTGATAAAGGCCAGATAGTAAGTACTTTAAGTTTTGTGCATCAAGAGGCAAAATGGGAGTATTATTTAGGAACTTGTATTGCAAAAGACCCCTTCAAGAAAATGGGAGCTATTAAGGAAACATTTCATGCAAGGATGGACTATAACGGATAAGAGATAGAAACGGTAAGGACTTAACAGAAGCAGAAGATATTAAGAGGAGGAGGCAAGAACACACAAAAGAACTATACAAAAAGATCTTAATGACCCAAATACCCATGATGGTGTGGTCACTCACGTAGAGCCAGACATTCTGGAGTGTGAAGTTAAGTGGGCCTTTTGGGAAGCATTACAGAGCTAGTGGAAGTGGTGGAATTCCAGCTGAACTATTTAAAATCCTAAAAGATGATGCTATTAAAGTGCTGCACTCAATATGTCAGCAAATTTGGAAAACTCAACAATGGCCACAGAACTGGAAAAAGGTCAATTCCAAAGAAAGAAAATGCCAAAAAATGTTCAAACTACCGCACTATTGCACTCATTTCACATGCCAGGAAGGTTATGTTCAAAATCCTTCAAACTAGGCTTCGGAAGTATATGAACTGAGAACTTCCAGATGTTTAAGCTGGGTCTCAAAGAGAGGCAGGAGAACCAAAGATCAAAATGCAACACTCACTGGGTCATGAGAAAGCAAGAGAATTTCAGGAAAACACCTACTTCTGCTTCACTGACCACGTTAAAGCCTTCGACTGTGTGCATTAAAATTTTTTAAAGAAATGGGAATACCAGGTAACCTTACCTGCCTCCTGAGAAATCTGTATGAAGGTCAAGAAGCAATAGTTAATATCGGACATGAAACAACAGACCGGTTCAAAATTGGAAAAAGAGTATAACAAGGCTGTACATTGGCACCCTGCTAATTTAACTTATATGCAGAGTACATTGTGTGAAATATCAGGCTGGATGAATCACAAGTTGGAATCAACATTGCTGGGAGAAATATCTACAACCTCAAATACTCAGATAATACCACTCTAATGGCAGAAAGTGAAGAGGAACTAAAGAGGCCTCTTAATGAGGGTGAAGGAGGAGAGAGAAAAAACTGGCTTATACTCAACATTAAAAAAACTAAAATCATGGCATCTGGTCCCATCACTTCATGGCAAATAGAAGGGGAAAAAGTGGAAACAGTGACAGATTTAATTTTCCTGGTCTCCACAATCACTGCAGACGATGACTGCAACCATGAAATTAAAAGATGCTTGCTTCTTCTAAGGAAAGCTATGACAAACATAGACAACATATTTAAAAGCGGAGACATCATTTTGCTGACAAAGGTCCACATAGTCAAAGCTGTGGTTTTTCCAGTAGTTATATACAAATGTGAGAGTGGGTCTATAAGAAGGTTGAGCACCGAAGAATCGATGTTTTCTAATTGTGCTAGAGAAGATTCTTGGGAGGTCTTTGGACTGCAAGGAGATCAAACCAGTCAATCCTAAAGGAAATCAACCCTGAGTATTCATTGGAAGGACTGGTGCTGAAGCTGAAGCTCCAATACTTTGGCCATCTGATGTGAAGAGCTGACTCATTGAAAAAGACTGTTACTGGGGAAGATTGAAGGCAAAAGGAGAAGAAGGCAGAGGATGAGATGGTTAGATAGCATCCAGGACTCAATGGACCATGAGTGTGAGCAAACTCAGAGATAGTGGAGGACAGAGGAGTCTGGCGTCCTGCAGTCCATGGGGTTTTAAAGAGTAGGACACGACTTAGTGACTGAACAAGAGTTACAAGAGAAAACAGATTCCCACTGATTTTAACTTAAAAAGTCCAAAATAGCATAACTGAGGATGATTTTTTGTAATACAGGTCTATTAATGAGAAGAATGGAGTTTGTAAGGAGGGAAAAAAAGGAAAATATTTCACTTCATTTGAGGAGGGAGATAAGTGGACTCCAGGCTAGATATTTACAACTGGCCTCCTGTTTACATTTCCTGGGGCAGAAAAATTGTGGGCTTCAGGCCAAATACTTGAAACCAGCCTCTTGTTTGCATTTCCTGAGATAGGAGCTAGGTGGGCTCCGGGTTAGACATTTATAGTCAGCCTTCTGTTTGCACTTCAAAACAGAAATAACAACAGAAACAAGGCAAATAGCCAGGCATTGTCTCTGGAGGACACTTTATTTAAGATGCAGCAGGTACTTTAAAAAAATATATTCATTTATTTATTCAGCTGGGCTGGGTCTTCATTGAGGCACTAAGGATCTTTAGATGCAGCATGCAAATTCTTAGTTGCATCATGTGGGATCTAGCTTTCTGACCAGGAATCAAACTCGGGTCCCCTGCATTGGCAGTCTGGAGTCTTAGCCACTGGACTTCCAGGGAAGTCCCCTGAAGACATTTTTAAGATAACAATCATGGCAAGAAGAGAGAGGGGCTAAACCTTGTCTGAGTAAAAGATCAAGAGGTCATATATTTCCCATCCCTGGGACAAAGGAGACACTACATATACACAGAAAGGCTCCTTGGGGGCCGAAAAGGAGGGGCACCACACCCAGAGTAGGTGATGCCAAAATCCCCCATAGGCCTCTAGGCTGGAATCCATCTTGGAAAAAAAGTTGCTATCGTCTAATTGATTGAAAATGTTCTACTGTAAAGACCACTCTGAGTGCAATGGCTGTGAAACCCAGACAGGGGGCTAGATTTGCTAATCTGTGCTTTAAGCTGCCCTCGGAGGAAGACTCTGGTCTGCACTATTTTGGGGAGGCCTTGTTGGGACAGCATTACGGCTGTCCAGGGCTCTTGACCCTGGTGGTAGGAGAGAAGCCCATGCAGAAGCCTCATCTGGGGGCAGCAAGGATTCCTGGGGCCGTGGTCCCAGGGCAGAGCTGGCTGGCAGGTGAATGGGGAACACACCCCTACAGTTCAGAGCTACAGCCAAGAGTGCACAGAATACTCAATTCTATTAACCTACCTTCTGTGACCTCAATAAAACTCTCAATAATCAGCAAGAATAACAACACATACAAAAAGAAATTCCTTTGCCCAGTAGTTGAAAATTGAAATCTACAAAGCACCTGAGCGGATACGCTTTTTAATGAATAAAATTATTTCCTTAATCTGCAGTTATCTTTCAATCAATACTCACTTTCAGAGATGCAAAAAGAATCTTGAAAATCTAAAAGAACTTAGAATAAATCATAACAAACTAATCAAGAGTCACCGTTCAACAAAAATGATTATGTAGAAGTTTTAGCTTTTCCTCTCCCAGTGAATCTTTTTCTCCTAAAAACATTCCATACTAACACTCAATCACAAGAGAAATGTAATTCTATATAATGTTTTCAGGCCTATACTGTTTGAAAAGCTTAGGCCACTAAGAAGAGCCATAAATGGATCTCATTGTCTGTTGGAACCCATCATTTCATCTCAATAATGGTTAAATAAAGAAATAACCGCGTCCATAAATGGCAGCTCCCTTGATGGACAAGCGGGGCGGCACAGTTTGGGTGGTAAACTTGATGCAAGTGCGCCACCTAGTGGATATCTCCAAAATATTCAATAAAATAAAAGTTGCATGTACCCCTGTTGGCTGCAGAAATGAAAGATACAGACAGAAACGAGAAGCATCTTCTGTATCAAGCAGTGACATCATGCTGGATGCTCATTTTCTCTTTTTCTATTTTCCATTTCTTCCGTGTCCCTCCATGTCTTTCCCCAGGGATGACTCAAAGACAGACGGTGCATGCTAAGTCACTTCAGTCATGTCCGACTCTTTGCAACCCCATGACTGTAGCCCACTAGGCTCCTCTGTCCATGGGATTCTCCAGGCAAGAATACTGGACTGAGTTGCCATGCCCTCCTCCAGGGGATCTTCCCAAACCAGGGACTGAACCTTCATCTCACGTCTCCTGCCTTTGGCGGTTCAGTTCAGTCACTCAGACATGTCCGACTCTGCAGCACGCCAGGCCTCCCTGTCCATCATCAACTCCTGGAGTTTACTCAAACTCATGTCCATCGTGTCGGTGATGCCATCCAACCATCTCATCCTCTGTTGTCCCCTTCTCCTCCTGCCTTCAATCTTTCCCAGCATCAGGGTCTTTTCCAATGAGTCAGTTTTTCGAATCAGGTGGCCAAAGTATTGGAGTTTTAGCTTCAACATCAGTCCTTCCAATGAATAGTCAGGCCTGGTTTCCTTTAGGATTGACTGGTTGGATCTCCTTGCAGTCCAAGGGACTCTAAAGAGTCTTTTCCAACACCATAGTTCAAAAAGCATCAATTCTTTGGTGCTCAGCTTTCTTTATGGTCTAACTCTCACATCTATACATAACTACTGGAAAAACCAAAGCTTTGACTAGATGGACCTTTGTTGGCAAAGTAATGTCTTTGCTTTTTCATATGCTGTCTAGGTTGGTCATAGCTTTTCTTAACAAGCGTCTTTTAATTTCATGGCTGCAATCACCATCTGCAGTGATTTTGGAGCCCCCAGAAATAAAGTCTGACACTGTTTCCACTGTTTCCCCATCTATTTGCCATGAAGTGACGCAACTGGATGCCATGATCTTAGTTTTCTGAATGTTGAGTTTTAAGTCAACTTTTTCACTCTCCTCTTTCACTTTCATCAAGAGGATCTTTAGTTCCTCTTCACTTTCTGCCATAAGGGTGGTGTCATCTGCATATCTGAGGTTATTGATGTTTCTCCTGGCAATCTTGATTCCAGTGTGTGCTTTATCCAGCCTGGCATTTCTCATGATGTACTTTGCATAGAAGTTAAATAAGCAGGGTGACAATATACAGCCTTGACGTACTCCTTTCCCGATTTGGAACCAGTCTGTTGTTCCATGTCCAGTTCTAATTGTTGCTTCTTGACCTGCATACAGATTTCTTAGGAGGCAGGTCAGGTGGTCTGGAATTTCCATCTCTTGAAGAATTTTTCACAGTTTGTTGTGATCCACACCATCAAAGGCTTTGGCATAGTCAATAAAGCAGAAGTAGATGTCTTTCTGGAACTCTCGTGCTTTTTCAATGATCCAGCAGATGTTGGCAATTTGATCTTTACTTCCTCTGCCTTTTCTAAATCCAGCTTGAACATCGGGAAGTTCACAGTTCATGTACTGTTGAAGCCTAGCTTGGAGAATTTTGAGCATTACTTTGCTAGTGTGCGAGATTAGTACAATTGTGCAGTAGTTTGAGCATTCTATGGTATTGCCTTTCTTTGGGACTGGAATGAAAACTGACCTTTTCCAGTCCTATGGCCACTGCTGAGTTTTCCAAATTTGCTGGCATATTGAGTGCAGCACTTTCACAGCATCATCTTTTAGGATTTGAAATAGCTCAACTGGAATTCCAACACCTCCACTAGCTTTGTTTGTAGTGATGCTTTCTAAGGCCCACTTGACTTCACATTCCAGGGTGTCTGGCTCTAAGTGAGTGACCACACCATCATGGTTAACTGGGTCATGAAGATCTTTTTTGTATAGTTCTGTGTATTCTTGCCACCTCTTCTTAATATCTTCTACTTCTGTTAGGTCCATACCATCTCTGTCCTTTACTGTGCCCATCTTTGCATGAAATGTTCCTTTGGTATCTCTAATTTTCTTGAAGAGATCTCTAGTCTTTCCCATTCTGTTGCTTTCCTCTATTTCTTTGCATTGATCACTGAGGAAGGCTTTCTTATCTCTTCTTGCTATTCTTTGGAACTTTGCATTCAAATGTGTATATCTTTCTTTTTCTCCTTTGCCTTTAGCTTCTCTTCTTTTCTCAGCTATCTGTAAGGCCTCCTCAGACAATCATTTTTCCTTTTTGCATTTCTTTTTCTTGGGGATGGTCTTGATCACTGCCTCCTGTACAATGTCACAAACCTCCATCCATAGTTCTTAGGCACTCTGTCTACTAGATCTAATCCCTTGAATCTATTTGTCATTTCCACTGTGTAATCCCCTGGAATTGATTTAGGTCAATTCCACTGGATTTGATTTAGGTCATACCTGAATGGTCTAAAGGTTTTCCCTGCTTTCTTCAATTTAAGTCTGAATTTGGCAATAAGGAGTTCATGATCTTAGCCACAGTCAGCCTCCACTCTTGTTTTTGCTGACTGAATAGAGTTTCTCCATCTTTGGCTGCAAAAAATAGAATCAATATGGTTTCAGAATTGACCATCTGGTGATGTCCACGTGTAGAGTCTTCTCTTGTGTTGTTGGAAGAGGGTGTTTGCTATGACCAGTACATTCTCTTGGCAAAACTCTGTTAGCCTTTGACCTGCTTCGTTTTGTACTCCAAGGTCAAATTTGCCTGTTACTCCAAGTGTTTCTTGACTTCCTACTTCTGCATTCCAGTCCCCTATGATGAAAAGGATATATTCTTTGGGTGTTAGTTCTGGTAGGTCTTCATAGAGCCATTCAACTTCAGCTTCTTCAGCATTACTTACTGGTCAGGGCATTGACTTGGATTACTGCAATATTGAATGGTTTGCCTTGGAAATGAACAGAGATCATTCTGTCACTTTTGAGACTGCACCCAAGTACTGCATTTCATTCTCTTTTGTTGACTATGAGGGCTACTCCATTTCTTCTAAGGGCTTCTTGCCCACAATGTAGATATAATGATCATCTAAGTTATATTCACTCATTCCAGTACATTTTAGTTCATTGATTCCTAAAATGTCAATGTTCACTCTTGCCATCTATTTGACCACTTCCAATTTGCCTTGATTCATGGATCTAACATTCCATGTTCCCATGCAATATTGCTCTTTACAGCATCAGACTTTACTTCCATCACCAGTCACCACAACTGGGTGTTGTTTTTGCTTTGGCTCCATCCCTTCATTCTTTCTGGAGTTCTTTCTCCATTCTTCTCCAGTAGCAGGTTGGGCACCTACCGACCTGGAGAGTTCATCTTTCAATGTCCTATCTTTTTGCCTTTTCGTACTGTTCATGCGGTTCTCAAGGCAAGAATACTGAAGTAGTTTGCCATTCCTTTCTCCAGTGGGCCACGTTTTGTCAGAACTCTCCACCATGACCTGTCTGTCTTGCGTGGCCCCACACAGCATGGCTCATAGTTTCATTGAATTAGACAAGGCTGTGGTCCATGTGATCAGTTTGGTTAGTTTTCTGTGATTGTGGTTTTCATTCTGTCTGCCCTCTGATGGAGAAGGATAAGAAGCTTATGGAAGCTTCCTGATGGGAGAGACTGGGGAGGAAACTAGGTCTTGTTCTGATGAGTGGGCCATGCTCAGTAAATCTTTAATCCAATTTTCTGTTGATGGGCAGGGCTGTGTTCCCTCCCTGTTGTTTGACCTGAGGCCAAATATGGTGGAGGTAATAAGGCTAATGGCGACCTCCTTCGAAAGGTCACATGCACTCACTGCTACACTCAGCTCCCCCAACCCTGCAGCAGACCACCGCCGACCCACGCCTCTGCCAGAGACTCCTGGACACTCACGGGCCAGTCTGGGTCAGTCTCCTTTGGCAGGGGGGTTCTTTAGAACTATCACCACCTGGGAAGCCCCAAAGACCAATGTTTGCCTGCTGAGCGCTCCTGGGGGTGCTCTAGAGAAAGGGAGGGGCGTGGCGAGAACAGGACTCAACAGAGGAGGGGCTGGGCTGTGAGGCCAGTGCGCCCTGCTCCTGTGAGGCCAGTGGAGCACAGGTGCCGCTTCAGGGCTCAGCATCAGTCTTGACTGGACTCTTGCAGCCAGTGGTCTGGTGACCAGGAGCCCACCGATGACCCACGCATCACCTCCAATCCTGCCAGCCGGGCTGCTCCATCCACAGGCCACTTGGCCAGCCCTGGGGAATTTGGTGGGAGAGGAGGCTAGGGGGCTCCAGTCTGTAGATCTCACCGAGGAACAAAGCCCTTCTTACCAAGTGCTCGACCATCTTCTTCTTCCTCAGCTTCACTCAGCCCTGAGGGTCCAGGCTTTCCCCTCGCAGGCTTCTGACAGCCCTCCAGGCCATCAGCCACTGGTTGGGAAGCCACGAGCCTCGGCTGTCCTCCTTACACACCGAGTGGAGTGATTGGGTGCTCCATCCAACTCTGGGCCTCTTGGGTGTCCCGTCCCCTCTGTCCTTCAGGGCCCACCTGTGTGGGGCCAGAGGACAGCTGCCGTCCATTCCTAGCCAGAAGCTCATTCCAGGCTGAACTAAGCTTGGCCCTGGTTCTCCCCCTCAGCTGGTCAAAGGCATTCCTGCCCCACCATACCGTGTCTATGAGCTGATGGAGGCGGGAGGGCCAGGACACCTGTGATGGATGGAATGGGCTCTGAAATCCCATCTTTTGTACCCAAACTGTCACCCCAAGGTGATGAAATGAGGAAGACAAAGCAAATGGGAAGAATCCGACATTTCCTACTGCATTTCATATGTAATAAGAAATGATGTGCTTGGTCGCTCAGTCGTGTCCAGCTCTTTGCGACCCCATGGACTATAGCCCACCAGGCTCCTCTGTCCATGGGAGTCTCCAGGCAAGAACACTGGAGTGGGTTGCCATTCCCTCCTCCAGGGGATCTTCCTAACCCAGGGGTCGAACCCTGGTCTCCCACATTGCAGGCGGATTCTTTACTGACTGAGCCCCCAGGGAAGTGCAAGAAATGCTGGAAGGGAAGAAACAGGCACACTGAAGGATGCTTGTGGAAACCTGGAACCTTCTCCACTGGCCTTGCAGCCTCCTGCTGTCTGGCCTCCCCCACCTCTGCTCTCCCTCAGACGCCTTCGGTTCTCCGGTTCCTAAACCTCTAAGCGTTGGAGTGACCCACCCAGTCCTGGACCACTTCTCTTTCTTCCCACGCTTGTGGGTTTCCCCCAGTCTCCTCTGTGTGCTCTGCATCCCAGATTTGAATCTCCCTACATGTCCCGGACTGTGTGCCTCATTGTGTAAGCACCACCTGAATCCAGGTGACAGGAAACCAGTTCAAGCCTGACAACCCCGAGCTCACAACTGAGCACCCAGGACTGGGCTTCTGACACCAACCCCCTCCCTGTGCCGCCCCGCCCCCTGTCCGGTCTTCCAGTCGACTTTATTTTTTCCAGTATCTTGAGCCAAAAAGGTGGAATCATCCTTGACTCCTCTTCCTCTCACCCCTTCATCCAGTCCAGTCCACAAGCAAATCCTGTCAACAACATAGTTAAAACCCCTCCAGAACTCCACCACCTCTCAGCAGGTCTCCAGGAATCACGGTGGTTCAGGCCATGGTAGGCTCCTGGCTTCCTGCGTGTCTGAACTGCTCTCCTGGTCTCTGCCTTTGCCCCAGTGTCTGCTCTCTGGCCTTTGCAGAGGAGTGACTTCTGACATGACAACACATTTATAGTTAAAAGTAGTCCAGGTAGAATGGATATGTGTGTATGTATGGCTGAGCCCCTTTGCTGTCCACCTAAAACTATCACAGCATTGTTAATAGGCTCTACTCCAATATAAAAGAAATAGTTTAAAAAACAAAAAAGACCTCGCATGGAGACTGTTGCCAGTAAAGAAGACGGGAAGGTGGCATGAATGAATCCTGGCTAAAATGGCTTGTAAGAAATTAGAGCTCAATCTTTCTTGCAGGCTTGACTTTCTGAGCAGAGAACCGTTGTCAGTCCTTCCCGGAATAGAAGGAAAACTCCCGTCGCAGGTGATACTTTCTGAAAGGCACTTTGAAAACAAGCCCCTCCTCATCCGTTGTAAACCGCAGCTGTTAAAATCCAGAAGTACCCAGTTAGCCGTGAGAGATTTCTTTCCAACACAACTAATAAATGAGACGCTGCTAGGAAAACCTCGGCATGTGTCGCTTATGCCTGGGCGCTGCGCTGTGACTCTCAGCCGGGGCCTGGCGCCAGCCGAGAGGATCATTGACGCGTTGAAGGTTAGGCCAGCAATCACAACACTGCCACCTGCCTTCTGGCTGCGAAGAGCGAGCCTGCCAGGAAAAGTCAGCGCCAGCCTTACGTGTCCTTCCCCTGCGCCAGGGGCTGGAGGACACAGCTAGATATCAGCCCCACCTCCCACCTGCCACTCGACCTTGGCCATGGCTCAGCCTCCTCCCTGGGCCCGCCGCATTTCACCAGCCAAGTGGTGACGATCGTGATCACCTGCCTTCCTCACCTGATCTTTAGGGCTTTCACGGGTTTCATTTTCAGAGAGTATTTCCACATCCTTGACAGGACATCGCTACCCTACGTCATTATCGTTGTCGACCTCAGAGCCAAGAGTGAGATGGTTTCTCAGGCTTAGCTGCCAGTAAGGTGGTACTATAATATCTAACATTTATACAACGTTTTCCATCACACACGTTCACACGAGCCTGCTGCATGCTCAGTCGTGTCTGACCCTGTAACCCCACGGATTGCAGCACACGTGGCTCCTCTGTCCATGGGGTTCTCCAGGCAAGAATACTGGAGTGGGTTGCCATTCCCTTCTCCAGGCAATCTTCCTGACCCAGGGATTGAGCCCACATCCCTTGCATCTCCTGTATTGGCAGGCGGATTCTTTACCATTGTGTCACACACACACACACACACACACACAAACACACACAGACACAAGTATCTAAAAGTTCACAGTGTTGAAATACATTTATGGTGCATAACTTTGAAATATGAATTTATTGTGCACGACTTTGAAATATGAATTTATTGTTGCAGTTCCTTTCTTAGAAAGGCCGTGAGCTTCAAGAGTGGCCGGTTACAGTGAAGAGTTTCTGCAGAGATGCTCAGTCCAGATGGCTAGAGCTGGCCTCCGATTCTCAGTTCATTAAACAGTCTGGCTCTCACCAACAGGCCTCTCATTGTAAGGCAGCCGGGGCCTCAGCTGATGTCAAAAGCCCCATTCTCCAGCGGGTGGACAGTTCTCATGAAGCGTGCCCGCCGGCGTCCTGCGCCGATAGTGACGGGGCTGGCCCGCCAGTGCGGTTGCCACCAGCACCGTCGCTTCTCCCCCATCGCACGCTCCTCAGCGCCTTTCCAGAGCCTGACACAAAGCTCGATTCAGAGTTTGCCTTTGACCGAGGTGCACTTGGCCTGCAGATGGACGGAGGAGAGGAAAAAGGAGTCCCAGTGTGTCTCCATGCCCGCCCGCCTGGGAAAGCTTGGGGACTCCTGGCTCCGTTACCAGCCTGGACTCAGGATGAAACACAAATCAGAAAGTTGCCAATGGTTTCATTCAGCCTACGAAACCGGGTTAATGCAACTCTGTGAGTGAGACGGTCAATGCACAAAAGCCAGGAAATCCAAGACTGCCATTCCCACAGCCTGCAGAGTGGTCCACACACCGGGGACGGTGCCTCTGCCTGGACCCCCAGCTGCATCCTTGCCAAGCGCAGAGCCCAGGCGCATCCTGGGAATACGCTTGCAGCAAGGGGTTTGATCAAGGGAAACAGGGGCTCTGCATTCATTACCGCATGATTTGTTTAAGGAAATAATGTCATTTGCAGCAACATGGATGGACCTAGAGGTTATCATATTAATGAAGTAAGTCAGAAAAACACAAATATGTGATATTCCTTATATGTGGAATCAAAAAAAAATGGTACAAATGAACTTATTTACAAAACAGACTCACAGAAAACAAACTTACGATTGCCAAAGGGAAAGAGGCGGAGATAAAGTAGGAAATTGGGATTAACAGCTACACACTGTTCTATATAAAATAAACAACAAGGACCCTCTGCATAGCACAGGGAACTATATTCAGTATCCTGTAGAAACCTGAATGGAAAAGAAATCTAAAGACGGAATCACTTTGCTGTACACTGTTAATCAACGATTCTTCCATTTTTTTAAGATTTTTTTTTTTTGTATATTCCTAACAGTTAATTTTTTAAAATTTTAATTGGAGGCCAATTACTTTACAATACTGTGGTGGTTTTTGCCATACATTCACATGAATCAGCCATGGGTGTACATGTGTTCCCCATCCTGAACCCCTCTCCCACCTCCCTCCCCATCCATCCCAGTGCACCAGCCCTGAGCATCCTGTCTCATCCATCGAACCTAGACTGGCGATCTATTTCACATATGGTCATATACATGTTTCAGTGCTATTCTCTCAAATCATCCCACCCTCGCCTTCTCCCACAGAGTCCAAAAGTCTGTTCTTTACATCTATATCTCTCTTGCTGTCTTGCATATAGGGTCATCGTTAAATTACCATTTTTCTAAGTTCTACATATGCGTTAATATACTGCATTGGTGTTTTTCTTTCTGACTTACTTCGCTCTGTATAATAGGCTCCGGTTTCATCCACCTCATTAGAACTGATTCAAATGCATTCTAAAAGATTTACTTATTTTTGGCTGTGCTGGGTCTTCGTTGCTGCTCAGGCTTTTCTCTAGTTGAGGGGAGCAAGGGGCTTCTTCTCTTCACTGTGGTGTAAGCACTCCTTATTTCGATGGCTTCTCTTGTGGCAGAGCACAAACCCTACGCTCGAGGGCTTCAGTAGTTACAGCACACAGGCTCAGCTGCTCCAAGGCATGTGGGATCTTCAGGGTTTGAACCAGTGTCCTTTGCATTGGCAGGCAAATTCTTAACCACTGGACCTCCAGGGAAGCCCTATTTCATTAATTTAAAAAAGGAACTGGAAAAAATACTGTATTACGTGCTGACTGAAAAGTTTACACATGGGGCTTCCCTGGTGGCTCAGTGGTGGAGAGTTTGCCTGCTAATGCTGGAGACTCAGGTTCAATCCCTGGTCTGGAAGATCCCGCATGCCGCGGGGCACCGCAGTTAGAGAGCAGATCCCACTCACTGAAACTAGAGAAAAGCCTAGCAACAAAGACCCAGCACAGCCGTAAATAAATAGATAAGATATTTTACAGAAGTACACATATGGTAAGTGAGCAGTACGCTGAATGTTTGCAACGCAAAGGCCCCATGTAATCAGCATTCAGTCACTGTGGGGTAAAAGCGGCAAGAAGCCCTGGATGTGCCCTCTCCCAGCCTCAAACTTGATGATAAAAATTAACAGAAAATATGATGAAAATAGAGTCTGAGACTCTAGAGGAGATTAGAAAATCTTATTTGGAAGCATCTCCCGAAATAGAGCCACACTTGATGGGGAGGCTGGGTGACATTCCTGTCACTAGAGTTTACTCCCAGCCCAGTGGGATAAAGAATGTGGTTCATCGAGGAGAGTCCGCAGGTCCTGTCTAAGGTGAATGTACGGCACCTAATGTCCTTTCTTCCCGTGGGCAGATACTCCATGTTGAGGAGATGCTTACAACAGACGGTCTCCACCAAGGACGCACCTGAGAAGCTCTGTTGAGGGGGCCAGGCCTCTGAGTTGGACTTTCTTTTTTATTATTATTTTATCTATGTATTTAGCTGCGCCATGTCCTAGTTGCTGCATGTGGGATCTAGTTCCCTGACCAGGAATCGAACTTGGGCTCCCTGCACTGGGAGCCCACAAAGTCTTAGCCACTGGACCGTCAGGGATGTCCCTAAGTTGGAACTTCCTGGCCACGAAAATCTCAAAAATTTCCCAAGGAGATCCTCCAGTGTGGTCTGGGTAAGAACAGCTCTCTTAAATTGTTATTCATTTTTCCCTTTCACTAATCAGATCCTTCAGAGCCCTTTCCCTCCAACAGATCAAAGGAGGAAGATCCAGGCAGACACAGGAGGGTGCACAGAGGTGCTTCAGGGAGTGTCTCCCCTTCCTGAAATTACCTGGGCTGATTCTGCCGAATCAGATGCTGCTTGGCTGAACGTACCCACAGAGTCAGTCAAAACCAAGGACTCTGCCTGCCCTGATCTCATAAAAATCATTTCCCTTTTGTTTGTAACTCCAGGCCTTTTCGTATACCTGAAGTGCAATCTTTCATCTACACAGCAAACTCCTACACATACTGCAAGATCCTGACTAAGTGTTCCCACTCCATATATATTTCCTGACCTAGTCCTTCTTCTATCCCCACAACATCCCAACCATGGCCCCTTTACAGCTGCTGCATGCATACTTGCTAAGTCGATTCAATCGTATACGACTCTTTGGCAACCTCATGGACCGAGGCCCACCACGCTCCTCTGTCCATGGGATTCTCCAGGCAAGAATACTGGAGTGAGTTGCCATGCCCTCCTCCAGGGGATCTTCCTGATTTACAGCTCCTACCACATTGTAATTACCCTTTTCGAGGTCTTACCCCGTGAATGGACTGAGGCTCTCCTTTTTCTACCTCTGCATCCTCAGAGCCCAGGATGGAAACTGGGACACACTCAGTAAATAGAAAAGCAAATGGACAAGTGCCTGGTTGCATGACCAGCTTACAAGTGCTACATAATGTACAAATGTTTCTATTTCCATTTGTTCGGTAACCAACACACAGATGGCTCCCTGGAACTCAGAAGTCCCTTTTCCTGTAGACACCCATTCTTCTTCTTACCTTTTAAGTGAATAGCCAATTCTTTCAAATTTCAACAGCAACTAGAAACTCTACACCTTCACTGTGTCATTGTTAACAAAATGATACCTTTCTTTTTAGCCATCATTATTCTCTGACGCACTTCCAAAGTCTAACATTCCAATGGGCCTTTTGTGTCTTTCTTTTACCCCAAATGGAGCAAATAAAGCCCTTGGAACATCTAGAAAGTGTGCCTGAAATCCACAATGGCATTGCAACAATGCATTGCAACCACTCCTTGTCTACACTACCATTCAGCAGGTAGTTCTGTTCCTGTGTGTGTGTGTGTGTGTGTGTTCAGTCATGTCTGACTTTGCGACCCCGTGGAGTGTAGCTCACAAGGTTCCTCGGTCCATGGAATTTTCCAGGTAAAAACACTGGAACGTGTTACCATTTCCTCCTCCAGGGGATCTTCCTGACCCAGGCAGATTCTTTACCACTGCACCACCTGGGAGGCCCAGTTCTGTTCCTGCCAGGTGTGTATATGCAGCAAGTGATTTCTTGGGAAGAACAAGCCACCAGCATCCAGGGCAGTGGTGGTGAGCTGAGATCTCAGGAGTGGTGCTGTTCTTTGGGAGCTGATTGTCTCTTCCATGGAGGAAATATTTTGGAATCACAGTCCTAGCATCTGAGGCATTTCTACACTCCAAGAGCAGTCACATGGCAGAAGCATAGTCCAAATAAGGCATTTGAGTGCTTGAAGAAAACAGAATAAAAATTGTAAAGGTTAGAGGAAGAGAGAATTGAATGGGTTGGAGATAAGTGATATTAACCAGGATATTCCTTTCCCAGGGGAAATCAGTGAGGGAACACATAAAGAAAGTATGTAAATAGCACCATTAACAGTCACAAATCTCACAGTCTCAAAGTATTACAAGAATTCCAGAGCCAGAGGCAATGCTAGAGACCATAGAAATCAAACCCGTAAATCACTGCAGATGGTGATTGCAGCCATGAAATTAAAAGACGCTTACTCCTTGGAAGGAAAGCTATGAACAACCTAGATAGCATATTCAAAAGCATAGACATCACTTTGTCAGCAAAGGTCCGTGTAGTCAAGGCCATGGTTTTTCCAGTAGTCATGTATGGATGTCAGAGTTGGACTATAAAGAAAGCTGAGTGCCGAAGAATTGACGTTTTTGAACTGTGTCTTTGGAGAAGACTCTTGAGAGTCCCTTGGACAGCAACGAGATCCAACCAGTCCATCCTAAAGGAGATCAGTCCTGGGTGTTCATTGGAAGGACTGGTGTTGAAGGTGAAACTCCAATACTTTGGCCACCTGATGTGAAGAGCTGACTCATTTGAAAAGACTCTGATGCTGGGAAAGATTGAGGGCAGGAGGAGAAAGGTAAGGATGAGATGGTTGGATGGCATCACCAACTCATGAGTGTGGGTGGACTCCAGGAGTTGATGATGGACAGGGAGGCCTGGGGTGCTGTGATTCATGGGGTCACAAAGAGTCAGACACGACTGAGCAACTAAACTGAACTGAACTGAATCTTAGGTATGAAGCAACTGACTTAATAAGACTAACAGAGAACAACTTTTGTACAGTGTCAACCATAATATCCACCAATTATTTCAATTTTTTTTTTTTGTGCTAACACTTGAAATACATTTACTAATTAAGACAACCAACAATTTTACTTTTATTTGCACTTTTTTTGGCGGCATTTATTCCCAGGCCATAAGTTTTTGTTTCTTCAGTTTCTTCTGGGATATCTTTTTCTTCTGTGCAACCTCCTCTTCTGGTTTAGGAACAATCTGTTCTTTTTCAGTAAGGATCATCTCAATGTGGCAGGAAGAGCTCATGTAGGGGTTGATCCGACCGTGAGCTCTGTAAGTCCTGCGTCGCATCTTGGGGGCTTTGTTCACTTGGATGTGCTCAATGACCAGAGAATCTACATCTAAGCCCTTAAGTTCAGCATTACTCTCTGCATTTTTGAGCATGTGTAGTAAAAATTCAGCACTCTTTTTGGGCCATCGACCCTGAGTCCAGCCCCACTGTTTGGCCTGTGCACACCTGCCAACTCCACGTTGTAGCGGCGGAACGGCACACACTGCTTCTTTAACGTGACGTCCTTCAGATACTTGGTGGCTTTTCGGATATGCATACCCTTTATGGCCTGGGCGGTTTCACGAGTGTTCTTAAAGTGTACACAAAGATTTGAACCTCTTGATTTGCATGATTTTGTGGGGTTTTCTGGGTCAAGTGAATAGCGCACCATTTTTAGGAGTCACCTCAGGCCGCTTACTGGAAAAAAGCCCAATTATTTCAATTTAAATGTTGTCAGAAGATCCACCTACCTCCACATATTCCCACCTGGTGTCTGTTGTGATGTCCATATATTCCCACTATTTTTTCATTCCTTTAGGTAAATTTGTGTTTCTAAGAAATGCATATTTAAAATAAATCTGTTTTCAAATTGAAGGGTCATCTTCAAAATAAAAACCCTATGCTCTGAAAGTGTCAAAAGTCATGAAAAGCAAAAAATTAAAAAAAAAAAAAATTTAAGCTGAGGTTACTCAATTTTCCTGTAAAGGAGATAAATGAAACAGTTGGCAATTATTTTTGGCCACACCCCACTCAGCATGTGGGATCCTAGTTCCTCAACCAGGGATTAAATCTTTGCTTCCTGCAGTGGAAGCCCAGAGTCTAAACTACTGGACCACAAGGGAAGTCCCAGCAAATTTTGATTAAAGTTTATAGATTGACATTATCAGATCAATGTTAATTTCCTGGTTTTGGCCATTTTATTGTGGTTTTTAAAAAGAATGTCCTTATTTTTAGAAAATGCACACTGATTTAGAACTTAGGGTTAAAGGACCATGTGTCACACATATTAAGAACACCCACTTGTATGTCCCAGCACGAGTAAGGTCAAGAATAAGGTCACAATTACCCCTGGTGGTTCAGTGGTAAAGGATCAGCCTGCCAAACAGGGGACTCAGGCTTGATTCCTAGCTCAGGAGAAAGAGAAGGAAATGGCAACCTACTGGAGAAGGAAATGGCAACCCACTCAGTATTCTTGCCTGGGAAATCCCATGGACAGAGGAGCCTGACGGGGTATAGTCCATGGGGTAACAAAAGAGTCGGATATGACTTATCAACTGAAAAACAACAACAACATCTGCAAAGGACAACGTCACCAAATGTGATGTGCTGGCGCAGCGTGGCAGCCTGGACGTCCTCCGCACAACACGACCCGAGGTGCCGAGCAAAGAGCTTCACATCTCTGTTGTTCTTTGTTCCCTCATATGAGGACATTAAGAAGACTCTGAAGAAGAATTGATGTATGTATATGGATAGCTGAATCAATTAGCTGTGTAGCCTGAAACTAACACAACATTGTAAACCAACTATACTACCATAGAATAAAAATAAAAACAAAAATACCTGCAACATACACTTACCAAAACCTTCCTTGGTGCCAGGTACTATTTCAAGCACTTTCAACTACATCAATAACAACCTTTTGAAATGAGAAGACAGAGTCGTGGAGAGTAAAGTCGTTTGCTCAAGAAGCCGAGGCTGAAGAGTAGCTGTGACCAAGACTGAAGGGCTAGCTTATACCATATCTTTTCTACTAGTGTTTCTGTGAGACCTAAGTGACATCCAAGCACTTCATTTAGTGCCTTGGTCATGAGAAATGCTCAGTAAAAGTCAGCTCATCTCCAATGTTAACCTCATGGCTGTCACTGACTATACTCTGCAGAACACCTGCATTCCAAGCCTTGGGTTCTCAGGTTTCTTCTTTGCGCTAAGTCTTTTGTAGAGTTCCATAAAATAATGTAACCGATGGGCTTCCCTGGTGGTCCAGTGGTTAAGAATCTCCCTACCAATGCACGGAACACAGGTTCGATCCCTGGTCCGGGAAGACCCCATATGTCTCAAAGGAACTAAGCCGGCGCACCATGACCATTAAGCCTGCGCTCTAGAGTCCAGGAGCCACAACTACTGAGCCCGTGCAGCTAGAGCCTGTGCTCCACAACAAGAGAAAGCCCCGCATGAAGCAACGAAGACCCTGTGTAGCCAGGAATAAATCATTATTTTAAAAAATAATGTAACCTATACGCTAAACATCAGATACCTCAGAACAGCCTATAGAAAAATTAAGGGTAACATAGGTGAATGTTTTTTTCTTGTAATAACTTTATAGCTTGGTTCCATTAAGCTTGGCTGGATGACTCACTTAGACTTGAAGATATTTTTCATACTATTTGGATTCCTTCCATAGGATACCAGAAAGCTGGGGGGAGGGAGGGGAGAAAGATTTATATTCAATCATTGCCGTGGTGCACATATTTGTGGCATGTATTTGGGCTTTTCTCCAGAAATCAGTCTAATATATCTTGTCTAGCAAAACATACAGGACGCCATTCCAACCAGATGTTATTTCACAAGTCACTTTCCTGTTTTTCAAGATGTTTTAGTTCCTCACGGAGTGGCTTTGATGGTTTTCACTTGGTTGGTGTGGATGCTGAGTGGATGGGCCAGTCACTCCATGTTCCCTAAATTCAAATAGAGACCGTTTTAGTTGCTCAGGCTGCCAACACAAAGCACCACACACTGACTGGCTTAGACAACATCCATTCATTTCCCTGTGGTGTGGACACAGGATGTCTGAAATCAAAGTGCCATCAGGGTAGGTTTGCTCAGAAGTCTCTCTCCTCGGCTTGCTTGGCCAACTTGTCACCGTGTCCTCACATGGCCCTCCCTTTCTGCATGTCCCCATCCTAATTTCCCTTCTTGTAAGGACGGTAGTCCTTATAAGTCCATATTGGATGAGGGTCCATGCTAATGACCTCGTTTTAACTTAATCACCTCTTCAAATGCCCTTTCTCCAAATAAAATCACATTCTCAGATACTGGGGTTAGAATATCAACATAGGAACTTTGGAGGAACACAATTCAGTCCATAACAGAGACCCTGAGAGATGGGAAGAGAGAATCCCATATAGAGGTGGCTTCGATTCCAGGAATAAACATTCCTTGGAGCCCACTGTTTGTAAAACACCATCTAACTTCTGATGCTGCAACTAGCCCAAGAGCTGTGCCATCCCACCAAAGTTTTCGGAACCTTCTCTTGCATCTCCATAAACTCCTTCTTGCATGCTGCTGACCACACCCTGAGCAGATTCCTCACCGTCACCTTCAGTGTGCTCCTCAGAGTCCAGGAATACAAGATTCTTGTGCATAACATGTTGGCACCACTGCCGAATTCAACACTCAGCCAATATGGCTAAGCAACCTGGAAATAATCCATTCTCTCAAGAGCTGGTATAATTTTAGTACTTATTTACTACAAACATTGAATTTTGCCTTCAGGCCTCATAGAGAACAGCTCTGACAACTTCCAGAAACATATTTGAAATGCCTAACATAGCATACACAGCTGACTAGAAGCTCCCAGTGCGAATGACATGAGTGAGCAGAAGTGGAGGGGCGGGGCCCTGGATCTGAGAGGAGAGCCCCCTGGGTCTGCGCTGATGGCCCTGCCCCACGTCTGACTTCTGACCCAGGGCCCAGCGACCCATCTGCAGGGCCAGATGCAGCCCTGACTCTGCAGAGATCTTAGGCCCCTGACTCTGTTTCACGTCAGCGAAACAGGGATTAAAACTATATTGTTCTCTCACACACTGCTCTATTTAAAATGGATAACCTATGAAGACCTCCTGTACAGCACAAGGAACTCTGCTCAGTGTTATGTGCCTGTCTGGATGGCAGGGGGATTTGCAGGAGAATGGATACCTGTATATGAATGGCTGGTCCCTTCGCTGAAACTCTCACATCACTGTTAATCAGCTATACTCCAGTATAAAATAAAAAGTTACAAAGTGCAAAAATTGAAACAGTCATCATGGTACAACTTTGTAAGGGCCTTGTTATAAGTTAGAATAAAGGAAAATTGTTTTATCTTTTTAAAAAGCTATACTGTTCTCTCTTGTCAATGTTATCAGCAGCCTGGATGGGAGGAGAGTTTGGGGGAGAATGGATACATGTACATGCATGGCTGAGTCCTTTCGTTGTCCACCTAAAACTTATCACAACATGATTAATTGGCTATACTCCAATATAAAAAGCTAAAAAAAAAAAACACTACATTATTCTCTTCCCCCCAAACAATTGTAAACTGTAAAAATGAGATGGAACTCGAAAACAAATTGGTAAAAGTCAAAATAGATGAAATATTCTAATTTTTAATTTTTAACCGTCAAAAACAATTTAAATCCATTCAATGTATGATTTTTATTCTGGCCTTGTTGACTAGTTTATACGCATTACCAGGTAAAGACGAAATGGCTCCCACAGTAAAAGTTCTGTCTTCAGTCCTACAAGAAGATAAGATCTATGCTTCCACTGCCCTTAAGCTATCTTGACTGATTCCTCAGGGCTTTAGACTTCCACATTGTAGGACAGAGATAGAAGAGTAATTGTAGTTTTACGACTCTGGGCCGGCTTTAGCATAACACGTGACCACCAGGGGGCAGCATAGACCTGATGCTGCTTTAGACTTCACCAGGTTTTTGCCCTTGCCTTTCTCTAGTGTCAAAGTGCCCTCCCTTCCCCCGCGGAAAGCCTTTCTGTGCTGGAGGATCAGGAAGCGCCCCAGACACCTCGGCCCACAGCCCTTGGGAACTGCCCTGGGCAGGGGTCCAGCCCCTCCTCCAGCCCTACACAGAGCAAAGAATTCAACTTTGAACCAGGTGATGGCGAGAGGTGGAGAGGTGGTCCCCGAGAACAGGAGTACGTAAGATGTCAGGCATACGGATCAATGCACAATTATATACCAGGCATCAGAACTGACCAAATTGAGGTTGGCGCTGAACTCATCGTTTTCCAGGCCCTGGTTCCTTCTGAAGATCTGGTGTGAGCAGGAACCAGCTTCCGGAGGACGAGGCAGCCTGGGGCACTTGCCTTGGCAAGACCACCGGCAGAGGATGTTAGTAAAGAGCAAACGAGGACGTCATAGTTGACGTTATTTTGTATTTTCAAAGTGTTTTGACCTCGCTCTTATTCATTATAGCTAATAGTTCTGACCCATCGCCTTCATATTATAGCTGAAAAATTGAAACCTGAGAAATCAGGGCGTTAAGCAGAAGACAACAAGGACAAAACAGAGAAGCCCAGTCTCCCAGGTGGGCTTCCCAGGTGCACTAGTGGTAAAGAACCCCCGCCAATGCAGGAGACATAAGAGGCGTGGGTTCAATCCCTAGGTCTGGAAGATCCCCTGGAGGAGGGCATGGCAACCCGCTGCAGTATTTGTGCCTGAAGAACCCCATGGACAGAGGAGCTTGGTGGGCTAGAGTCCACAGAGTCGCAAAGAGTTGGACACGCCTGAGCGCACACACACATCATGATACAGCAAAAACAGAAATTTCTCCTGCCTCCCTCCGATGGGGTATTCTGCACCTCTGAGTCTGTGTGGAAACGAGCACGACCTGTCTGTCAAGCACAGATGTAGCCCGAGGGGAACTGAGGAAACATCTCAGCATCTCAGGGAGACGGTCGGAGGGACCACTGGAGCTCTGCACCCAGCTCTTCCCGCGGTTCCCACGCACCGATCTCCCATTCATCCTGTGATTGATGCTCCCGGACCCCGCCTGGAAATTCTGTCTGTGAGCTAATTATGGGGAATGGCCTGCGTCTGCTGGGCAGGAGTGAGTAAGAGGATCGGTAGGTGAGAGCTGGCCATTCACTGGATGGCAGCCTTTGATGCGAGCGGAGCAGAAAGTTTGGCCGAAACTCAACACCTCTTAGAAGCAGAGATTAGTCAAGAGGAAGAAAGGAGAGCACATTGTGGAAGTTTTCAAGAAGGAGACAAAGATGCCTGTGTTTTGTATCGCTCAGCTGCCTCAAGAAAATGTCCATTTGTTTTCTTTACACTCCTTTTACATTTTAAGTGGAATCTGGTGAATGTGTCTTTTCAGTGTTCCCCGTTTCACCGTTTTCTCTACACCTCATGTTGCCATTTTAATGAAGCATCATTTTTCCAGAGGGTGTGGGAACAAAACTTATTTAATGACCTCTCAGAGCAAACACTGAAGTCTTCGAATATCTCCCTGAATTGAAACCCCCACCCCACACAATTCATTTCCTTTTTAAAATGCCGGTTTGCCAACCACTGCAAACAGATAAACAGGGCTCTCCTTTACTCTCAAGCCACCGGGTTCCTATCAGATCTCAGAGCCTGGGGGATCCCTGAGAAACCCCAGACCCCTGGTGCCCAGGGGTGCACTTGAAGGGCTCAGTGGCACAGCAGTGATCTCCTTGGAAGGATGACACCACGTGTCTTGCACTCCTCCAGCACACAGGCATAGGGGACTCAGCATAGGCCTAGAGATCTTGGAGATTACCCAATCCAACTTTTCATTTTACAGATGAGGAAAAGAGGCAGGCGGGAGAGGCACACAGAGGCACACGGGGTGTCACAGGTGTGGGGAGAGCATGGAGGATAGCCAAGGTTGGCCTCCCAAGGTTTCCACACTCCCTGGCTTCAGCATCTCTTAGGGCAGATGTGCAAAATGCTTGTTTCCAGGGCCCCTTCCCAAAGCTACTGAACTGGAACTTCTGGGGCTGAGGACTAAAAGTTTAGATTGCAACTACCCTACACCTCCACAGTGGTGATATACCCTGACTTTGGGGGAAGCACTTGCAGCGGTAGACAAAAACAAGCTTGGAGTCAGACAGATCTGGTCTGAACTCCATCTCTGCTACTTACTAGCTTCACGCCTTTGTGGAACTAATGTTTCTGAGCTTTGTGTCCTCATCTGTAACTGGGGAGATGCTGTGAGGGCTGTGATGTATACAGACACACTCGGGCTCCAGAAACTGACACTGGAATTCACTCAGTCAGAGTCGCTTGTCAGCTGGAGATGCTGTCTTCAAGCCCCAGAGCTCCTGTTTATGGATCATATGAGGCTTGGCACGCCATTTGTCTCTTTTGAGCTTCCATTTCCATAACTGTATATGGAGATGATAGTATAACCTCCTCCCTGGAATGTTGTAAAGGTAAGAGGTAATAATATCATGTTGCAGCTGCATGAACGGGTCATGAAACAAAATAGCTGCGATTCAAGGAGGAAATTTGGTTCCACAGGAGATGGAAGAGCTAAAGAGCCAAATAGAATAAAGAGGTCATCCTGAGACTGGCTGCTGGCAGGTCAAAGGAAGGTGGGGGTTGTACAGAGCCCAGGAGTCAGGGTTATTAATTAGCAGGAGCTAGGGCTGCAGTGGGACAGGAGAACTAACGCCACAGAGAAGAACTAGCTTGAGATGGAGACAGTCCACACAAGGAGGCGAGCGGAGAGAAGGCATCCTCCCCCTCCCCTCCACCACCTGGAGGAGGGGGAAGTCAGAAGACAGAGGGCCCTAGGAAGGGTGGTTTCTGGAGATAACAGAGCAGAGAACAAGGGTGACACTGGGTCTAAGCAGACCACGCCTGGCGCACACACTTGAAAACACTGACACTGTCTCAGACTGGAGGTGTTCCACTCACACGTGTCGTTGTGATTGTTGATCATGAAACATAACAGCCCAATAAAAGGCTCTTGGCAAGAAAAGTACGTGTCTGTAAGAAGCCTGCCTTTCATTAGCCACATACAGGCATCGTTTCTCCAGGGCTGGTCACCGTGTGGAGGGAAAGCCCTGAAATTAGCATCTTAGACGGGAATCTAATAAAAATAAATTGAAGCTCGACTGCTCCATGTATGGAGATGTAACTAACACACTTATTTCATAAGGTATCATAAGGATATAACGAGATCATAGGTAGGAAAGTACTTCATACACTCAAGTGAAAAGTGTGAAAATGTTAGTCGTTCAGTCATGTTGACTCCTTGCAACCCCATGGACTGTAGCCTGCCGGGCTCCACTGTCCATGGGATTCTCCAGGCAAGAACACTGGAGTGGGTTCCTATTCCCTTCTCCAGGGGATTTTCCCAACCCAGGGATTAAACCTGAGTCTCCCACATTGCAGGCAGATTCTTTACCATCTGAGCCACCAGGGAAGCCCCTTATACACTCAAAGTCCTATACAAATATAGGATTTGTTTATATTCTCAAAAAAAGGGACATTTTCCAAAAAATGGATGTCAGATTCACCATGACCTACATTCAATCTAATTATTTTTTCCAACTTATTTTGCAAATTCATCATTTTCTTTTCAGGAATTCAGATAGAAACCTGATTGGAGCCAATGCCATGAAATAGATCAGTATCACTGGAGTGAGGTTCCAATCAAAAGCTCTCCTGAGAGCCACCAGCTAAGGTGATGACACCCTGTTCTACAAGAGAATTCTGGAACTTTCCCGGTGAGCCAGTGGTTAAGACTCTGTGCTTCCAATGCAGGGGGCGTGGGTTTGATCCCTGGTGGAGTAACTAAGATCCCACATGCTGTGCAGTGAGGCCAAATAAAAAAAAAGAGAGAGAGAGACAGAATTCTTATTCATCCTCACAAGCCTTGACCAACCATCCAGTTTTGCTGTCTCCACTGATTAGGCTGATGGAATGGTGGATATATGATGATGTAATAAATATATACAAACTGGAATCAAGATTGCCGGGAGAAATATCAATAACCTCAGATATGCAGATGACACCACCCTTATGGCAGAAAGTGAAGAGGAACTAAAAAGCCTCTTGATGAAAGTGAAAGACGAGAGTGAAAAAATTGGCTTAAAGCTCAACATTCAGAAAACGAAGATCATGGCATCTGGTCCCATCACTTCATGGGAAATAGATGGGGAAACAGTGTCAGACTTTATTTTGGGGGGCTCCAAAATCACTGCAGATGGTGATTGCAGCCATGAAATTAAAAGATGCTTACTCCTTGGAAGAAAAGTTATAACCAACCTAGATAGTATATTCAAAAGCAGAGACATTACTTTGCCAACAAAGGTCCATCTAGTCAAGGCTATGGTTTTTCCAGTGGTCATGTATGGATGTGAGAGTTGGACTGTGAAGAAGGCTGAGTGCCAAAGAATTGATGCTTTTGAACTGTGGTGTTGGAGAAGATTCTTGAGAGTCCCTTGGACGGCAAGGAGATCCAACCAGTCCATTCTGAAGGAGATCAACCCTGGGATTTCTTTGGAAGGAATGATGCTAAAGCTGAAGCTCCAGTACTTTGGACACTTCATGCGAAGAATTGACTCATTGGAAAAGACTCTGATGCTGGGAGGGATTGGGGGCAGGAGGAGAAGGGGACAACCCAGAATGAGATGGCTGAATGGCATCACAGACTCGATAGATGTAAGTCTGAGTGAACTCCGGGAGATGGTGATGGACAGGGAGGCCTGGCGTGCTGCGATTCATGAGGTCACAAAGAGTCGGACGCGACTGAGCGACTGAACTGAACTGAATAAATATATATGTAATAAAAGCTATTATTTGACTAATCTCTGTGTACTTCATGTGCATTATCACCATTTACTTTATTACATAGTAATAATTCTCATTATTTGTTATTATTATTTCGACATCTCAGCTGGAAAATCATTGATACTCAGAGTGGTGAATTACCTTGCTCATGGTCCCTCAACTTGGCACCCGCAAAACCAGGGTTTGATCTCAGGTTGGGCTGAGTTCTAAGCCAATTAATTACTCACCTCTTCCTCCCCACAAACTTGCCTTTGAGGTGCTGATCACTGAAGGAAGTGATTCTGTGCCATCAATTATAACAGAAAGAGCCTTGAACTCAGAACAAGAAGATCTGCATTCTAGATGACCTGGCTCTGGCCCCTGCTGTGTTCTTAACAACAAAATATTAGAATCAGGAGATGAACTTTACAGCTGCAACATCTGATAAGTTTTATAAATTTCTGATTAATTCACAGAGTTCTGATAACAAAAACGCTATTATTTTGGCAGGATGTGTGTGTGTGTGTGTGTGTGTGTGTGTGTGTGTGTGTGTGTTCAGTTACTCAGTTGCATCCCACTCTTTGGGACCCCATGGACTGTAGCCCATCAGGCTCCTCTGTCCACAGGATTCTCCAGGCAAGAACACTGGAGTGGGTTGCCATTTCCTCCTCCAGGGGATCTTCCCAACCCAGGGATCAAACCTGTATCTCCAGTATCTCCTGCATTGCAGGCGATTCTTTACCTACCTCTGTGCCAGAGGGGAAGCTCAGCATGATGTTTGTGAAGAGTTAACTGCAGTCGATATATCTTTACAGTGAAAAACAATTCACTCCTGCTCTTTTGTTTCTTTATTTATTAGCCCAGGGCACTGTGCCGGGCATTGTAAAATATTGTGAAATGTACTATTCTTAACATACTTTTAAGAACATACTTAACATACTTTTTTGAACTTTTCTCCCCAAAGTAACTCATTCTCTACTCGGGCACATTTCATTTTGTTGGCTTTAACAAAGACCATCCTGGGATGGGGCCAAACTGCCAGCGTGTCCTTGAGTATCATCCATCAGAGAGCAGCTGGCAGACCTTTTCTGGGGTCGGGGAGCCAGGCATGAGGCCAGGATTCAACCCAGCAAGAGAGCAGGCAGGCAGGGTGGCCCACCGGAGGTGAGCAGCAGGGGACAGGTGAGGGGACAGTCAGGAAATCCCGCTGAGATGGAGCCGCTAGAGGCCCGCATAGCCCCACAGGTCAGTCTGGGCCACTCATGTTAGCTCGGGAGGGCTCACCTGGGACTTTTTTTTTTTTGGCCGTGCTGCACAGCATGGAGGATCTTAGTTCCCCAACCAGGGATCAAATTCAAGCCCCCTGGGGTGCAAGCGCAGAGCCCTAACCCCTGAACCACCAGGAAATTCCCTCACATGTGACTTTTGAAGGAAGGAAACCAAGACCTAAATGTGCACCGCTTGACATTTGCCAAGAAAGGTGAAGGCCAGTTGTCTGAAGGAGGAAAATTCCCAAGAGGGGCAGCAAGAAGATGCCAGGAATTGACGGACAAAGGGACCAAAACTCCTCATTTTCCCTGGACCACAGTGTATAAAGCCGGGTGGACAATACGGAGGGGCCCCCCTCCCAGAACATGGGAAGAAGTTGTCCCCAAAGTGCTCTGCTGGCAAGTCTATGTTCCATGTAAGAGTCATTTGGTTAATCTAAGAGACTGTTGAAATGTGATCAGAAACACCCAAAATGCCAATCCAAGAGGACTCGAGAAGTATCGCAGGAGGCCAACGTGGGGTGTGACTGTAATTAGGCAATCAGGAGAATTAGTCAATTATATTGAACCCTATCTGGAGAAATCGTGAGCTTGAAAGCCAGCCGCCTTCACACACAGAATAAGGAAACGCGACGATGCACTGGGGGATGGTACTCACACACACGCGCATGAAGGGAGTGGACAGAGCAACCCACAGACCCCAGCACTGCAGCTGGACTTGAAACCCAATGTCACTCCTCTGTCCAGGGGATTTCCCAGGCAAAAATTCTGGAGTGGGTTGCCATTTTCTTCTCCAGGGGATCGAACCTGCGTCTCCTGAGCGTCCTGCATTGGCAGGCAGATTCTTTACCACTGAGCTGCCAGGGAAGCCCACTTTCTAAAGCTACCCAGAGCGGAAGGTCAAGTGAAGAGGTGGAAAGATAAATTCACAAACTTAGAGTGAAGAGTATAATTTTCTATCTACACAAAGAAAGAGGGGGTGTTTTCCTATGTACGTGTGTCTGTTTTTCAGACAATGTTGTAAGACGATCCTGAATGGATACCTCACGATAAAGGAAGAAGTCCCAGACAAGAAGGAAATCTGCCTGAGGATGGGACTCAGGAGGAGAGGGATACAAATATACAACCCCAGGTGTGGACTGAGAGATAACAAACCTGGGCCAACAAGAACCAGAAGTTTAGCAGAAGGGCCTGCCTTTATCTGCAGCCCCAGAGGAGGATGACTCAGACCAGGACAGGACGGAAGCCTTTGCCGGACATTGTCCTGGGCTGTGCACTGAAGACAAACTCGGTCAAAGAGCTAGAGAACACAAGATTCCACAACAAAATTCAGCTGTGTGAGCTTCCTTCTCCTATCGAGAGGTGGTCTCAATGCTCTTCACCATTGATCCTGCCTGTTAATAAGCACATGCATGTCTGGAAGTCCCTAGCCTTTGCCTCTTGGTCTATAAGTAAAGGATAACATTATTCACCATGGAGAAGCATCATGGGGATTTAATGTCATTGCAGACGTGAAGGACTTAACAGGGGATGTTTCTGACATGAGTCTTTAGGAAACACTTGTTCTTTCCCCAGACCTCCATATTTCTTTTCTTTAATATAGATACACTATATTTTTTCTACTTTTTATTTTGTATTGGACATAGCCAATTAAAAAAATTGGAGTGTAGCCAACTGATGTTGAAGCTAAAGCTCCAATACTTTGGCTCCCTGATGCGAAAAACTGACTCATCGGAAAAGATCCTGATGCTAGGAAAGACTGAAGGCAGGAGAAGGAGATGACAGAGGATGAGATGGTTGGATGGCATCACCGACTCGATGGACATGAGTTTGAGCAAGCTCTGGGAGTTGGTGATGGACAGGGAAGCCTGGGGTCCTGCAGTCCATGGGGTTGCAAAGAGTCACGAACACTGAGGGACTGAACTGAACTAAACTTATAGCCAATTAACAATGTTGTGATAGTTTCAGGTGAACAGTGAAGGGATTCAGCCAAGCATGTACATGCATCAATTCTCTTTCAAGGTCCACTCCCATCCACACCACCGCTTGACATTGAGCAGAGTTCCCTGTGTTATCCAGTAGGTCCTTGTTGATTAGATACACTATATTTTTATGAAGAATTTTTGTGGTTAGGAAACTCTCCAGGTATCTAATCCACCAAAAGTGATGTGACAATAGGTTTTATTTAATATATATATATATGTACATAATATATAAAAATATATATATATTTAATGGGATTTTTATTGAGCTGTAATTCATAGAAAATATTATATTAGTTTCAAGTGTACAACATAGTGATTAGATATTTGTATATATTGCTGAAGGATCACGACAGTAACTCTAGCTAACATCTATCACCTCACATAGTTACAAATATTTTTTTCTTGTAATGAGAACTTTTAAGATCTTCTCTCTTAGCAACTTTTAAATATAAATACAGTATCATTTACTATTATCACCAGGTTGTGCATTAATGTCCTGGACTTATTTATTTTATAACAGGAAGTTTGTACCTTTTGACCACCTTTTCCAATTTCCCCCACTCCCTACCCCCTGCTTCTATCAACTCCTTATTTCCCTAGACTCCATATTTTTAAACTAACAAAAAAAAAAGTCCCCATCTGACAGAAAAGGAACTTGATGCTGGAAAGTTACAAAGCTGGTAGATATTGGAGCCAAAATGCAAACACTAATTTTCTGATTATAAATCTTGCCTTCTTCCCACTAAACCATTAAAATCTTGCATTTCAATTCCATACTTTTAGACATTTAAAAGCAGAGTGCTACAGGAGTGTGTGAAGCATTCTGAATCACAGTTCACAGATAACATTTTGGAAAAGTTTAATTGGAGTGATTTCTGAGTTCTCTCTTTAGCGGTAGGAAGGAAAAGAAGTACTTATGCAGAAATGTGTACATGTGGTCCCCAAATATAGTGGATTTTGATTGTTTTACTGAGAAGCAAGGAATAAGTAAAAACAGTGATTCTTTGAGTTCACAGACGAACACTCAGTCCATATGTAATTAATCACAAGCATTTTCTTATCCAAATACTTCAATGTGAAATCATATCCATAAGTACAACTGTGAAATCCTTTAGGAAATTGAAACCGAACACAGTTCAACTGTTGCAAGTGTGCCTTACTCTCTAGCTTTTTTTTTTTTTTTTTGGCTGCACGAGCAGCCTACAAGACCTTAGTTCCCCAACCAGGGATAGAACCCATGTCCCCTGCTTTGAAAGGAGGAATCTTAACCACTAGACAGCCAGGGAAGTTTCTAGCTATATTTGTATACAATGTTAAACGATTTCTGAGAAGAGAGTTGACTTTTCAAATGTATTTTCTGAGTGATTTTTATTACAGATTTAAAGATATTCTCCCATTTTTTTCAACTAATGTACATATTTTTAGTCACAGACTGCCACAGTATGAATGACACTGTTAACCACCGTCCAAAAAAGGACACACTTGACCTATTTTATAATGAAAGCCAAGAAGCACAGAACGTGGCTTTGTAACAGTGACTGTCCTACTATAAAGATTTCATGGATGGCTGCGAGAGTGGCTATCGTCATCATTTGCTAGCTAAGTGACCTTAAGTTTCTCAAGCTCCTTTTTTCTAACTGGGGTAAAATTGCTTTACAATGTTGTATTAGTTTCTGCTGTACAACAATGTGAATCAGCTATCAGTTCAGTTCAGTTCAGTTCAGTCGCTCAGTCGTGTCCAACTGTTTGCGACCTCATGAGTCACATCATGCCAGGCCTCCCTGTTCATCACCAACTCCCGGAGTTCACTCAGACTCACGTCCATCCAGTCGGTGATGTCATCCAGCCATCTCTTCCTCTGCTGTCCCCTTTTCCTCCTGCCCCCAGTCCCTCCCAGCATCAGAGTCTTTTCCAATGAGTCAACTGTTTGCATGAGGTGGCCAAAGTAGTGGAGTTTCAGCTTCAGCATCAGTCCTTCCAATGAATACCCAGGACTGATCTCCTTTGGAATGGACTGGTTGGATCTCCTTGTAGTCCAAGGGACTCTCAAGAGTTTTCTCCAACACCACAGTTCAAAAGCATCAACACTTCGGCACTCAGCTTTCTTCACAGTCCAACTTTCACATCCATACATGACTACTGGGAAAACCATAGCCTTGACTAGATGGACCTTTGTTGGCAAAGTAACGTCTCTGCTTTTCAATGTGCTATCTAGGTTGGTCATAACTTTCCTTCCAAGGAGTAAGCGTCTTTTAATTTCATGGCTGCAATCACCATCTGCAGTGATTTTGGAGCCCCAAAAAATAAAGTCTGACACTGTTTCCACTGTTTCCCCATCTGTTTCCCATGAAGTGATGGGACTGGATGCCGTGATCTTCGTTTTCTGAATGTTGAGCTTTAAGCCAGTTTTTTCACTCTCATCTTTCACTTTCATCAAGAGGCTTTTGAGTTCCTCTTCACTTTCTGCCATAAGGGTGGTGTCATCTGCATATCTGAGGTTATCGATATTTCTCCTGGCAATCTTGATTCCAGCTTGTGCTTCTTCCAGCCCAGCGTTTCTCATGATGTACTCTGCATATAAGTTCAATAAGCAGGCTGACAATATACAGCCTTGATGTACTCCTTTTCCTATTTGGAACCAGTCTTTTGGTCCATGTCCAGTTCTAACTGTTGCTTCCTGACCTGCATATAGGTTTCTCAAGAGGCAGGTCAAGTGGTCTGGTATTCCCATCTCTTTCAGAATTTTCTAGTTTATTGTGGTCCACACAAAGGCTTTGGCATAGTCAAGAAAGCAGAAATAGATGTTTTTCTGGAACTCTCTTGCTTTTTCCATGATCCAGCGGATGTTGGCAATTTGATCTCTGGTTCCTCTGCCTTTTCTAACACCAGCTTGAACATCTGGAAGTTCACGGTTCATGTAGTGCTGAAGCCTTGCTTGGAGAATTTTGAGCATTACTTTACTAGTGTGTGAGATGAGTGCAATTGTGCGATAGTTCGAGCATTCTTTGGCATTGCCTTTTTTTGGGATTGGAATGGAAACTGATCTTTTCCAGTCCTGTGGCCACTGCTGAGTTCTCCAAATTTGCTGGCATATTGAGTGCAGCACTTTCACAGCATCATCTTTTAGGATTTGAAATAGCTCAACTGGAATTCCATCGCCTCCACTAGCTTTGTTCATAGTGATGCTTTCCAAGGCCCACTTAACTTCACATTCCAGGATGTCTGGCTCTAGGTGAGTGATCACACCATCGTGATTATCTTGGTCATAAAGATCTTTTTTGTATAGTTCTTCTGTGTATTCTTGCCACCTCTTCTTAATATCTTCTGCTTCTGTTAGGTCCATACCATTTCTGTCCTTTATTGAGCCCACTTTGCATGAAATGTTCCCTTGGTATCTCTAATTTTCTTGAAGAGATCTCTAGTCTTTCCCATTCTGTTGATTTCCTCTATTTCTTTGCATTGATCTCTGAGGAAGGCTTTCTTAGTTCTCCTTGCTACTCTTTGGAACTCTGCATTCAGATGCTTATATATTTCCTTTTCTCCTTTGCTTTTCGCTTCTCTTCTTTTCACAGCTATTTGTAAGGCCTCCCCAGATAGCCATTTTGCTTTTTTGCATTTCTTTTCCTTGGGGATGGTCTTGATCACTGCCTCCCGTACAATGTCACGAACCTCATTCCATAGTTCATCAGGCACTCTATCTATCAGATCTAGGCCCTTAAATCTATTTCTCACTTCCACTGTATAATCATAAGGGATTTGATTTAGGTCATACCTGAATGGTCTAGTGGTTTTCCCCACTTTCTTCAATTTAAGTCTGAATTTGGCAATAAGGAGTTCATGATCTGAGCCACAGTCAGCTCCTGGTCTTGTTTTTGCTGACTGTATAGAGCTTCTCCATCTTTGGCTGCAAAGAATATAATCAATCTGATTTCAGTGTTGACCATCTGGTGATGTCCATGTGTAGAGTCTTCTCTTGTGTTGTTGGAAGAGGGTGTTTTTTATGACCAGTGCGTTCTCTTGGCAAAACTCTATTAGATTTTGCCCTGCTTCATTCCATATTCCAAGGCCAAATTTGCCTGTTACTCCAGGTGTTTCTTGACTTCCTACTTTTGCATTCCAGTCCCCTATAATGAAAAGGACATCTTTTTGGGGTGTTAGTTCTAAAAGGTCTTGTAGGTCTTCATAGAACCTTTCAGCTTCAGCTTCTTCAGCGTTACTGGTTGGGGTATAGGCTTGGATTACCGTGTTATCGAATGGTTTGCCTTGGAAAAGAACAGAGATCAATCTGTCGTTTTTGAGATTGCATCCAAGTACTGCATTTTGGACTCTTTTGTTGACCATGATGGCTACTCCATTTCTTCCAAGGGATTTCTGCCCACAGTAGTAGACGTAATGGTCATCTGAGTTAAATTCATCCATTCCAGTCCATTTGAGTTCGCTGATTCCTAGAATGTCAACCTTCAATCTTGCCATCTCCTGTTTGACCACTTCCAATTTTCCTTGATTCATGGACCTGGCATTCCAGATTCCTATGCAATATTGCTCTTTACAGCATTGGACTTTGCTTCTATCACCAGTCACATCCACAGCTGGGTATTGTTTTTGCTTTGGTTCCATCCCTTCATTCTTTCTGGGGTTATTTTTCCACTGATCTCCAGTAGCATATTGGGCATCTACTGACCCGGGGAGTTCCTCTTTCAGTATCCTATCATTTTACCTTTTCATACTGTTCATGGGGTTCTCAAGGCAAGAAAACTGAAGTGGTTTGTGATTCCTTTCTCCAGAGGACTACATTGTCAGACCTCTCCACCATGACCCACCTGTCTTGGGTAGCCCCACAGGGCATGGCTTAGTTTCATTGAGTTAGACCAGGCTGTGGTCCATGTGATCAGATTGGCTAGTTTTCTGTGATTATGGTTTCAGTGTGTCTGCCCTCTGATGCCTTCTCGCAACACCTACCGTCTTACTTGGGTTTCTCTTACCTTGGACATGGGATATCTCTTCACGGCTGCTCTAGCAAAGCGCAGCCACTGTTCCTTACCTTGGACGAGGGGTATCTCCTCACTGCCGCCCCTTCTGATCTTGAACGTGGAGTAGCTCCTCCCGGCCCTCCTGCACCCGAGGGATCAGCTATAAGTATACACATATTGCCTCCCTGTTGAGCCTCCCTCCCATCCACCTCTCTAGGTCATCACAGAGCACTGAGCTGAGCTCCATGTGCTATAGAACAGCTTCTCACTAGCTATCTATTTCACACATGGTAGTATATATAGGTCAATGCTACTCTCTCAATTTATCCCATTTTAAATTTTTTAAATATTTATTTATTTGACTGCATCTCTTCTTAGTTGAGGTGCACATCCTTAGTTGCCCCACGGCATGTGGGGTTCTACTTCCCTGATCAGGGATTGAACCCACATCCCCTGCACTGAAAGGAGGACTTTTAATCACTGGACCACCAGGGAAGTCCCCACTTAAACTCTTTAAGCCTTCATTTCGTTAACTGTAAAATGGGGATGGGCTTTCCTGGTGGCTCAATTGGTAAAGAATCTGCCTGCATTGAAGGAGACCTGGGTTCGATCCCTGGGTCAGGAATGTCCCTTGAAGAAGGGAATGGCAACCCACTCCAGTATTCTCGCCTGGAGAATCCCATGGACAGAGGAGCCTGGAGGGCTACAGTCCATGGCGTTGCAAAGAGCTGGACATGACTGAAGTGACTTAGCACAAATCTTTAGAAGAAGAAACACGTTAAAGAGGGAAGGAGGGAGACAACAACCAAACCATGATACCCTTGTCTTTTTAGAAAATTGGACAAACCAGGCACTTGACTGGTGGTTCAGTGGTTAAAAAATCTGCCTTCTAACACAGAGAATGTGGATTCAATACCTGGTCAGAGAACTAAGATCCTATGTGCCCATGTGCTATAACAAAGACCAAGCTCAGTCAAAGAAAAAAACAATAATAATAATTAAAAAAAAAAAAAAGGACACCACAGTTAGGTTGACCACAGTAGGGAGGACCCAATACCCGAGTGCTGAGTACAGACTCGGCAAAAATGAAGACAAGGAAGTGTTTCCCCACTGTGTGTTTCCCTCCCCTCACCCCAAGCCTGAGGATGCCCAAAATCTCTTGGGTTATAGGGCTGGAGTGAGATCAGAGATCATGAGGAAAAGGGCAAGACTGGGGCCACAGACACACATGGAAACAATAGCAAGGCCACCATTTACACAGCCAAGAAAGGAGCCCAGAGTTACAGGACACAGAGAATGAATTCTGACTCCAGGGCTAAGAGTTCAGCCCAGAAGACCAGACAGTGAGTGTGAGCAGACTTTTGGGAGGAGGAAGAGAGAACATTATTTAAATATTATTATTTTAAGTCTTTATTGAATTTGTTACAATGTCGCTTCTGTTGCTTATGTTCTGTTTTTTGTTTTTTGTTTTTTTTTACCATGAGGCATGTGGGATCTCAGCCCCCAGACCAGGGATTGAAGCCTCACCCCTTGCATTGGAAGGCAAAGTCTTAGGCACTGAATCACCAAGGAAGTGTCTCTAAATCTTATTGTTGTCACTGTTGTTATTTTTCAGTCAGCAAGTCGTGTCCAACTCTCTGTGACCCCATGGACTGTAGCACGCCAGACTTCCCTGTCCCTCATTATCTTCTGGAGTTTGCTCAGACTCATGTCCATCGAGTCATTGATGCCATCCAACCACCTCATCCTCTTCCGCCTCTTCTCCTGCCCTCAATCTTTTCCATCATCAGGGTCTTTTCCAATAAGTCGGCTCTTCACATCAGGTGGCCAAAGTGTTGGAGCTTCAGCCTCAGGATCAGTCCTTCCAATGAATATTCAGGGTTTATTTCCTTTAGGATTGACTGGTTTGATCTTTTTGCTGTCCAAGGGACTCTCAAGAGTATTCTCCAGCACACAGTTCAAAAACATTAATTCTTTGGCGCTCAACCTTCTTTATGGTTCAACTCTCACATCTGTACATGACTCCTGGAAAAAACTATAGCTTTGATTAGATAGGCCTTAAATATTTTTAAACTGTATTTAATGGTGGATATTGTTATATTGTTTAGAATATGCAACTGCTTCCACCAGAACCACGTGCATTCTGCTTTGGAAAGGCAGCCCATGTGTGCTATGTGGCTAGTCTGTCCAGTTTCCAGGGCTGGGGAGTGGAGTGAATGAATAATCGCCGCTCTTTGTTCAACCCTTCATTCCTGAGACCTGGATAGACTCTTCTGAAGACAGCCTTTGAGGAGCAGGGGATTAGACCCAAGTCTCCCCTGGCAGACACAGGTGATGGAGCTCACAGACTAGGCTGGGGCAACACTCCAGGGGAGATTAAGAAGGAAACTCATCACTCCAGGTGAAAGCCAGGGGCAAGGGAGAGCGTGCCCTGCCCCCATGCTAGGAGACAGACACATAGGATTTCTTCCAGTGTTATTAGCAAATGGAGTCCCCAGAATTTAAAAGAATGATTTAAGGGAGTTACATTGGAAACAGGAAAGAAAAACAAAACCCAAGAATACTCAGATCTAGGGAAGGACTGATGCTGAAGCTGAAGCTCCAGTACTTTGGCCACCTGATGGGAAGAGCTGACTCACAGGAAAGGACCCTGTTGCTGGGAAAGATTGAGGGCAGGAAGAGAAGGGGATGACAGAGGATGAGATGGTTGGATGGCATCAGCAATTCAGTGGACATGAGTTGGTGCAAGCTCCGGGAAATGGTGAAGGACAGGGAAGCCTGGCATGCTGCAGTCCATGGGGTCACAAAGAGTCTGACATGACTGAGCGACTGAACAAAAAAAAAAGTGCAGGAGGCCCCACAATTTCTCAGTTTCTAAACCACTCCCAAAGCCCAAGTATTTTCACTGATAGAAAGTGGGCTGCTTTGAACACACACATGTGTGTCCACGGTAGGGTTGGAAAGACACTGGACACGGGCACCCAGCAGTCAGGACCTGCTCAGGACCTCCAGATCCACTGAGCAGAGAACTCACAGCACCACCACCAGGCAGGTGGCACTGATGTTCCTGAGACTCTGGGCTCCTGTTATTTAGAGATAGAAGGCACAGGCTCTGGACTCTTCACCAGTGAAGACTATTCTTTTTCTGTGTTCTAAGTGGGAGGTTTTTTATATCTTGAGGCTTCCCTGGTGGCATGGTAAAGAATCCGCCAGCCAATGCAGGAGATGCGGGTTCGATGCCTGAGTCCAGAAGATCCCCTGGAGAAGGAAATGGCAACCCACTCCTGTATTCTTGTCTGGGAAATCCCATGATCAGAGAAACCTGGCGGGCTATGGTCCACAGGGTCGCAAAGAATCAGATACAACTTAGCAACAAAACAAGAACAAAGTCCCATCTTCCCTCCTCAATTTTGTGCCAGATGTGTGCACGCTTCAGCCAGGCTCCCTCCTGAATGGAAGAAACAAAACCGGACAATTTGAGTGTGGCCATGCCCACACTTCCAACATGGAGAAAGAAAAGCAGCATAAACCAGTCGACAGAGAAAGGGATGAGCAAGAATGTAAACCAGCAAGGGCCAGCATAGACTGACCCTCGATGGACTCCACTGTAGACCAGCAAGGGCCAGCATAGACTGACCCTCGATGGACTCCATTCTCTCGTACCCACCCAAGTCCTGGGTTGCAGCCCTGCCCTTTGATTTCCCTCACCTGAAAACAAAATCTCCCCTGTTGCTCAGGCTAGCTCTAATCAGTTTTTGTGATTTGCAAGCAAGAGTCCTAAGTAACAAATATTCATTCCAGAATTTGAAGCATTCCTTTTTTTGTAGAAACAAGCTCCATTTTGAGACTTTTAAGGCTACAGGAATGATTAGAAGGGCTTCCCTGGTAGCTCAGTGGTTAGAAAAAAATCCATCTGCAGTGCAGGAGACCTGGGTTCGATCCCTGGAGAAGGAAACGGCAACCCACTCCAGAATTCTTGCCGGGAAAATTCCATGGACAGAGGAGCCTGGTGGACTACAGTCCATGGGGTCACAAGGAGTCAGACACGACTGAAGCCATCAGCATGATTAGAAACACAGACTCACTAGAAAGACAGGCGGAGCATGTTAGGTCATTAAGTAGGTCATAGTCTCACTCTGACCATCTTTATCCCAACCTGTTTGTGTCATGGAATTACAAGTCCCTCACTCGGTCACACCTTAAAAGCTGGTCTCAGTTTTCACCACGACTACCCTCCTCAGTGCTGACATAAAGAAAGGGTGGGATTTGGAGGAGGTGGGGGTTGGTGACCGGGAACAGACAGCGTGGGTCCCACAGAGTCATGAGCCTAGTTCCATTCTTCGTTGATGTCCTGAGCAAGTCTGCCTGCTTCAGAATTGGATTTGAAGAGCTCCACATCTCACAGGAAGAAGCAGTGAGGGAGATTCATCCTTGAAAGCTGAAGGTGTGATCTGTGAGGCAGCCTGGAACACAGGGACCCAAGGCAGTACCTAATGCCCCCAAAGACACGCCAGGCAGAGAGATGCTCTGATTGGAAGGTGTTCGTTTCATTTCTCTGAGGCAAAGGGAGACTTTGAATAGGTAAATTACATTGAGTCACGAGGAAGAAGAGTACAATTGCACAGGGCTGAGGAGCAGCCCTACGCACCTCCCTACAGGAAGCATTCTCTCCGTGTATCCCAAGGAGCGTTCAGAGGCGAGTTCATTCATGTGTGTAAAGTGTCCTTCTTTTTTGCATCCTTAGAGCTCAGAGACCAATTCAAAAGAGAAAAATGTAAGGAATTCCCCTGCCCTAGCTGATAAGGTCAGCATCTGTTTACTGCCTAACTTAGCAGAAAACCCTGCTTGATCTTTATCAAGTGATGAGATAAACATTTGTATAGAATGCATATGTTTCCTTTTTAAACAATTTAAATGTGGTACGTTAAGAACTAGTGAAGCTGAATTATTGACGTCCAGAGGGTCCCTTCACCGCAATAATCTTGATTTGGTTATCATGTATCTGGGAAATTGATGGAGTATAAATGTTGAAGTGTCAAGTAATAAACTTTTCTTAGTTCAAAGTAAGAATGAATTAAATAAATAGGAGTCAGCATTCATCGAGGGAATTAAAATTAGATCTGTTTTTAAACGGAATATAATAAAACTGAAATTTAAATATAAGTGTACCCGAACCTTGAAACTTATTACCACCTACCTACCTGATAAATACTGATTCAAGAAACTGCTGTGTTGAATCAAATTGATCCTCTTCAGGTCCTCCAGTGACGGTTTAATTATCTTGGCATAGCTTTGGCTTTTAAGTGCAAACACTCCACTCATTCTCCCCACACATGGTACAAAACGTGACTTACTAGAAAGCTACTTGCAAAGGAGGTCCGTAGAATAAAGATTTCTCAGACGTCTGTGATGACACTTTTGCTCCTGCTGTTAAAACATATTTTTTAGATTTAAAACGTATTCATAGAACCAAAACTTGTGAGTTTTCATCTTCAATGACTGGATTTCTAAGGGTGCCAAGTCTTTTTTCAAGTTGCTCATTTTAGTAAACCTCTTTGTCACCCCTGCGTTCTCCAAGTAATGACACCTGTCATCTGTCATCTGTCTTCTTGGTAAGTCCCCTGCCATGTTGCCAAGGCAACACTACCTGCTACATCACTGCAAGGAATGGCTATCTCTTTGCTGGACTTTTGATATCAAATATAACACTTGACTTGCAAAACCATGGCTTTTCATCCTTAGGGTAAAGGTTTCTTCTGTGGGAGGTGAGGCAACAGGCATTCTCAGGGGTTACCTCAACTGTTCTCTTAGTCAAGCGCTCCTTCCACAATCAGGAAGCCAAGACCCCTAAGCCCACAGCCTCTTGTCTTTCACCCTACCAGACTCCATCTCCCACAAAGCATCTAGAAGTGCTGGGGATAGTAAATCTCTGGCAGGGAGACTGACAGAAGCAGTTTTCAGTATTCAGCATGACTTAGAATAAACCCTGACTCTTTGGAAAAGATCCTGATGCTGGGAAAATTGGAGGCAGGAGGAGAAGGAGACAGAGGATGAGATGGTTGGATGGCATCACAGACTCAATAGACATGAGTTTAAGCAAGCTCCAGGAGTTGGTGATGGACAGGGAGGCCTGGCGTGCTGCAGTCCATGGGGTCTCAAAGAGTCGGACACGACTGAGCGACTGAATAACGACAGAATAGACCTCAGGTTGCACAGTAACAATACAGCTTCTGGACTCAACCCTTCCTTGCTTCTGACTCAGTAGCTGGGAAGTAGAATCCAAGCCTCTTCCCAACCAGCTCCTGGGCAGATGTACAACAGAGTCCAAGGAAGAGCGACCTAGATTTCCTCATCCGGGGACCAAGTTAGACAGTGTTTTTGTACACAAGGGATCTGGGCTTCCTGCATCGGCTCTGCTGGAATACTGGATTGAAAATACAGACTCCTGGGCCTCGTCTCCTGACTCAGAATCTGAGACGGGATCCTGAGGTCTGAAGTTTAACAAGTATATGGAGGAAGTCATAATGACACTAGAGACCAAACAGACCAGGAACCAAATCTCAGCTCTGCCGCCTAAGCAGCCAAATGTGCACGCTGAGTGGCTCACTCATGTCCAAATCGTTGCAACCCCGTGGACTACAGCCCGCCAATCTCCTCTGTCCATGGGATATTCCAGGCAAGAATAATGGAGTGGGTTGTCATTTCATCCTCCAGGGGGTTGTCTGGATCCAGGGATGGAGCCCTCATCTCCTCCACCACAGATAGATTCTTTACCATTGAGCCACCTGGGAAGCTAAGCTATCACAAATATAAAAAGCAGAGACATTACTTTGCCAACAAAAGTCCGTCTAGTCAAAGCTGCGGTTTTTCCAGTGGTCATGTATGGATGTGAGAGTTGGACTGTGAAGAAAGCTGAGCGCAGAAGAATTGATGCTTTTGAACTGCGGTATTGGAGAAGACTCTTGAGAGTCCCTTGGACTGCAAGGACATCCAACCAGTCTGTCCTAAAAGAAATCAGCCCTGGGTGTTCACTGGAAGGACTGATGATGAAGCTGAAACTCCAATACTTTGGCCATCTCATGTGAAGAGTTGACTCATTGGAAAAGACTCTGATGCTGGGAGGGATTGTGGGCAGGAGGAGAAGGGGATGACAGAGGATGAAATGACTGGATGGCATCACGATTTGGTGGACGTGAGTTTGAGTGAACTCCGGGAGTTGGTGATGGACAGGGAGACCTGGCATGATGTGATTCATGGGGTCGCAAAGAGTCGGACACGACTGAGCGACTGAACTGAACTGAACTGAAACACATTTAAAGACAATTTCTCTGTGTCTGTGTCATCTGTAAAAACGAGAGTGATGCTTATTCACCTCTTGAAGGGATTGTGCACGTTACATCACAGAATCCATGCATTCAGGGCTGTTTCTGACCCAGCCCTGGTGCTCTCAGCTGGCAGGGAGGGCCTATAGCGTTAAGCAAAGTACATCTAGCCTGGTCATCATTTCTAAGTAATGACGGATCCTTTACAGGACAGATAAACAGGGGATAACTTCTTCCAACCAAAAGTCCAACATGCTTTATTTTATTTTTTGATGTGGACCATTTTTTAAACCTTTATTGAATTTGTTACCATATTGTTTCTGCTTTGTGTTTCCATTTTCAGACCTCAAGGCATGTGGGATCTTAGTTCCCTGACCAGGGATTGAACCCGCACCCCCTGCACTGGAAGGCAGGGTCTTAATCACTGGACCACCAGGAAAGTCCCTCAACACACTTTTGAGAGACAGAGCAAGAAAGCTCCAGAAGTGAAGATACAATTGCAATCATTTCAAAAATCAATCGATCCGTGAAATATTTCTGAATTTCATAAAAAATCTGGACACTAGGGAATGCCTTGCATGTATGTAATTCCAGAAGGGAGACAGGTAATAGAACCGCTGCCTTGGAGAATGGTGCTTGGACATCTGGGCCATTCCCTGTGTGGGCTATTTCCTGAACTTAAGAGAGAGGACACTTCTCTCTACCAGACTCTTGTTTCCTGAGCTTGGTCAAGTTAAAACTCTTGCTCCAGCTGTCACTGAACTTCCAGGCTCCCAAGGCACTTCCACAGTGCCTTTCTAGTGATGCATCTGTAAACAGGAGTGAAGTTACTGCTTGTAAATTTGCAATGACCATCTCATAGTTCGGGGTGTGCCATCAAGGTGATGGGCTAGCATGTCTGAAGTTAGTGTAGAAGCAAAGCACAACTGTCTGATTCCTCTGTTTGCAATTTCAGCATGGCAGTCAGAGGCTGCTATTCATTTCTAAATGGCCCTCTGAAAGTAAACAACTCACAGGGGAAAAAAAAAAAAAGGTCCTCAGAAGTGGCAGGGGTGACCTTCAACACCTATAACCCTTCACACTGATCAGCCCCCCTCCACCTGAGGTGTGCAGAGAACACAAAGCCTGATATTGAGAGTAACACTAGGAAGACAATTGAATAATTGGAAAATAAAACCTTTGGGGAAGGGCTAAAGGAAATAAGATATTTAGCCTGGAGAAGAGAAGGCTGAGCAATGACCTAATTAGAGGCTTCAAGTACATGAAGAATTAATCTACAGCAGATGGTGACCAGCTGTTTTCAATTCCCATTGAATACAGTACAACAGAAAATTGGCTTAGAGGGTAATATAAAGGATTTGGGATAGATAAAAGAAGGAATTTACTGGTTTTTGAGGGTCACAAAGGTTAAGAGGAGATAGGCTCTATTACTTAGGGAGATGACAGCCACTCTGTCCCTGAGGTTTCCTGGTTTGGATGGGTTTGTTGAAGTGCATTGAGGGGTAAAGAGAGCTTTGTTCTGCTGTGAAGGCCAGCCCCGCTCTGCGGCTGTTCATCACACCTGTGCCCTTGATTCATAGAGCTTCTCATGGCTATATTTTTGTTTTCACTAAGTCATCACGATCACACCCAGTGATTTATCAAGTCCCAAGTGTGTGCTGAGCATGGTGAAAGAAAACTACATAGATTCCACCTTTTACCCTTCAAAGCTTTGCCATTTGACAATTATAAGCATTGTTTGGGTACCCCTAAGCACCAGGCACTGTTTCAGGAATAGGGGCTATTCAGATGCATAAGACATGATTGTTCTCAACAACAGCAGAGTGTGTGTGTGTGTATAACTCTGTGTGTGTGTGTGTGTGTGTGCATGCATACCCGTGCCAGTGCTGGGGAAGTAGCAAGAGAAGTATATTATAATCAGGAACTTTACACATATAACAAACAACAAGGTCCTACTGTGTAGCACAGGGAACTATATTCAATATCGTGCGATCAACCATATGGAAAAGAATATGAAAAAGAATGTATGTATTTGTATAACTGCATCACTTTGCTGTGAGCAGAACTCCAGTACTCTTGGCTTGAAAATCCCATGGACCGAGGAGCCTGGTAGGCTATAGTCCATGGGGTCGCAAAGAGTCGGACATGACTAAGCTACTTCACTTTCTTTCACTTTCATATAAAATAAAACAAACACACATACCTACCCCAATCCTCCAGAGACTGATATGCCTTTCAGTTCAGTTAAGTCACTCAGTCGTGTCCAACTCTTTGCGACCCCATAGACTGCAGCACGCCAGGCTTCCCTGTTCATCACCAGTTCCCGGAGATTGCCCAGACTCATGTCCATCGAGCCCGTGATACCATCCAACCATCTCATCCTCTGTTGTCCCCTTCTCCTCCTGCGTTCAATCTTTCCCAGCATCAGGGTTTTTTCTAATGAGTCAATTCTTCGCATCAGGTGACCAAAGTATTGGAGTTTCAGCTTCAGCATCAGTCCTTCCAATGAATATTCAGGACTGATTTCCTTTAGGATTGACTGGTTTCTTGCAGTCCAAGGGACTCGATATTTTCCTGATACGATCCATCAAATCATAATCTTCACCTGCAAGTTGAGAACCCCCATTTATTAATACAAAATATAATAAGAAACACATTATGAATACACTCACACACACACTCAGGTGGCTCAGTGGAAAGAACCCTCCTGCCAATGCAGGCGACCTAAGAGACGTGGGTTTGAACCCGAGTCACCTGCCTTGCACATGGATTCTTTACCATTGAGCCACCAGGGAAGCCTAGGGCTCTGCCTGGAAGCAATTTTTATGGTGGTGTCCCGTGGGAATTTAGAGTCTGTCACGGATGGCAGCAGCGTGAAACCTGGCGTCCTAATTTCAAGAGGATAAAGATGAGCCACAAATCTCTGAAGCCTGGAGGTGTTGATTCCCAAGGCTGGGAAGTAATAGCTGGTCCTGGGGGGTGACGGGTATAGCCAGTGTTTCTGGATGAATCATCTGCGTCTGGATGGAGGCAGTGTTTAGACAGGGAAAGATCTTTCTGTATAACTCACAGAGCTTACGATTTCAACAACAATCGGGCTCTGAAAAGAGTATAGGAGTGAGACGGGTGAACCAGAAGGCAGTGTTGGAATAGCCACATTAAGGGGAAAATAGGAATATCTTTCCTGGGACTTCCCTCATCGTCCAGTGACTAAGACTCAGCGCTCTCAATGCAGGGGCTTGGGTTCAATCCCTGGTCAGTAAACTAGATCCCACATGCCTCAACTAATTTCCCACAAGAAAGATGCAGTACAGTCAAACAAATAAATAAGTAAATGCAAATAAATATTTTGACTGTAACCCACCAGGCTCCTCTGTCCATGGGGTTCTTCAGGCAAGAATGCTGGACTGGGTTGTCATTTCCTCCTCCAAGGGATCTTCCTGACCCAGGGATTGAAACCATGTCTCCTGTGTCTCCTGCATTGCAGGCAGATTCTTTACCACTGAGCCAGAGGGGAAGCCCACAGATAAATATTAAAGAAAAAAAAAATGTCTTCAACTTCCAGGCTTATTACCCATGAATCACAGCAGTCGGCAGTGAAAAATTATTAATCACAAAACAATGTTTAAAAGGAGCACTCAGTGGAAGACAGGGCTCAGAAGAAATGAACTTGTATGAGTAGTGAGTGAACAACATTATCACTGGAAATATAACATATCTGAAGCAATGATTGGTCAGACCCATAAATGGGGAAAACAGCTGATGAGCAAGTAAGATGTACAGTAAATAATTCTTAAGACTTTCAGAGTTCTTGCATTAATCTCTCACTGATAAAGTGTTTGAGAATGGAGTGTACTTTAGAGGGTAAAAATGATTCAACAGATGACTCACAAGTCCATGAACCTGTGGCTTCACCAGTACTGAGAAAGTTTCTATCATAAGAGATCTTTGTTAGTTGATTGGTTAGTTGGTTGTCTTGGGGTTTTTTTGTTTGTTGGTTGGTTTTTGTTGGTGATGGTTTTGGTGTTTTTTGGTTGAATCTTGTGGCATGTGGAAACTTAGTTCCCCAACCCGGGATCAAACCCATGCCACCTACATAGGAAGGCAGAGTTTTATCCACTGAGTTGCTGGGGAGGTCCTACATTTGAGGGGTTTTTTAATCAGAAAAATCCAAACACCCATATTTTCCAGTTGTCATACGTTTTCTTATACATCATGTACATGTCTATGCATATAACTGCTCAATCAATTCAAAGATGAAATTCAAAGAATATATTGATAGAATCCTCAATATAAAATTTTGAGCATATGCTATGGATTGGGATAATTTCAGAGAAGACTGTAGTTAGGAGGAATTTGGAGTCAGATCTGGATTGTTTCTCAGCTCTGCCTCTTAACTCACTGTGTGGCTTCAGGTAGGTTCCTTAATCCATCTGAGCCTATTTATTCATCTATAAAGGGAGGTAACAAGTGACCTTATCACATAGGGTTATCACAGATATTAAGTGAGTAATGTGGGCCACATGGTTAGTACCAAGCCTAGAAAACAATATGTCCCCCAAACAGTAGCTGCTACCATTGTTGTGTTGTGTTGTTGTTGTTAGGTTAACAGCTAATTCTAAACCACCTTTCCCTGCCCCCTCCCAAAGAAAGGGGGACATTCCTACTCATGCTTCAAGTAAAAAGTGTCCTTTAAATTTTTAGGGGAATTGTGCCTGAATCAAGGAAAAGAAATCAAAACAATGATTAGTTGAGAATCCCAGTTCTCCTTTTCATTTGCTTTTCCTCCAGTGGTTGAGCAAAAGGAAGCTTGAACACAGGGTTCTTTTCAAACAATAGATCCACCCTAAACCCGGCATAGAATCAGAAAACCCAACTGCCACCCAGGGTCTCTAATTCATGATCAGTGATGGGCAGTTTGCGGTCATGTGCCCTGCATGGGAGACAAGGGGGAGCCCCTCCCCACAGCTATACCAGTTGCACGTTGTGTGATGCAGAGGCCCCCTCCATCCCTCTGAGGGCTGAACACCCCCACCTGACTTCTGATTACCCCCAAGTCTCTCCTTTCATACCCTCCGGATTGATCGGAAGGAGATCTGTATTATTTCTGCACCATGAGTCATTCTTTGCCCCAATCCTTTTAGCGCTAAAAACCTTATTGACATCACAGAACATGGATTATTGGTACATCAACCAGTATCGACAATAATTTTTAGAGGGGCTCATGACAGTCTCAGCAGGATCACATGCCAATTCTGTCATCGTTTTGCTGTTTTTACTACTTCCTTTCCAGCAAACCACAAAGCTACCTGGAGTGCATGAGAATTAATGACTTGTCCTAGGCAGTAAGTTCATTAGCGTTGAGCCAGGAGTAGACTCATGTAATTGAACTTCTAGAACAATGTTCTTTCTTTTTTTAACTATTCTCCAGTTTTATTGACAAATAAAATTCTAAGATATTTTAAGTGTACATCGAGATTTGATGTATTTACATTGTGAAAAGATTTCTCCCACCTAATTAATGAACATATCAGTCACCTCATATACATACTTAGATATATTTTTTCTTTTTCTGGAGAAGAGTATGAACATTTAAGATCTACTCTGTAGCAAAGTTCAGTTATACAATATGGTATTATCAACCCTAGTCATGATGGTATATATTAGATCCTCAGACCTTATTTAGAATAATGTACTTTCCACTATGCTTAATTCATATATATTCAACAGGCACACACATAATCTGTACTTTATGTCTGACTCTGTACAGGGTGTCCAGGATATAAAAGTGAACAATTAATTCCCAATCTGATAGGAAATTATTTGTCATTTGTTTCCTGTTACCCATGTAAATCCCATGGACAGAGGAGCCTGGCAGGCTACAGTCCATGGGGTTGCAAAGAGTCGGACACAACTGAGCGACTAAACCACCACCACACCACAAATGTGAATAAATATGTGCAAAAAAGTATTTCAGGTGATATGATCAAAATAAGACTGGAAACATTTGATTTTACCTGAAAATATCAGAAAAGGCTTGACGGCAAAGATGATTCGTGAGTCTTGTGAGATGAGTGAAATGTATTTTGCATGAACAGAGAGCACATTCTAGGCAGATGAATAAGGTTAACCAGTATCACAAAAATGCCAAGAACAGCCTCGTGTGTTTTGGTAGCTGCAAACAGCTGAGCACAGCACAAGCCTGAGAGGGAAGGGAGGCATTACCCTAAAGGGGAGCAAGGCTAAAAGAAGAGGGCAGATTTTACGTCATCCTGGGAATTGAGGCTTTATCCTGTGGGCTGTAGAAGCAATTAAAGGGTTTAACTGTGATCAGATTTGATTTTAGAAAATGGATCTGGCAAAACAGGGGAGATTGGACTGGGAGGGTAGGGGATGAGTAGGGAGTAGAGTTAATTAAAACTGCCCGGGTTCCAGAGGTTTAGGGGTTCAGACCACGGCAATGGCAGTGGGGTGGGAAGATGAGGAAGATACAAAAGATACTGAGGAAGCAGAGAAGCGGGAGGAAGGGTTTCAGCAGGGCTCCCGGGTTCTTCCTTTAAATGAACAGATACATGTTGATGTCCTTCACTGAAATAATGTTACAGGGACTTCCCTGGTGGTCCAGTGGCTAAGACTCCATGCTCTCAATGCAGGGGGCCCATGTTTGATCCTTGATCAGGTAACTAGATCTCACTTGCCACAACAAAGATGGAAGATTGCATGTGCTGCAACTAAGACCCTGTGTGGACAAATACATAAATAAATAAAAATAAATATTAAAAATAAAGTGAACTTGTCAGCTGAAAAAATAAAAAGATGTTATAGGGGAAATAGTGAGATTAGTTGCTTAAGGAACAAGTAGCTGAATGTGAAACAGTTATAGAAACCTGGAATCAGGGGAGTTCTGGCCAAGAGAAATAGATCTGAAAGTAATCATCTCATAGACAACATTAGAGACAGGAGAATTGATGAGATCCTCCAGAAAGAGTATGCAGAGCAGTGTTTCTCAAATGTGACTCTCTCGCCACATGTGTGAGAATCAACTGAAGAGACTGTGAAAATGCACATTTTCAGGCCCATCCCAGACTTACTGAAGCCAAACTGTGTGAAAGAGACTCACTGTATCTTTGGCATTATGAGAAAGATACCTTGCGTGAGTCTAACACACCTGGAATTTGAGATCCCCTGCTGTTGGTTCACCCACTCCAGTGTGCTTGCCTGGGGAATCCCAGGGACGGGGGAGCCTGGTGGGCTGCCATCTATGGGGTCGCACAGAGTCGGACATGACTGAAGCGACTTAGCAGCAGCAGGAGCTGCAGCAGCTGTTGGTTCAGGCGGTCCAGAGAAAGGGAAAATCCCCTGGAGAAGGAAATGGCAAGGGGAAGCAGAACCAGTAAGATGTGTGTGTGTGTGTATGTGTGTGTGTGTGTGTGTGTGCACGCACACGTGTGTGGGTAGATAGATAGATAATCCGCCACCTTCCCTGGTGGCTCAGACGGTAAAGAATCCACCTGCAATGCAGAAGACCTAGGTTTAATCCCTGGGTTGGGAAGATCCCCTGGAGAAGGGCATGGCAACCCACTCCAGTATTCTTGCTTGGAAAATTCCATGGACAAAGGAGCCTGGTGGGCTGCAGTCCATGGGGTCATAAAGAGTCGGACATGGCTGAGTGGCTAACCACACATGCATAGACAGTCGATAGATATATAGGTATAACAGAAGTGGGGATGGGAACCGCCTGGTGGTCCAGTGGTTAGAACTCCAGGCTTTCATTGCCAAGGGCTCTGACTCAACCTCTTGTGGGCAAATAAAACCTCCACGAGCCACAGTGTATGCATGCTAAGTCACTTTAGTCAAGTCCAACTCTTTGCGACCCTGTGGACTGTAGCCTGTCAGGCTTCTCTGTCCTTGGGATTCTCCAGGCAGGAATACTGGAGTGGGTTGCCATGCCCTCCTCCAAGGGATCATCCTGACCCAGGGACTGAACCTACGTCTCTTACATCTCCTGCATTGTCAGGCAGGTTCTTTAACACTCAGGCCACCTGGGAACCCCCAAGCCACCAGCTGAGGCCCCCACTCAAAAATAAAAACACACAAAAAAGCAAGGGATTCCAACACAGAGATTCTAGCCTGTTCTCATGGGCTCGGTTGTTTAGGAGAAAGTTATTAGAAAGAGATTCAGTTCAAGGACAGGGCTTTTTTGGTTTATTTGTTTTGTTTTTTATTTTAAAAGGAGCCTTTGCTGTCAGGAAAGAATGAGAATAAGATGCCCATGCAGTCAAGAGCTGACATGATGCTCCCCAGGAGATAGTCATGGAGCAGGACTGGGAGCAAGCCTCATTTCTGTTCAAAAGCCTCGATGACTCAGCTCTCTCTGAACAATGCTTTCCACGATGCCGCCCCAGATTTCTGTTGAGTTGTTTTGCTTGGTGCCCACCTGCATATGCTCTGTGCTCTAGCCAAGGGTTTCATCATCCCCAACCACAGCCTGAACTCCTGTTCCATGCCTCACTTGTGTTCCTTCCACCTGGAATCCTCCCCCGATCCCTCTTGCTTCTCAGATGAGAATCAGCGGTTAATTCGCTGCATAGGGCAACAATCCTGTATCTCTGTCACCCAGGTCACCGCTCGGTTGTCTGGACTCCTCCCTGCCTCATTCATCTTGACTTTCTCAGCTCTTCAAATTCTACACAGGATGGAACATGGTGCCTTACCGACGTTTGCCAGATTTCACTGAAGATGACCTTAGACGGAGGGTGCCAAATTGTGTCATGTAGCCACTAGATATCCAATGTTTACATTAAATAGAATCATTGGTTAAAAAGAATGGAACCAATGGAAAAGCAAAACCTCTCTATTTTTCTGCTACTTGCAGCCAAAACCATCCTGACACAATGCAATGATGTGACATGTATATGTAATGCAATCATACCCACGCATGTATATGTAAATCAAGAATACTTAGACGCTACATAACAGGAAAGCACAAGGATATAGAACATTTGCCAAGAGTCAAAATAATATTTATATTTTGTCTTATCAGTGTGATTTCACTTATTTTTATTTTTGCCTGTGCCGGGTCTTCACTGCTGTGCGGGCTTTTCTCTAGCTGTGGTGAGCCTCTCTGTAGTGGCAATGCATGGGCTACTCATTGAGGTGGCTTCTCTTGTTGCACAGCATGGGCTCCAGGGTGCGGGCTTCAGTAGTTGGGGAGTATGGGCTTAGTAGCTGCAGTTCCCGGGCTCACGGGTTTTGGCACAAGGCTTAGTAGCCCATCAGCATGTGGGATCTTCCCAGACCAGGGATCACATCCATGTCTCCTGCACTGGCAGGCAGACTCTCTACCTCTGAGCCACCAGGGAAGACCCCTTTATGTTTTGTCTTGAATGGTATCAGTAGGATTTCATCAGGCAGAGAAGTCAGGGAAGCATAATGCAAATAATCTAGGCTGTGCAAAAACGCTAATTAGATGAAGAAGATGGACTGTTTGGGGATCAGTGAAAAGCTGAGTATCACTGAAGCATTGTCCAGAAGCAGGAGCAGTCCGGGATGGGAGGCTGAGAATGGGGCAAGACTGAGCAACAGTAGAAGCTTGTAAATATAGTTTCAGATATGACTCTGATAGGTTTCATGGACCATGATAAGGAATTTAGACTCTCATATAAGTAATGTGTAGGAGTCATAGATTATTTTACTGTTATAAAATATACATAACATGAAAGTGATCATTTTAACCAGCAGTCAGATTTTAAATCACATGCTCAAACCTGATAAAATAGTAAATGAATGTCAAGATAACTTTTGTTAAAACATAAATACTAATAAGGTATAATTTTAAGTCAAATAATAAAAATGCCACAAACGAATAGCTCAGATGTGTGGTAGACATGGAGATGTGCTGCCAAGCGCAGGAAAGACGAGCTGCCAGCTGCGGGGTGTGCAGATAGCAGATAACACCACTTGTTGGCCACTTTGGGGCTGGTCTCAGCTGCAGAGAGAACCCTGCCTGAGGACAGATGTTTCCTGGGTGTATTAGAATTCTCTAGAGAAACAGAGTCAATAGGATATAGAGATAGAAAAAGATTGTTGTTCAGTTGCTAAGTTGTGTCTGACTCTTTTGACCCTCCTCTGTCCGTGCAGATTCTCCAGGGAAGAATACTGGAGTGGGTTGCCATTTCCTTCTTCAGGGGATCTTTCCAGACCAGGGATCAAACCCGCATCTCCTGCATTGGCAGGCAGATTCTTTACCACTGAGCCACCAGGAAAGCCCTGAAAAAGACTGAAATTACGCAGCGAGAGACTGACTTATTACAAGATATTGGCTCACATGATGAGAACCCATGATCTGCCATCTGCAAGCAGGAAAAACAGTGGTGTCAATTCCAGTCCAAATCACAAGGCCTGGGAACCAGAGGAAGTGATGATGTAAGTCCCAGTCCAAGTACACAAGACCAACATCCCAGCTTCACCACAAGCAGAGACCTCAAATCCACCTCTCCCCCACACCTTTGCTCTATTCAGGTCCTCAGCTGAGGGGACGATGCCCACCCACATGGGGAAGGCAATCTGCCTCACTTACTCTACCAGTTCAAATGCTAATGTCATCCAGAAACACCCCCACAGACACATCCTGAAATAACATTTGGCCAAGTATGCGAGCTCCCCATGTCCCCATCAAGTTGACAAAATTAACTATTACATGGGGGCAACGCGCATCCTGTGCCTGCATAAGGCAGAGGTATCAGGTCCAGTCTTCCAGCCAGAAGGATGACACACAGTGGACACTACATGTCCCAGAGCTGCTACATGGTTCCTGATGCCTGCACTGCAGCTTCTCCATCTGCCCAACGCTGCTTCCACCTGCTTCTTTTTATAGGCACTGATCCCTATCAAATATACCCCGAACTTGTTCTCCATGTCAGCCTTTGAAGACATGCGTCAGACCTTCCTGATGACCCAGTGGTGAAGAATCAGCCTGACAATGCAGGGGACACAGGTCTGGTCCCTGGTCTGGGAAGATCCCGCCTGCCTCAGAGCAACTAAGCCCGGAAGCTGCAACTACTGAGCCCACACACGTAAAGCCCGTGCTCTGCAACAAGAGAAGCCATCGCAATGAGAAGCCCACGCACCACACCTAGAGAGTAGCCCCTCCTCACCACAACTGGGGCAGACCCAGCTGGGTCTTCACTGCTGCACGTGGGCTGTCTTCTCCGTGTCTGCCTGAACTGTGACAGTGGGGCGCTGGTGAAAGGACTGGAATTTTGAAGACAGACAGACCTAGGGTGGAAACACAGCTCTGGTATTTATCAGCTATATGATGGTGGCATGTATTTCAATCTCAGTTTGCTTTCTCATCTGTAAAACATGAATAAAATCTACATACCTTGCAGGGTTGTCCTACACATTAGAAAAAAAATGTATGTGATATCCTGGAATGAGAGGCCCTTGATAAATGCAGCTAATGTTTTTTGGTAGAAAACAGCATTGGGTGTCTGTCAAGGACATGGACAGATTCCTTTATTCAGAGGGGCTTCCTGGCAGGACAATTCTGGGCCAATCCCCTTGTAGGGTCTGATGCCCACAAACAATCCTGGTGCTTGCAAGCACTGGGATGCTCACAGGAATGGTGCATCAAAATTCAAGGATCACATGTTAAGGTCTCCAAATAAATTTTGAAATCCTTCTCCCTTGGCTTGAGATGAGAGGGAACACAGAATACCTATGACTATCCTCGAAATAGTGTGGTGGTAGGTGATCAGCTAACAGTGGACAGGACCAGTCCTTCTTGTAAGACCTGCACTGTGGCACCTCCTGTTAGTTTCTCGGTCACTTGGACTTCTGCAGGGCTTCCCTGGTGGCTAAGCTGTAAAGAATCTGCCTACAGTGCAGGAAACACAGCAGACATGAGTTTGATCCCTGGATCTGGAAGATCCCCTGGAGGAGCAAATGGCAACCCACTCCAGTATGCTTGCCTGGAGAGTCCCACGGACAGAGGAGCCTGGTAGGCTAGGCCATAGCGTCAAAAAGAATGGGACATGACGGAAGTGACTGAGCATCCATGCATGCATGGGCCTCAGCAAATCATTTCAATTGCATTTAAGGTTCTGTTTCACAATAACTGGCATATACATAATACATGATTGCAGACAATGATGAGTCCTACAAAGGAAAGTTTCACTGGATGTGGCAGACTTTGGCCCCCAGTGAACCAAACCTTGTGCCATCTTCTTCCATGTTGACATTGGTTTGGCCACATAATTAACTGTGACTGTTGGGACATTATATACATGGAACCAGTAGGGGTTTGATGAGTGCTTGCTCAATGGGACTGGGCCTCTTTTAATGCACTTTCTTAGAATCCAGTTGCCATTCTGGAAATGGATGGTCCCTATGGAGAATCACCAAGGGCCCTGATCAGCAACTCCAACTGAGCTCCCAGCTGGTGTCCAGTGTGATAGGCCGGCCTTGGGACTTTCCAGCTATCTCTGCACTACAGTCAAAGTGTCACAAAGCAGAAGAACCACCGGATCAACCCAAAGAATCATGGGAAATCATAGCCTATGAGTATTTAATCCACTGAATGTAGTTGTGGTTTGTAATACATCAGTAGATAACAAGAAATGCGAGGCTATGAGAACAAAAACAGGAGCTCCTACCTAGTCTGGAAAATCGGAAGGACTTTCCAGAGGAATTGATCGTTCATGTGGACTCTGAAAGAAAAATAAGAATTTTCTTCCAGACAAGGAGGGCAGGATGCAGGGTGCACAAAGACCTCTGTTTGAAGGAAAGAAGATGCCTTCAAAATTGGAATGCTCAAGAGGGAGGGGATATATGTATACTTACAGCTGATTCATGTTGTTGTACAGCAGAAACCAGCGTAACATTGTAAAGCAATTATCCTCCAACTAAAAATAAAATGGAACTGAGCTCATTTTCCTATGCATCTTCACCTGATTATGAAACATATAGAGGGAATTCCTTGGTGTTCCAGTAGTTATACTCAGAGCTTTCACTGCTGTGGCCTGGCTTCAACCCCTGCTTGGAGAACTAAGATCCCACAAGCCACATAGCCAGGCCAAAAAATAATAATAATAAAATAATTTAAAATGAAGTATACAGAAAGTCAAACATACGTGTACATACCTATTTTATTTATTTTATACAGTACTAGTACATTTAAGAAGTGGTTGAAAGCCCAAAGCTAAAACTGATACATGTCTTCTTGCTTCTTACTACTGACTTGCTGTTATGAGCCATCTGTGACACTGAACACATTGTGCTGGGACCATCTGTAATGTTCCTAATCTAATGGTTTAAATGACGGCTCGTGCTGTCATTAGAAGATCTTAGCACCTCAAAAACATTTGCTGGAAACAGCAAGGTACTGATCCCTTTGGATCCTATCAGATAGCTATCCTGGAAATTCAGGCATATTAAGAGCAGGAAGAAAGGAAGCCGATACTCTACGGCATCCCTTCCAGGGACCAGGACGTTTGACAGACTTGCATACATTCTCTAATCAATCCTCTCAGAAATCTCAGAGGTAGGTTTTATTATTCCATTTTTACTTATTAAAGAAAATAAGGCTTTTAAACATTAACTAACTTGCTCAAGATCACACAGTGCTGGAAAGGAAGAACCAGGATTTAAACCCCAGGCTCTCTGCTTCTGAAATCTATAATATCTGTAGCAGCTGTAGTCGGTTGTCTTCCCCAAACCCATTTACCATTCTTTCCACACTTTTGCTCAGATATCCATATCTCACCCCCCGAAAGTGTTCTCCATCACCTCCAAGCAATTCCACAAGGTGCAGTGGATAATCAACTGGATGTTCTACAGATTTAATTCAATTCTGACTCTATCTTGACTGGAAAATTCCATGGACAGAAAAGCCTGGCAGGTTATAGCCCATGGGGTCACAAACAGTCAGACAAGGCTGAGGGGTAACTCTTACACTTCTGATCCTCTCTACTTGATGGACAGGGAAGCCTGGCATTCTGTAATCTATGGGGTCGAAAAGACTTGGACATGACTGAGCGAGTGAACTGAACTGAACTTGGAGAAACCATTACATCCCAAGGTTAACAGCTCAGTCCCACCAGATTCCCCAACTTGAATTACTGCCAATCTCAAGTCCAGGGGCCTCCTGCTGACCCACCAGTCATAAATGAGTTCCCAGAAAGCCAAGGGGTCCTTGGGTCTGATAATTTTTAGAATGACTCACAAAGTTCAGAGAAACATTTACTTAACATTTACCTGGCTTTTATAAAAGGATACTACTCAAAAAAAAATAAATAAATAAAAGGATACTACTCAGGAACGCCCAGATGAAAAAGGGGCACTCTCCTCATCCCCCACCCTCCCAGCATCTCCATGTGTTCACCAACCCAGAAGCTCATCAATGTCTCATTGTTCAAAAGATTGGGATTGACATATATATATACTACTACTACGATATATAAAAATCTTCCCTGGTGGCTCAGCCGGTAAAGAATCTGCCTGCAATGCAGGAGACCTGGGTTTGATCCTCGGGTTGAGAAGATCCCCTGGAGAAGAGAAAGGCTACCCACTCCAGCATTCTGGCCTGGAGAATTCCATGCACTGTACAGTCCATGGAATCGCAAAGAGTCAGACACAACTGAGCAACTGTCACTTCACTTCACTTCATGTATAAAATAGATGACTAATGAGAGTCTACTATATAGCACAGTGATCTCTACTCAGTGCTCTGTGGTGGCCTAAATGAGAAGGAAACCCAAAAAAGAGTGGATATATATATATGCTTCCCAGGTGGCACATTGGTAAAGAATGTACCTGCCAATGCAGGAAATGCAAGAGATATGGGTTCAATCCCTGGGCTGGGAAGATCCCCTGGAGCAGGAAATGGCAACCCACTCCAGTATTCTTGCCTGGGAAATCCCATGGGGGAGCTACAGTCCATGGGTTGCAAAGACTGAGGACTGAGCACATGCTCACACACCTGTATGCATACAGCTGATTCACTTTGCTGCACGGCAGAAACTAATATAACTTTGTAAAGCAATTTCTATTCCAAAGGAAATTAAAAACAACTACAACAAAAATTTACATAGAGCTTAATCTGCAGCACCCTCTCCCTTTCCTAGAGGTTTGTGGGTGGGCCTGAAAGTTCCAACCATTTTAATCACTCAGTCTCTCTGGTGACCAGCCCAATCCTGAGGCTATGTAGGGACACAGCTTTAAGTCATCACATTAGCTTAAAATCCCAGGTGATCAAAAAAGAAGTTCTTTATGGATAACAATGGCTTCCCTGGTGGCTCTGACAGTAAAAAATCTGCCTGCAATGTGGGAGACCTGGGTTCAATCCTTGGGTTGGGAAGATCCCCAGGAGGGCATGGCAACCCACTCCGGTATTCTTGCCTGGAGAATCCCCATGGACAAAGGAGCCTGGCAGTCTACAGTCCATGTGGTAGCAAAGAGTCGCATGGGGTGGCAAACAGTGTGTGCGTGACTAAGCAAGCACACACACACACACACACACACACACACAAAACACACACACACATGAATAACAAAGGACTCTCTGATCACTCGGGAAATTCCAAGGGTTTTAGGAGCTATGTGCCACAAATGGAGACAAACCAAAAGTATTTCTTATTATACCCCAGCTCTATAAGAAGCCAGTGACATTCAAGGGTGGTATCTACAGCAGTATTTCTTAGCACCAGGCACAATGCTATTTGAGGCTGGGCAACTCTTTGCAGAACTGTCTCAGGCATCTTGGGGTGTTCTGCACCCCTAACTTCCTCTTGCAGTTGTTCTAGCAACCTAAAATGCCCAACACACACTTGAATGCTAAAGCTCTGCTTGAGCAACTGGTCCAGAGGGAGCACGGTGCTTCCTGTGAATGACTGTTCAGGAACTCACCCAGCGGTTGGTAAGCCAATGGAATGGAATTTCTCTGCCACAGGACATGGTCCAGGAATAAGTATGCAGTTTGGGTCAATGAAGTGTAAACGGAGGTCTGCTAGGGAGTTCTCTGGAGGGAGTACATCTGGAAGAAATAGATTTTTTTACCCTGGAAATTTTCTTATAAAACTTTTTGCTCCTCTCTGGAGTTTTTCTGTTGAGCGAGGGCTATAAATCACCTGTATTCCTTAAGTCAATAATAAATCTCAAAACGCTGATTTTCTGTTGTTTACCACAGCAAGTAACCTACCTGATATAATATCTTTCTTAGGCTCTTAGGTCCTGCTGTCTCTCTATAAAGAACATGCCCCTCGGATGAGGGGATCTTTATTTGTATTAACTCTAGTTGAAATTCAACATTTTATTCAGTTATGATTGTTGCCAAGACTATGGTATATTAGCAGTATCTATGGCTTTGTCACTAACAGGAATATGGATATTGTCACCTAACAGTACAATCAATACGAATATCTCGTATTATTTACACACATCCCAGCTACTAAGTTATGGTCATTATTAGATCTCTTCTTAGATCTTGGTTTTTAATATATTCATAAAGAAGTGCACATATTACTCTAACAGAAATTTATTTGGGGAATATTTTAATATAATTCTAATATAATTTTTTTCCTGTAATCCTTATTTTTTTATACCTTTTAAAGCATTATTCTGAGCAGTTATCCATGAACTTTACTTGAATACTAATGGGATCTACTGCTAAAAGAAAAATGAAAACACCAAAACACCATGTTTCCTAATTTTAAAAATCTTTCTGATTACTGCTTTTCAGTTCAGTTTTGATGCTCAAGTTACAGAGCTCACTGTACCATTTTTTTCTTAGCATCAGAACTACATATGACAGACATTACAACCATTGGGTTTTACAGCAAGCATTCACCTAAGAACTTAGGTGTAAGTTTGTGCCCTGAGAATTAATGTTAACAATTCAACATGTTAACAATGATGACAACCACGCAGTGATAACACACAGATAGCTTCACATGCCCAAGGTGCTGCACGGTCATCCTATGATTCTGATGCTATTTTTCCCATTCTACAGACTAAGGAACTCAAGTACAGATGGGATTGATGTCTTTGGTAGGTCAGATGGCAGGTAATTAATGAGTTGGGGGCTTAATATACTGCAAAATGAAGTTACAGGAGAGACTTAAAAACACAGGTTGAATCCTGGGGACAGAACTTGATGGTAATTTGATTGAATCAGCTAAGTCCGTCAGAAGGAGGATTAGTCAGTCTTAGAGACTCAAAAAATGAAAATCTTGGAGATAAAAATTGATATATCTATTGAAATATTATAGATTTCCTGGTGGCTCAGAAGGTAAAGAATCTACCTTTGGTGCAGGAGACCCGGGTTTGATCCCTCGGTTGGGAAGATCCCCTGCAGAAGGGAATGGCAACCCACTCCAGTATTCTCACCTGGAGAATTCCATGGACAGAGGAGCTTGGTGGGCTACAGTCCATGGGGTGGCAAAGAGTCAGACTCGACTGAGCAACTATACTTTCACTTTCACTGAAACGTTACTTAGGGGAGTTTTTGACTCATCCAAGTATTTGGTACTTGAGTAAGGCCATTAGGGTTGAAAAGAGTTGGACACAACTGAGAGACTGAGCGCCCAGGCATAAGGGCATTGGACCAGGTTTACAAATGCTTTTGGAGGCCAAATGGATACAGCTTTCAGATCAGAATGAGACATCAGGGTATAGTCGGGCTGATGAAATGAGTGAGAGAATGAAAGGCACTAGGAGTCACAGATTCTTGTCCCCAGAAAGGCCATCCCAAACATAAGATGAATGTTTCATGTTCCCTCTGCTTAAAGTCATCAAATATTTCCATACACTTTACTCTTTGTCTAGGATAAGAAAAAATTAGTGGCATTAATTTTATGTATTCCCATCTCTGGGAGAGTGATTTCTCGTTGCAATTGACATTCTACTTTTAAAAATCAGATTCATAAACTAGGTTAAAGTGAGCCATTTCTGAAAGATGGATTCAGTCTTGATGCGCAGAGAAATCAGGTTTCTAAGCCTGATTTACTATATATACCATCCTGTGAGTTCTCTTGGGACAGTGAATATAACCCTTTTTCATGAACATAAAGCTTTCATCAATTCCTTGTGGAGGACAAATATGTTTTTCTTACGTGTTATATGCTAATGACTTCTAAATTTGTATGCGGAGGTCAGAACTCTCATTAGACCCACACAACCAGCTTCCCCCAGCACTGTCACTTACTAGCTATCATGATATGAGAAATTACTTAATCTCTTTAAGCCTCAGTCCCTTTTTCTATCAAAAAATTTTTTTTCTCTGTATATTTATTCTGTATTTTTTTAGCTATATTATCAGAACTTGGAAATTTAGGTTAAAGAGTTTGTATGTATTAAAGCATTTTGATACTCATTTCACCATCTTTGTAAAAATCAATTTGCCCTTTCAAGTTTTACAAAAGAATTCTCACTTTCTCACATTTTTTTCATTTCTGCTTATTATTGTTTTTTTTAAATAAGTATTTAAATAAAAAAATACTATCAGTGGGATTAACATATACATACTACTATGTGTAAAACAGATAACCAACAAGGAACTATATAGAACAGGGAACTATATTAATATTTGTAACAACTTGTAGGGAAAAAGAATCTGAAAAAGAACATATGCATGTATAACTGAACCACTCTGCAGCACACCAAGAACCAACACAACATTGAAAGTCAATTATACTCCAATTTAAAATAAAACTCTCAGGGTAAAATGCAAAAAATAAAAATACATAAATTAAAAGCTACCAGATTTGTTAAGATTAGATGATTTGGGTGGTTTGTTACACATTTTCAATTGTATTAAATGTATGTGAAGTTTAACAATAATTGTCAGATACTTAATAGATACACAGAACATACACATAGATAACATATAATAGAAGATCTGGTTCTCTTCCAACATCATCGTCACCATCCTTGGCAAGAACTAGCTCACTTGGATCTGCCTGGGAGAAACCACCACCATCCACCACCATGGTGAACTTCACAGTAAACCAGATCTGGGCCATCATGGACAAGAAAGCCAACATCAGGAACACGGGCGCCATCACCCACGTGGATCATGCCAAGTCCACTCTGATGGACTTCCTGATGTGCAAGGTGGGTATCATTGCCTCTGCCCGGTCTGGGGAGACCTGCTTCACGAACACCCGGAAGGATGAGCAGGAGTGTTGCATCAGCAAGTCAATGGCCATCTCCTTTTTCTACAAGCCTTCAGAGAACAACTTGAATTTCAGCAAGCAGAGCAGGGATGGCTCTGGCTTCCTCATCAACCTCATCAACTCCCCTGGGCACGTGGACTTCTCCTCAGAGGTGACAGCTGTGCTCCGTGTCACCGACAGCACCTTGGTGATGGTGGACTGCGTGTCGGGCATGTGTGTGTAGACAGAGACGGTGCTGTGCCAGGCTGTCGCCAAGGGCATCAAGCCGGTGCTAATGATGAACAAGACGGACTGGGCCCTGCTTGAACTGCAGCAGGAGCCCAAGGAGCTCTACAAGCCCTTCCAGCACATTGTGGAGAACATCAACGTCATCATCTCCACCTATGGCAAGGGCGAGAGCGGCCCCATGGGCAATATCATAATCAACCCCATCCTCAGTACTGTTGGCTTCGGGTCTGGTCTCCACAGTTGGGCCTTTACCCTGAAGTAGTTTGCAGAGTTGTATGTGGCCAAGTTTGTTGCCAAGGGTGAAGGCCAGCTGGGGCCTGCTGAGCAGGCCAAGAAGGTGGAGGACATAATGAAACAGCTGTGGGGAGACTGGTACTTTGATCCACCCACCAGCAAATTCAGCAAGTCAGCCAAGAGCCCAATGATAAGAAGCTGCCGCCAACGTTCTGCCAGCTCATCCTGGACCCCATCTTCAAGATGTCTGATGCAATCACGAACTTCAAGAGGAGATAGCAAAACTAATTGGAAAACTAGACATCAAGTTGGACAGCAAAGATAAGGATAAGGAGGGCAAATCACTTCTGAAGGCTGTGATGCACTGCTGGCTGCCTGCTGGGGACACCCTGCTACAGATGATCACCATCCATCTGCCCTCCCCTGTGATGGTCCAGAAGTACCATTGTGAGGTCCTGTATGAGGGGCCCCTAGGCGATGAGGCAGCCATGGGCATTAAAAGCTGTGATTCCAAAGGTCCTCTCATGATGTACACTTCCAAAATGGTGCCAACCTCTGACAAAGGTCGGTTCTATGCCTTTGGCCAGGTCTTCTTGGGGGTAGTGTACACTGGCCTGATGGTCTGCATCATGGGGCCCAACTCCGGGGAGAAGGAGGACCTGTACCTGAAGCAGATCCAGAGGACAATCCTGATGATGGGCTGTTATGTAGAGCCCATCGAGGATGTGTCTTGTGGCAACATCATGGGCCTGGTGGGCGTGGACCAGTTCCTGGTGAAGACCGACACCATCACCACCTTTGAGCATAGCCACATCACATGGGTGATAAAGTTCAGTGTGAGCCCTGTTGTCAGGGTCATTGTGGAGGCAAAGAACCCAGCCAGCCTGCCCAAGCTGGTGGAGGGCCTGAAGCAGCTGGCCAAGTCGGACCCCATGGTGCAGTGTATCAGCGAGGAGTCCAGGGAGCACATCATCATGGGGGTCTGGGGAACTGCACTTGGAGATCTGCCTCAAGGACGTGGAGGAGGACCATGTCTGCATCCCCATCAAGAGAAATCTGACCCAGTTGTGTCATACCAGAAGACTGTCAGCGAGCAGTCGAACATGCTCTGCCTGTCCAAGTGCCCCATCAAGCACAATAGGTTTTACATGAAGGCATGGCCCTTCCCCAATGGCCTGGCCAAGGACATCGACAAGGGCAAGGTGTCTGTCCGCCAGGAGCTCAAGTAGGGAGCCCACTACCTGGCCGAGAATTATGAGTAGGATGTGGCCAAGGCCCGCAAGATCTGGTGCTTTGGCCCTGACGGCATGGGCACCAGCATCCTCACAGACATCGCCAAGGGCACGCAATACCTCAGTGAAATCAAGGATAGTGTGGTGGCTGGCTTCCAGTGGGCCACCAAGGAGGGGGTGCTACGCGAGAAGTACATGTGGGGCGTGTGCTTTGGCGTTCACGATGTGACACTGCATACCGATGCCATCTACTGTGGGGGTGGCCAGAACATCCCCATGGCCTGGTGCTGCCTGTACGCCAGTGTGCTGACCGCCCATCCCCGGCTCATGGAGCCCATCTACCTTGTGGAGATCCAGTGTCCAAAACAAGTGGCTGGTGGTATCTATGGTGTCCTGAACAGGAAGTGGGGCCACGTCTTCGAGGAGACCCAGATGGCTGGCACCCCCATGTTTGTAGTGGAAGGCCTACCTGCCTGTCAATGAGTCCTTTGGCTTTACGACTGACCTGAGGTCCAACACGAGTGGCCAGGCCTTCCCCCAGTGTGTGTTCGACCACAGGCAGATCCTGCCTGGCGACCCCTTCAAAAACACCAACTGCCCAGTCAAGTGGTGGTGGAGACACGCAAGCACAAATGCCTGAAGGAAGGCATCCCAGCCCTGGACAACTTCCCAGACAGGTTGCAGGCAGCCTCCGAGCAGCCAGCCACCTGGTGGCATCAGCGCAGCCCCCGCGCCCAGGGACAGGTAACCACAGCAACAAGCCTCCACATTCTCCATGACACCTTGAGGCTGTCCAGACCTGGTAACACCCTGCATGACAGGTTTCTGGGGCCCACTTCGTGCCATCGCTCAACATGAAGACTTGATGCCATTTCTTTTGATATTTATTTCCAGATTTCAGGGGCAACAGAAGTGCCCTTACAGCAGGGACTGATCTGGCTGGTGGGGATGGGGGAGCGGATGGGACAACCAATACTTTTTTGTTGAGAGGGAAACTTAATGTCCAAAAAACAGTTTTAAATAAACGCATTAAGAGGTTTAAAAACAAAAATAAAAGAACCACAAGTCTCTACCAGACACTTGAAAAAAACATTTGGCCCCAATAACCATAACCAGCTATATGGTATTTCTGCCTGGAGCTCAGACCACTCCCCTAAGCTCCAAACCCAAATGTCCAGCTGTTCATTTGAGCAACTAGGATACAGCAGAAGTGATTTCCAAGGATAGGTCATGAAAGATACTGAGGTTTTGGCCTCCTGCTCACTCTCTCACCTCCCTCCCACTGGGAGAAATCAGCTTCCATGTCACAAAGATAGTAAGCAGTTTTCTGGGAGGTCCAGGTCGTAAAGAACTAAGGCCTCAGTCAAGTGCATAAGCCACCTTGGAAATAAACCATCCAGCCCTAGTCAAGGCTTCAGGTGTCTGTAGGCTACAGATCTGGCTGAGAGATTAACTGAAACCCCGTGAGAAAACTCCAAGCCAGGGCCACTGAGCTAAGCTGCTCCTAGATTTCTGATGTGCAAACTTCGTGTGAGAATAAATGTTTGTTGCTGTTTTAAGGTTATACTGTAGTTTTTAAAATCTATTTATTTGAAGAAATTGTTGAGAATTGATCCCCAGATTCCTTAAATTGAGAAATTTAAAAGAGTAAAAGTGCCGCAATGATTCTTAGGCAAATCTAAATTAACCTTGCAGATTTTTAAATGTGAGTCTTTAGAGGTAATCTCAGTTTTGGAAGAAAAGATTTATTCTTTTAATAACTTTTTAAATCAAAAAGCTGGAAGAAATAGACTTCTATTTTCTCCATTTTAGAAGTGAAAATGTGACTCTCTGAGATCGTTTTCCTCTCTCACTCCATGTATTGAATATTCTGATAATAAGATCGCTAGATGCAGAGATAAAGGGTATACAGGAGGACAGTGTTAGTCACTCAGTCATGTCCAACTCTTTGAGACCCCAAGGACTGCAGCATGCCAGGCTCCTCAGTCCATGGAATTCTCCAGGCAAAATAATGGAGTGGGTTGTCATTCCTTTCTCCAGGGGATCTTCCTGATACCGGAGGAAGGGGAAGTGGAAGAAGGTTGACATGTGATCTCATAGTTCCTGGCACCCATCTCTAACAAAAGATATCAGTGACAGAAGGTTTTCTGTGTCCACATCTCCCGTTGGGACATAGCTAGCTTATCATGTCCTCAAAAATGGAGAGAAATGGTTTTCCCTTTATCAAAATTTAAAGACCTTTATGGGTAATGATTAAAATAAATTGAAGTACTCATGGGAGTGATAATTGGTTCTCTCTTCGCACTACATGAGGTATATGTCTCATGTTTCCTCATTCTTATAATGATCCTGACTTTTCCAAAATAAAGGTCCCTACCAATAAACACAGGACATAGAACATAGCAAGGATAAGTGGAGGGAAGGGTTTGAAGTAACTGCATGGTCTAGTCTCTGCTGACAAAACCCACCAATGCAGAGAGTAAAATACTGCTGACATTAATGTGGTTCTGTAAGGGTCAGTCTTCTAATGTACTTAGATACATTTGCAGAAAATCATTCAACTGAGATTTGGTATATAGACTTTCTACTAGGAATAACGTACTTTTCAGAGTTCCCTCACATCTACCTCCCAGCAATTCTATTAGCAACTGGAATTATTATTTCTATTGAGTATATGACAAAAATTCTCAGGGTCAGCTTGTTGGTGGCAAGAAAGACTATAATTTAGACCTCCTGGAATCTAATATAGGGCCTTTCCCCAGGCGACTGTTAAGGACTTAGAAAAGTGGGTAATTTAAGAACACAATTTTGGTTGAGCTTATTATGAGCTTATTATTATTCTAATATTCACTGTTTCTCTCATTCACGCACCTACATAGATCCTGTTCTATCATTAATGTTAAGTCCACTGATTAAAAAAACTAACCTACAAACAAAGTTTGAGCAAGCTCCGGGAGATGGTGAAGGACAGGGAAGCTGGGCGTGCTGCAGTACACGGGGTCGCAGAGTCAGAAACGGCTGAGCAACTGAACAACATATAAAAGAAAGCTTCTTCACTCACTTGCACACACTTTGATTAAGGATGTGAATTTGCAATCATTCCATTTTGTCTCTTCAAGTAAACCTTTAAAGAAGGAGCAGAATGGAATGGAAGAGAGAAAATGGTCATCTTTGGCTTTGACAAGTGGTCAGAAATAGGTCACAAGTAGAAAAGTAAGATAGGGAGTGCTAAGTGTGTTACCCAGCAAGAATAAAAATGGCTGATGCGATGGGTAAGGTGAATGAAGTACAGTGGAGAGGGCTGTTGAAGCATTTGGAATGATTAGGTTTAAAGCAGTAACCATGAAAGATAATGTCCTTTGAGGCTCAGTTTAGATGGCTCTCCTATAAAATCTACCCTTATTTCCCAGAACAAAATTCTGTCTTCTAAGATAACACTGTACCTCTCCCGTTAGCCTTCATCAAGCCAAAACTACCCATGACTTAGCGCAAAGAGACTCTAATCTTCCTCCAGGCAGTGTCTTGGTTGGGTTTATTTAACTCCTACAGTTCTTAGCAATGAGTTGGAGGTGAAGGACAGGCAGAGGATGAAGGGAAGGCAGAAATGACTTCAGTGTTGACTTAGCGTCTCCTTCGATCTTGACACTTTGCTAGACACTGCACTTGTGTCATCTCATGAGGAATCTAAGGCTTAGAGAGTTTAGTAATTTATCCAAGATCACTCAACTGATAGGAGATAAATTCAGGATTTGAACCTCTTTCTTCCTCCAAAACTGGTACTGAGCTTATTAGTATTTGCAGGAAAATTAGTTCTGGCGTGGTGTTTAGAAATGGCTGAAAGCATTTCACCATGGTTCTTAATTATTTCTGGGTCATGGACTCATGCAGGGATCTCTCCCATAAAATTACATATATGCAAATACACACAGCATTGTGCATACCATTTCACAAGGATCACACGGCTCCCAGAGCGCATCAAGGGCTAGCCAAGGAAACCATGGAAACCAAAGTAAGAACCTATGATGACAGTACTCCAAACCACTCTTCTCCTATCCTATTCCTCCCTACCTCTCTTCCCACAGTCTGAGAGCCATCAAAACCAGAGAAAGTTTAAACACATGAAAAGTTTGATTGGGAAGAGCAAATTCAAAATTCTAATGTAATGCTCTACTTAAAAATGTCGTGGAAAATTTGAACAAGGAGACCTTGGAGAATGTAGACTATCTTTAAATTTCATAGTCATGATCTTCAGATCACATGTGAGGTAAGACTGAGAGATGAGGTTATCAGAATTCATCCTCAGGGGAGTGAAATAGCTGAAAATAAACTGAATGGAAAATCCTAGGAATTATCCTACGATTTAAGGGAAGAACGGTTTATTTCTATCATTTTTGCCTAAGAAATTTTTCTTGAAAAATGTCTTTGGATTTTGGGGGCTAAATAAAATGTTTGAGATGAAGTTTGTGTGGTTTTTATTTATACTCTGTATTATTTAAAAGAGAATTCAAGATAGCGCATAGGCTTAGAGAAAATAAAATAAAATATGAATTACACATAGAAGAAAATAAACATAGAGACATAAACTAGAGAGACAGGAGTGGAGCTGATTTTATAACATGAATTTATGTACTGATAAGGCCTCTACTTCCTCAAGGTAATTTTTAAAAATATATGCAGCACTAAGGGTTTCTCCAGTGAAACCCTGGCTACCTCATGCGAAGAGTTGACTCATTGGAAAAGATTCTGATGCTGGGAGGGATTGAGGGCAGGAGGATGAGATGGCTGGATGGCATCACTGACTCGATAGACGTGAGTTTGAGTGAACTCTGGGAGTTGGTGATGGACAGGAGGCCTGGCGTGCTGCGATTCATGGCGTCACAGAGTCAGACATGACTGAGAGACTGAACTGAACTGAACTGAAGGGTTTCTCATATTAAGTATATATTTTTCAGAATTTACAAAATACCTTCATATACATTATCTCATTTGATCCAAAACTGAAAAGGCAATAATTTTGAGGCAATTATTCTTTACATTGTCCAGAAAAGAAAACCGAGGCTCAGGGAGGGACTTGGAAAATCTAGTCCTTGTTCTTTTCAGTGCCACTGATTGTTACAATTCCTGCGAACCAGTAACTGATGCCTCTCAGTTCTGTGGAAGAACAACAAACACTTGATTCCTGTGGCCATGACATCTTCATGAGAGGATTACGACCTCTTTACAGGTGCTTTAGATCTGGAGATGGACAGACATAAAACTGAAAGACTTCAGACTTGGAATAGACCTTTCAGGTAACTTGATCACTTTATTGATGAGTGCATCAAAACTCTCTAGGAAGCCAAAAGATTTGCCACAATCATTCTATCTGTTTGTGGTAGGGCCAGGGTCAAAGGCAGGTTTCCTGAATCCTTCTCTCTACACTTCATTGCCTCTATAGCTCCATACATACCCTTTCCATAATTTTTTTTGCATATGCAATTCTGACCTTTCTTTCCCCAGTTCCCCTTGTGTTCACTGAGTAAACTGCTGCATGCCAACTACGCAGCTACCAACCCCTGGTAGCCCCCGCATGACCTGACACCAGTGACTTTTCCCATTGTTCACTTCCTGTAACTGCATGGGAATGCTTTTGATTCTAAGGACGCCAGCCCTTTGGGTAACATCCTCACAGAGTGGTCTTGTGCAGACTATGGATAAAGAACATACTTTTGGGAACAGCAGGGAACTCTCTTCTGGAAGGCGGAGACTTTCTAGGTGTCTGTTGTCAGGAAAGATTTGAGTGAAGGCACTCAGATGGGAGGGACAAAATGACCTTTGAAATTCCAGAGGACTCGAGCAGAGACCGTCTCTCCCACCTCCCAAACCAAAGATAAGTGAACCAGGTTATGAAATGCCTGGTAATTTTTCATGACAAATTTTTGAGTGCTATCTCTGAAAACCACTTCCAAACACTGAAGAAAAATCCCTCTGAGCTGATGTTTAGAAAGGCCATTCAACCACATACCAGTCAACCACTGCCAGCCCCACATGAAGGTGGCAGTAGAATGACAGATTTCAAAAGGGAGAGGAAAGTATTAGGCAACAGGAACCAGGGCCACTGTCTCCCAGTCACTTCTGCCCTAACAACAACTCTCCTTCCACTGCCAAGGGCAGAAGCCATGGGTTAGCAAATGAGCTCCCTTAGGCAGCTTTGAATTCCCTCAACAGATTCAGGACCTCTGCACATTGTTTCTTGTGCCTAAATTTCAGTTCCCTTCCAGACCTTTTGTCCTTTTGACAAACTCTTACTCATCCTTCATATGTCTAGTTCAGAGATGATATACTTTCGATAACCTATTCTGACACTATCCTGTTCTCCATCTCCTCTTCCAAAATCTGTGCTCTTTTAGAACAGACTCTGCTTTTAGTTCCAATGCCTAGCAGTGCAGGAAATATAGTATGTACTTGGTGTTAGTTGAATGAATGAAGAAGTCATTGTGTTCTTTTGAGTGCATTTTTCAATAGGTAATTCATGAGCACTGAAAATCCAAACTGCACTCGAAAAACTCAGTGAAAAGTAGAAGTGAGCTCGCTTAGTCATGTCCGACTCTGCGACCCCATGGACTGTAGCCGGCCAGGCTCCTCCATCCATGGGATTCTCCAGGCAAGAACACTGGAGTGGGTTGCCATTTCCTTTTCCAAGGGAACTTCCCGACCCAGGGATCAGATCTCCCCCCAACTATATTCCCTCCGACCCTTGGTCCCAGTTGTGTCCTTTCAGACTATTTAAGTGTATTCCTGTCATTTTTCTACACAATAGTAAAAAAAAAAAGTTATCTTTATTTGCATAACAATACAGCTTATATACAAATATATATTATACATCACTTATTACATATAATAGCTGTATATATAAATACATATAGCATGCTGCTGCTGCTAAATCGCTTCAGTGGTGTCCGACTCTGTGCGACCCCATAGATGGCAGCCTACCAGGCTCCTCCGTCCCTGGGATTCTCCAGGCAAGAATACTGGAGTGGGTTGCCATTTCCTTCTCCAATGAATGAAAGTGAAAAGGGAAAGTGAAGTCGCCCAGTCGTACCCGACTCTCAGCGACCCCATGGACTGCAGCTCGCCAGGCTCCTCCGTCCATAGGATTTTCCAGGCAAGAGTACTGGAGTGGGGTGCCATTGCATAAGTATATATTTATAGACTGAGTCCTGTGCCTTATTTTCACTTGGCAGAAGACAGGCTTTTTCTTCCTTTTAATTAAGACAACGCAGTATTCCACCGTAGGGGTACACCAAGGTTCCCCTCACATTCCCTGACTAAGGGTTTCAGATTTACACTTCCATTATTTTCACTGTCAAAGCCCGGTCCCCCAGCGCAGAAATACCCTCGCCCTCCAACCCCTCCCCACCGCCCGCCGTCCCAGCGGCTCCATCATTTTCAAACCCCTGGTCACGAGCCCAGGGCAGGCCCAGCGCCGAAAGCGATCTCCGCCTTCCACCACGTACCCCGCGTCCCCGCCGCAGAGCGGAAGGACGCGGCACAGCGCGCGTCGCGGCGACGGAGCCACCCCGCCCCTCCCCTCCCCTAGCGTCTCTCGGCCGCCGGCGTCGCCCGCTCAGAGGCGCCGGAAGGACCGACGCCCGGCCTTGCCCGGTTCTGGGCGGACCGGGAGGATGGGCGCGGCCGGCTAGGCGCGGCGCCGGGCGGAGCTCCGGCGGGGGCGGGGCTCTGGCTGGGCGGGGCTCCAGCAAGCGGGGCGGGGCGCGGCCGGCGTGCAGGGCTCCTCCCCTTTCCTCCGGCGGCGCCAGCGGCCGCAGCACTTCCGGGTCGGCGCGGAGGCGGGGCGGAGGAGCCGCGGCGGCTGTTATTGTTCGAGTGTGCTCGGCCGGGCGCTGTCTCCCTTGGCTCGGTCGTTGTCAGTTTGTCCAGCTTCCCCTCGGCCCCTCACTCCCGGCGGCTTACGGCGGCGGCGGCGGCTGCGGCGGGCGGGGCCTGGCTTTTCGAGGCCGAGTGGCGCCGGGGTGAGGGGCGCAGAGGAGGAGGAGCTGCAGCAGCAGGAGGAGGAGCCGTGTGCCCTGGCACCGAGCGGCCGCGGCCATGGCGTACGCCTATCTCTTCAAGTACATCATCATCGGCGACACAGGTGAGGCCCGGGGCGCGGCGGCCGACCGGCCGGGAGGTGGCGGCCCGGGGGCCGGGGCCGAGGGGCAAACGGCGTCGGGCAGCGGCGCAGCCTCGGTCGCCGCCGGGCGCCTCCCCGCCGCTCCATTTCCGCAGTGCTGGAGCTGGTGACGTGGGCACTGCGAGCGGCCGCGGCCTGGCCCGTCGCCCCCGCCCCGGCCCAGGCCGGGCCTGCAACCGGGGGCCGCAGCAGCCGTTTCACCGCCCGGTCTGGGGAGTAGATGATAGAGGAGCTGGCCTGGCTCTGAGGGTTGCACGCCCTGCCCGGAGCCTCTCACCTTGGGCCTCGCCGCCGCCCCCGAGAAAGGAAAAGGGGGGCCCAGGGAGAGCAGAAGGGGATGGAAGAAGGGTCTTGGCTTCCCTGACACATCCCACCTTCTCCTACCCGTTCACATCTGCCACGGCCTGGGCAAAGCGCTCCGCGGCGTGGGACCAGCTAGCTGAGAAGGAGACATTAAAAAAAAAAAAAAGATATATATATGTGTGTGTATATATGTATTTTTATCACTGAACTGCCAAGTCAGAATAAGTAACATCCCATTACTTGACGCCTGGGGAATGCTTTTCGAGGTCATTAAAACACGGAAGAGTTCTGTCTCTGTCGACTTTTGCCACGTGTAAACTGGCGTTATTTGATAGTAATGCAAGGCCGTTCAGTGCTCTCGGGTGCGTGTGCGTGTTGGGGATACTGGCTTTTTTTCCGATACATGAAATCCAGGCCCACAAATGCCAGTTAATCAGGTGACCTAATGTCCATTTGAAGCAGAAAGACATACAGCTATTTTTCACTTAAAATGACATCCCAGTGTATTTTGCAGACAAAGTAGTCAAACTCATTGAAAATATATTTTTTAATTATGGATTTTTTGGCATTACTGTGAATCTAATAATAAAACTAAGACGTGTTCAGGTGTTACAACTATTAATATACCAGAGTCTGATTTCAGTGATGACTCTTGCACAACTTTGGACCCTTTGCACAGCTTTGGAAATGTAAGCAGCAGCTTGTGGTTGTACTAGTGATATGTCAGGTTGAATAAGTAACACAAGAGCATGTTGATTGCTGCCTAAAAGAAAGATTTTCTGCTGTAAATAGTGTTTCAGCAGTGTTTTTTGGCGTGCGCGTGGAAACCTGATGGTTCTCTATGCAGAATCCTGGATAAAGCAATGTTTTGCAGATGTTCAAGTGGCAAATTTATATGCTTTTTAAAATGCTGAAGGAAGTGGGGTTTCGAAGCCTACTGGTACATTTTAATTTAGGTTGTATCAGTGAGATTGGAAGAGGAAATTCCCAATAACTGTAATACGAGTGGGTTTGGGAAGTGGAAGGGGTGATGATGGACATCAGCAGTAGTGACCGTTGAAATTAGCCTTTGCAGGTCTCTCTCTTTGAGCATACCTACCAAACATCTACTGTGGGTGAAGAGTTGTGCTGGGAGTAGTGGTGCTGCAAATGTTAGCAAGTTGGTACTGGGTTCTTTGGGAATTTGCCCTCATGCCAAAACAGCGTCCAGGCAGTTCAGAGGGAAGACATTCATCCTTGCCGTTGCTGCTGTCGCCACCTGGTTCAGGTACACTTGGCAATAGACTGTCCACTGCACCGCCTTTCTCCCCCTCCAGGAAGAGCAGACAGGGCTCTTAGGGGCCATCCCTCCCTTTCCATTCGTTTGTTTGACCTTCAGGGACCTCCAGGTCTAAGCATGATTTCCCACGCTGGTCTTCTTTCCCGCTGTTACTAGTCTCTGCCTTCCTCCTGCCGGTGAGGCCCTGTGCTTTTACCTGGTAACTGCTGCTCCTGCACTTTGTTTGGGGTGCCTCTCTGTTCAAATTTGTCTGTCCTCAAAGTTTGACTAGAGTCTTACATAATGATTTCACAGTCAGCGTTTATTAAGTTCTTTTGATGTGTTAGGCATTGCTGGTATCCCAACTGGAAGTGACTCCACCTCCTTATCTGAATGTATCCCCCTTTGTATTAATTCCTGACTGTTTTGTAGATACTTGGGTGGGCATTTGTGTTTGATTACATATCTCTTGCAGGCGGAAAAGGTGTTTTTGCATGGTTTTGTATGCCAGGAAGAGCTTAGTAGAAGGTAGGCCCCAGATACTGAATTTCATTATTGAAAGAATAGCCAAACAGGCCATAATGTTCCTATTAGTATACATTGATAACTTGACAGAAGAATTTTTTAGCCAAGTTCTGCCACTTTCTATTTATATCAACTTTGACCAGACCCCTTTACCATGTTTTCTTAATTCAAAGTAGACCCACTTAATGTGGCCCCACACACACAAGAATGATAGTAAATCAATAGTGGGAGAGCCATCCTCATTTTTTTTTTTACATCATAGTGTGGAAAACATGCATTTTTAAAATGAAGAAAGTCACTCCTTTTCCTGATTTTCAGTTTTCCTCCCTATTGAAACAGTCATTATTATCATGCCCCCCCATAGATTAAGTAAGGACAGATATGAAAACACTGCAAGTGATCATGATATTGCTGAAATGTTCCTTTTCTTACTATAGGGCCAAGGGCAGTTAAAATATAGCTTTAAATTTTTTCATGGGTAACGCCTTATTCCTGAAAAATCATTTAGGAAAATGTGTCATTTAAACCTAGATATAAAGTGGAAATTGGTTTTTAACAAGCCTGGACTAATATCATAAGCAGATAATTATCAAATGCAGAAGGAGAGAAAAATTATAATAAACCTTTAATTGTTGCTTCTAAATTCTGGCATCTGCCTCCCATTCAGTCTCATCACTGCCCTCCTTCTTGTTTCCTGCCTCTCATCTTGGTACACAGAAGCACAAACCTAGTGGTGTTCTATCTGAAATACCCTTTCTTCTGGGCTCCACTCCCCAAAACCCAACTCGAGCCAAACTGAAAGTCAGGTCAGAGTTTTTTATTACCTTAGCAGCTCCTGTTCATTCATTCATTCTTGCAGGGTGATAACAAACCCCACCCTTCCCTAGCTCCCTGTACTAGTTCCCTCCTCTCTTTATTTAACCACCCCCACAGTTTGGTTTGCCTGTTTTTTTGCTTAAAAACTTTTAAGGACAAGTGTTGTATGAGAAGGGATTCCCTCGTAGCTTAGTCATTAAAGAATCTGCCTGCGAAGCAGGAGACCTGGGTTCAGTTCCTGGGTCGGGAAGATCCCCTGGAGAAGGGAATGACAACCTACTCCAGTATTTCTGCCTGGAGAATTCCATGGACAGAGAAGCCTGATGGGTACCGACAGTGGAGTTGAAATAAACAAGACAAGCCTGAACACACCTTATCCTAATAACATCTGAATGTATTTTTTAATTTGAGATATGATTGAAGTATACAGTGTTTTAGTTTCAGGCACACAGCTGTAATGATTTGGTAAGTAAGTATGTTGCGAAATGATTACCACAATAAGTTTCATTAACATCCATCATCACACATAGCTAGAAAGTTGTTTTTTCCTTGTGATGAGACCTTTTAAGATATATACTCTCCTAACTTTCAGCTGTTCCATACAGTGTTGATGACTGTATTCATCATGCTGTACATTACATCCCCAGGACTTATAGCTAGAAGTTTGTACTTTTTGATCACCTTTACTGCTGCTGCTGCTGCTGCTGCTAAGTCGCTTCAGTCGTGTCCGACTCTGTGCGACCCCATAGACGGTAGCCCACCAGGCTCCCCTGTCCCTGGGATTCTCCAGGCAAGAACACTGGAGTGGGTTGCTATTTCCTTCTCCAGTGCATGAAAGTGAGAAGTGAAAGTGAAGTTGCTCAGTCATGTCCGACTCTTAGCGACCCCATGGACTGCAGCCCACCAGGTTCCTCCGTCCATGGGATTTTCCAGGCAAGAGTACTGGAGTGGGGTGCCATTGCTACAGTGTCTTTAAATAATCTATTTGTTTGTTTGGAATGTTTTTGACTTTGTTTTAAAAGTGAGGGTAGGCATTCAGTATCAGACATGTTTAATAAATAAGTGGATGGGCTCTTGGGGGAGGTGCTGCAGGGCTCTGCCTGGAAGATAATACTTGATTTGCCAGGTGGGCAAAGGGGAGATATCTAATAGATAATTGCAAGTACATGTTTGTAGCTCAGTCATTGATGTTTTTAAAACATAGTGATATTTGTTGTTGTCTGACTCTGTGTCTCCATGGACTGCAGCACGCCAGACCTCCCTGTGATACTGGGAAGTTGAGAACAGAGCTGTACCATGGGCCATTTTATTGAAGACTTTGCATGTGAAAGAGAAGGAAAGAGTGAGAAGTTTAGAGTTGATTGAAAGATCAAGTTGGCTGGTGTGTGTGTGTTTATTCGGATAGGGGAGACTTGAGGTCAAAAGTTTGAAATTACTAGAGAAAGGGCAGGGGCTAAATCCCAGAGGATTCTGGGAAAGAACAGTATTTGATTCTCTGTAGGTTTGGAACTGTAACAGCAGGAAGACGTCTTCCTCTGGGACACTCTAATTTGAGTTTCTTTAGATTCTTATGAGTCACCTGGTGTATTGGTTTTTTGGTGTTTTTTTTTTCTTTTAAGGAATCGTTGAGGGCCTAACCCTCAGTGATTTTGAGTCACTCAATCTGAAGTGGAGCTTCATGTTGTAAAACCTAAGGCCAGAAACACTAATCGTTTTATATAATTATATGAGCAAGTTTGTTAGACTGTTTCGGAAAACACACAGTAGGAAAACAAACTGGGAAGTTGGGAGGTAGAAAAATTTCATTAACTTTTTAGAAATTATAAGATATATCATACATGTAAAACAAATTCATAGTATATGTTAACACAGTTTAGAGAATAGAGTTGAATCAGATAACCCATGCGAGAGAAATAAAGAGCCTCATCACTTGAGTCTCCACAAGGCTTCCTCTCACCTGAATTCTCTACTAGTCCTTCCTTAGCTTTTCTTCGTAGACGTCTCACTTAACACATCCCTAAACTATAGTGCCTAGTTCTGCCCATTTTTGGATGTGTTTCGTTGTTTTATTAAATGAGAGCTACATTCCTGAAACATATCTTTTAATGTCACCCAGAATCTACTTGAAGTTTTTGCATTCTGCATGTTATTTACTGTCCTTCAGGATTTTTGACTCCCCTTTCCCTTTGCTTCCCACAGTGTATTTGCTGCCTGCTTCCCCTAATATTTATATTGCTCCTGAGACTTCCTTTTGAGCCACAGAGGCCGCGGCCCTGGGTTTCTCATCCCTTTGCCCGTTTCTTTCCTGGTGGACCTGCCTCCGCATCTCCGGTCATGCCCCACTTCTGTCTAGTGCTCCTGTCCTTTCTGTCCCCACCCCATTGCTGCTCCCACTCCAACGTGAAATTAGTTTCCTCCTTTATCTCTCCCCCTGCTCCTCCTCCCCCATGTTATCTCAACAGCTCTCCTCTTAGCCTGTCGTTTTGCTGTTTGACTTGAGCAGATCCTAGTTTTGCCAGCTCAGCTGTTTTTCCCTCTCACTCTGGCCCAGCTGTGCTTGCTCCATTTTGTTATTCTGCGCTCATCCTCAGTCTGGGAGGCTGTGTCCTTTGCCACAAAAGATACAACCACGTACTGACTGGCCCCGTCCCTCTCTCTGACTTTTCGTTTTCTGTGACACTTCCCCATTTGTTTTTATCAGTCACGTTCATTTGCAGGTTTTAAAATACTCCACATTCTAGCGGTTATTCCTCTCTTGTAAGGAAAGGACACCCAGCAAAGAGATGCAGAGTTCCCTCTGCTGTCATACACTCATAGTCACCCTTTTTAATGCCTGCTGCTGCTAAGTCGCTTCAGTCGTGTCCAACTCTGTGCGACCCCATAGACAGCAGCCCACCAGGCTCCCCCGTCCCTGGGATTCTCCAGGCAAGAACACTGGAGTGGGTTGCCATTTCCTTCTTCAATGCATGAAAGTGAAAAGTGAAAGTGAAGTCGCTCAGTCATGTCCAACTCTTCGAGACCCCATGGACTGCAGTCCCCCAGGCTCCTCTGTCCATGGGGTTTTCCAGGCAAGAGTACTGAAGTGGGGTGCCATTGCCTTCTCCTTTAGTGCCTGCAGTGTTCCTCAACTCAGACAACTTGGGTCTCGCCCTCGGAGATGCTGTTTTCGTGGCTCTGCAGCGAGTCCTGGACGTCTGTGTTTTTTGAAACCGTCCTTTGCAGTGGTGTGTGGCGCTCCTCTCCTTGCCAGTGCTGAGCCTCTCTGCCTGACTTTTTCTAAAATTAATTCCTTCCTACTGTCAGGTGTTCTGATCTCTGGGATTTCAAGTAATTGCTAAGGCATATTCGGGTCAATCCCTGGATTGGGAAGATCCCCTGGAGAAGGGGATGGAACCCACTCTCGTATTCTTATCTGGAGCATGGACAGAGGAGCCTGGTGGGCTACAGTCTGTGGGGTCACAGAAAGTCAGACATGACTCAGTGACTAACACTACCACCACTGAGGCATATCCTGGAGAAATCTCCATCACATTAGTTTTTGGCACTCTGTCTACCTAGTGGATTCTTAGGAATTCTCTATACTTTTTCTAGTTCATGCGCAGTATCGAAAGCTTTTAATCCTTTAACTGCCTTGTGTGAAGTAACCGTTTCATAGATGAAGAAACTGAGCTGTGTCCTTTGGGGCAAACTATTTCTTCTCTCCCACAAGCTCTTCTACTTTTCATAGCTATGCTGTACCTCTAAGTTTCTCCAGTTCGTTCTTGAGTGTTGCCATTCTCAGGGGTAGCTGACTGTTACTGTGTTTCTGGTCCAATCTGAGGGAATAAAGAAGAAAATGAATGTTGATGGATGATGAGTGAAGTTCTTGAAGGCACAGAGCTAGTGCCTCAAAACACGATGAACGTGCGCTAGGCAGCCTCTGCTACTTAGGCTGCACACATTGACCAGTTTATTTCTCCTTTCAAAAAGGATTTAAGGGCACTTACATAAGTGCCCTTTCTACAGTTTTAAATGCAAGTAAGAGAGAGTATATTAGTTTATGTTGCTAACATAACAAACCACCATATTCTTAGCAGCTCCAGCAATGCAAATCTTAGAGTTCTGAAGTTCTGCATAAGTTCATGTACGTGGCAGTACACGTTAGAAGTCTGATGTGTGTCTCACTACACTACCATCAAGTTCTTGGCAGGTTGGGTTCCCTTCTGGAGGGTCCATGCTCATTCAGGTTGTTGGCGGAATTGTTCTGTGCTGAGGTCTCCGTTTTCTTGCTGGTGTCATCAGTTCCTGGCTTCCTGAGTCTACCCACCTAGTCACGTGATTTGGCCCAGGGCCCCCTTCCTTCATCTTCAAAGCAACAGTGGGTCAGGTCCTTCTGTGCCACGTGTTTCTGACTCTTCTTGAGTCATCCAATCTCTCGTTGAAGCCTGGAAAGGTTTTCTGCTTTTAAAGACTTATATAATTAGATTGGGTTTACCTGGATAATCGAGGATAATCTCCTCATCTTGAGGTCTGTAATCTTAATCACATCTGTATGGGCGCCTTGCCTTGTAGGGTAGCATACCCATAGGTTCTGGGGATTGATTAGAGTGTGTGTATCTTGAAGGGGGGGAGTGGGGTTTTTATCCTCCCTACTACAGCAGGCTGAGGAGAAGCAGTAGGTAGAAACAAATTGAAGTCAGAAATAGCATTAATATCCATGCTTTGTACACTTTTTTGAAGTGGACACTGTATTTAGCACCACTGCAGAAGGAGACGAGGATGTCAGAGGATGGGATGGTTGGACAGCATCACCGATGCAGTAGACGTGAACTTGGGCAAACTACGGGAGGTGTGACGGACAGGGAGGCCTGGCGTGCTGCAGTCCATTGGGTCACAGAATCGGACACAACTCGGGGGCTAAAGTGAACTGCACTGCAGAGAACTCTCTCTCATCTACTTACTTACAGTAATCATCAATTTTTAAAAGTATGTGTACTCATATACTTAGTCCTTGAGTCTTGAAAGACATTTTCTTCTGGTTCTCTTAAAAAGAATACAGTATGGTGAAAAATGTAGATACACAAGTAGTATATTTGAACATGAGCTTCCCAGGTGGCACTAGGGCTAAAGAACTGCCTCCCAATGCAAGGGACATAAGAGATGCTGGATGGATCCTTGGGTTGGGAAGATTCCCTGGAGGAGGGCATGGGACCCACCCCGGTATTCCTGCCTGGAGAATCCCCATGAACACAGGAGCCTGGCGGGCTACCGTCCATAGTATCTCCAGAGTCAGACACGACTGAAGTGACTTAGTATGCACACTCGCATATTTGAACGTATGGGGCCTTTTCTAGGGGTACAACTCATTGAATCTGAACAGTTATATCCATGAGGAAGGCTCTACTTTACAGTGAAGAAAGGTGGACTGATTGTCATATCACACAGCTAGTTAACTGACCAAGCTGGAATTTGAGCCCAGATCTTTCTGACTCCAAAGGCCATGCTCTCTCTCCCATGTCATACATATTTAATTCCCACATATTCCATATCATACCTCTTGTGTTGGCTTATCAGCTGCTTGGTCTGTTGAGTTGATGTGGAAGTACACAGTCCCTCAGTTCGCTTTTATACTAAAACAGAAACTACCTCCACTCTGCAAAACTGAGCAGAAATATTCTATCAATAAAACAAGGATAGTCTGTTTACTGCTCCTCAGCAACTCTGTGAGCTTGGGCAGCCTCTTCAGTCTCTGAATCTCAGTGTCTTCATCTATAAAATGAAATGACTAAATGAGATTTTGTGTGTGACCCTGACTAAATAAATGGTTAATAGTTCGTCTTCATTTTTTGTCTTTTTTGTCATTTTTATACTTCTTTGAATGTCTTCAAGAATTTCCCCATATGCATTTGAAAAACCAAACTTGACCAATGCTATATAGTGTTTGAATAATGCTGTTCATAGCAAAAATCATTTCTTTCACCCTCCGTGTGAACTGATATGTTCACATAATAGTTACTATGTTGACTTTTTTTTTTTTCACTTCCTTGCATAGCTTGCTCATTTGTGGCCAGCTGATAACTTGAAAGAGTCTGCCATCTTTGACTCTCATTTCTCCAGAGTGGTTTTCTGGCAACTCTCATCTTTGTTTCAGCCCTACTATTTCACTTTTTTTAAAGTCTATTTTTTGTATAGCCTAGTACTCTTATTTTTTTAAAAAATTCAGTCTGAGAGGTTCTTTTACCAGGAGAATGTAATCAATAGTGAATCTGAATTTTTTCCTGCCATCCGGCACCAGCCTAGTTCAGTCATGAGCAGGGGTCACGGCCTAGGTCCCAGGTTGCCCCTTTGCTGTGGACTTCCTGGGGAGACACACTTGTCCCACACAGGAAACAGTATGGTAGACAGATCTCCCAGGCTTGTGTAGTGTCCTTGTAGGACAATCTGGGTAGAGGATACCTGCCCACAACTTATTTGTGCAAATGAACAATTCATTTAAATTCCTGAGTTTTCTCTTTGTAAAACGTGGGTACTACTACTGGCTTAGTGTACTCTATAGAGTTGTCCACCAGTGTTCTAAGTTTTTGGGTTTTTTCCCTCTAACTTTGTAGCTGTCTTTGAAACTCAAGTGTCAGTAGTTTGTTTCCCTTCATTTATTTACAATTGATAAGATAAAACCAGTGTAAGTGGTGCATTTATGTCTGCTCTGCAGCCTCTGACATTATTAACATTGATGGATAGCTCCCCCTTAACATTTGTCCACCTTTAGCAGTAACTACTTGGAGAAGGCAATGGCACCCCACTCCAGTACTCTGGCCTGGAAAATCCCATGGACGGAGGAGCCTGGTAGGCTGCAGTCCATGGGGTCGCTGAGAGTCGGACACGACTGAGCGACTTCACTTTCACTTTTCACTTTCATGCATTGGAGAAGGGAATGGCAACCCACTCCAGTATTCTTGCCTGGAGAATCCCAGGGACGGCGGAGCCTAATGGGCTGCCATCTATGGGGTCGCACAGAGTTGGACACAACTGAAGCAACTTAGCAGCAGCAGCAGTAACTATTATGCATCTAGGAGGCAAATAATACGTTATTCTAAGTCCTTTTGGGTATTTTAGCTTAGACTGCACTCTTAAAAATTTCTTAAGAGCCTGCTGTTTGTGATTAGAAAAATATCTGGATTGGCATGGTGGCTCCTGCTTACTCATTGCTTTGGTAAAGTTCAGGCATCTTTAGCTTCAGTTTTCTCATCTAGAAAATGTCAGTAGTACTGTCTAAGTTACCTACCTCACAGGATTTTTGTTAGCTTGAAATAAACCTTGTACACAGATGCTTTGAAGCTGCAGGGTACTTTATTAATGGTAGTATTTTAGAGATAATTTTTCTTATATGTTGAGTATCCTAAAATTAAGTTGTGTGTTTGAGGGGGTGTCTTGCCTATGGAAAAAGGTATTCACTATGCTGACTTTACGGAGAAGGCAATGGCAACCCACTCCAGTACTCTTGCCTGGGAAATCCCATGGATGGAAGAGCCTGGTAGGCTAAGTCCATGAGGTCGCGAAGAGTCGGACACGACTGAGCAACTTCACTTTCACTTTTCACTTTCATGCACTGGAGAAGGAAATGGCAACCCACTCCAGTATTCTTGCCTGGAGAATCCCAGGGACGGGAGCCTGGTGGGCCGCCGTCTATGGGGTCGCACAGAGTTGGACACGACTGATGTGACTTAGCAGCATGTTGACTTTAAACTATAATTACTTGAGTTGAAAGAAGCAAAACAACATGTTAACCTGCAAAATGGCAGTTCTTTGATCTTGAAATTCTTTCTGGACTCTATAAAAGAAAAAGTCTTTTCCAAACTTGGATGAGAAGAATATTGGGTAGGAGGTGCTCTTTTTCACTGGTGTCCAGAAAAGAGGTTGTAAGACGGAGAGTTGTTTCCTATACTCACTCATGGTGTCTTGAGGTTCCTTGATAAGGTTTCTCTTAATTTTGAACCCCTTTCGAAAGAGGCAGTTCTATAGATCTGCAGGAATCTTCAATATAAATGAATCTATTGATCAAAAGTTATCTTCTCTGTTTGGCCCAAGTATTGTTGGTTCAGTTTTAACCGTTTCAAAGGGCAAAGTAAAAGTACATTTGTCCACAGTCACTTATGTTAAAAGCTTTACTTGATACAGATATTAATAAATAGGGAAATTAGTTATTAGGTTATAAACTGAAGCAGTAGTAGTTGTTTGCCTGGTGAGATAATTGACCAATCCTTTAAGAAAAATATTTTTTACACTTTTCCAGGATGACCTTTGGTATGGGGTGAAGAATTTCTTCTGGTTTTGCAGCTAAGTGGAATTTTAACTGGTTGAATAACTATCCTTAAGTACTGTCCATCTAGTCCACTTGGAGAGGGAATGCTGCTATATTCAATCCTAGATTTTTACATTTTATATTGGCAACAACTTGGATAAACTCCACTTTGGTTGAAAGAGCTAATGTGTAGATTACACCAGACAGAATCCAGAATGGCTGACTAAATTTAGCAAAGTGGAGTTTAATAAAAATGAAGTGAAAGCCCTATATACTTTTTTCTTAAAAAAAAATAAAAAAAAATATATATATATATAAAAGATGGAGGTAGCTGGTTAAATAGCAACACATGTCTAAAAACTTAGAAGTTTTACATAACTAAGTCCAGTAGGAGTCCACAAAGGAAGAAGTGTGGTTCTCAGGAAAAGTGTAATGTACAAACAAGGCAGGTAGTAGTTGTACTCAGTCAGGACTCAACTGCAGTTCAGTTATGGAAACTTGTTTCAGAGGGACATCTGCTTATTGGAATCTGTGCTGAGAGACCAGTCAGGGTGGTACAGAGGTGTGTCAACCATATTTCCCAACATATTTAGGAAAGGAAGAATAACTGAAACATTTTAACAAAAAAAGAGTTAAAGGAGAATATAACAATGACCTCAAATACTTAGGTGACTGTTATATTAAAAAGGGGCTTCAACTTACCCTTTGTGGCTTTTTGCAGACAGAATCAGGACTACAAGTAGACGACTCGCTGTGAAATGGAAAGAGTGTTAAGTGGTGAGTAGGTCGGTTACTGGGGCTGTTCAGGCAGAGGTTTGATTGACACATTAGGGCATGGAAGATGAAATTTATGCAACCAGTAGGGGATTGGATTCAAATTTTTTTTTTTACTTTTTAAAGAAAGTTAAGGTATTATGTGGGCATTCCTGGTGCTGGAGTTAAGAAAAAGGAGCAGGACTGCCCTACCCTAAGAGGGAGACAAGTTTGCCACAATGACAGGATGGTGTAATAGAGACTTGTCTATGCAGAGTACCAAAGGAGCATGGAGAAGACTCATTCATTCTCCCTGGAGTGAACAGCTCATGACATTCAGGTTTGCAGTAAACATTTATTGAGGACCCACTGCATGCTGAGAACTGTGCTGTAGCTTCCATACATTGCTGACAGTAATCCTAGATAGCTCTTGACCCCATTTTACAAATGGTCAAATGTGACACAGATGCTTTGAGAACTTCCCTACCTGATAATCCTGTAGAATCAGTTTGTGCTTTTGCCTCCGTTTATGTATTTGTTGTGTATGGAGAACAGAGAATGGAACTGAGCTCCTCAGTCTTCTGTTTTGCCAGGAAGGTGGGATGACTCTATACCAGGAATGTTCTTCAGAGTGTGGTCCTATGGAGCTTTTTGTTGGAATTTGTGGAGGCTCAGAAATACAGGAATCTTGGGACCACACTGTGAAGAGCATTGTGTGGTATAAAGAGTTGGTTTCATATGCTCTGGGTACAGCTTCATAAAAGAAGCTTTATTCTCCATCTCTGAATGGGATAACTAACTCTTCACTCAGACTTCTGACAGGAGTTATTGAGGCCTTTCCACCATTTAACCTTTTTTCTTTCTTGATTTCCCCCACCTCCCACCCCACCCCCCATCCATTTTGGCTTACAGTTTCCTTTCTTGGAGAATTTACCCAAGAAATGGATAAGTCATATTGGATTTGAATGTGAATCTGTGAATGTTGAGCCTTAGCCATAAAAGTACTACTGATTAGTTATTCCTTAGTGGCTTTTAGGAGTTAAAAAAGGAAATAAAAATCTTCAGTTTCACAACGCATTATTTTACTTTCAGGCTTCTAATTTTCTTAGCAGACCAGTATTTAATGTGACTATTTATGGTCACACTAGACGTTGTGCTAGTTATTTAAATGCCACATCACACTGGAGGTTGTTGGATGGAGCTAGTGAAAGTATTGCTTATATAGTATTTGATGCTAAAATAGATCCTTTAAAAAACTCAGATTTTTTTTTAGAAAAACGATGAATGTTTATGGTGAAAAATGAAAATTTAAATACTCCATCATTTTACGTAGAATAGTAATGATTTGTGTATCCTTCTAGAAATTTTCTGTGCATCTTTAAACATGTCTGTGTGTGTTTGTGTGTGTATGTCCATCCGTCCCAGTCCCACCAATATGATTATATAAATTGTGCTGTTCTTCACCTTTTTTTTTGCTTAAGGGTAAATCTTGGGTGTCTTAACATATCACGAATGAATCTATCTCATTCTTTTTAAAAACCTGCATAGCTGAATCATTATTACCTCAGTCAGTCCTCAGTTTTCTTAGTCCTGGTCTGTGCTAGCAGACAGCAGAAACCTGCTGTGGTCAACTTAAGCAGAGCAGCATTTTATTGGAAAGATAGGATGCTCCATAGAATTGATAGGAAGGCAGTATAATCAAGCTTGAAAATGGCACAACCAGGGAAGGCAAGACACAGCCAGACTCCTGCTGTCAATACAACCTGCTGAAGCAGATGCTGGTGCATGCCAGTCCTCCGGCACCTCCTCTGTAGCCACTGTGGATTCTTTCTTTCTGGTTCCTGATATTGACGCATTCTTTCAAGATTCCAAATTCTGAACACGTGCATCTGATTGGCTCAGCCGAGGTCAAATGTGACCACAACGGAAGGTCATAAATCATCTTCCATTAAGAATAGGAATTTAGAAAGGATATTAGTATTTAATTGTGAATTTAAGTATTCACGTATCAATACTTAAATTCAACAGGCTAGCCTCAACATTGTCTGTGTCGACTGATACCAAGTCTGCAGGGATTTAAGGAGCTTGATTTAGTTACTGTTATCATGTACTTCTTATTAACCTAGCACTGCAAGAAATGGATCGTTCTGCTTACAGTCTTTGATTTTGAGACTCATTTACATCATAACATACTACTTAGACATCATGTGCAGTAAACTTACTGTATGGTGATTATATTGTACATTTACATCCAGACACCTTCTTCCTTTCATAGCATCATGAGAAAGTATCCTCTTCAAGCTCCTTCACTGAAATTTATTTGTGAGATCTTTACTTTATGAAACAGTCAGGAAAATGGTCAGGTTAAAATACGTTGACACACCTGATCTATTACTTTTTTAAAACCTTCCTTTGTTAAATTTCTGCTCTGTCAGAGTCTTTAAGCTTATAGAATATTTCCTTTCTTTATCTTACTATTGATGCTAATACATGGTGAGGGAGATAGCTTCTTTTTAGTTAGAGGAGGTATTGTTTGCAAGTAGTAATATGTATCAGAGAACAAACTCAGGAGGTTGGGTGGTACAGTGGAAAAATATGACTTATATTGTAAATTTTAAAACCTTATTTTGAGTTTCAGTTTTGCTTCTTACTGTGCTTTAACTTGAGGCATGTCATTTAAGCCTCTGTTCCTTCATCTTTAAAATAAGGTTATCAGGAATTCCCTGGCAGGCCATGATTAGGACTCAGCACTTTCACTGCCATGGCCTGGTTTCAATCCCTTGTTGGGGAACTAAGATCCCACAAGCTGTGTGGTGTGGCAAAAAAAAAAAAAAAAAAGAGGGATTATCATTCCTGCTTTACTGATGTCATAGGCTTACTGTTATGGTCAAATAAGATTGTGTGTGAAGAGAGAGCTTGTTTTCACCATGAAAATCTCAAAAGTCATGCATATATTTTACTTAAGACAAGAGTGTGTTAGCTTGAACTCAATTATAGAAGTCCATTGCTGCAGTAAAAACTGCTTGTTCATATTGAAATGGGTCCTTTGGGAATTAGGCAGGTATCAGGTAGTCTCACTGTTCTAAGCTCAGTGATCGCCAGAGATTCTAAGTGGAAACCAGGGTAACCCTGTTTTGAACTTAACCTGTACCAAGGTACAGCAGCATATCTTCACTATTTTTTGTTACTTATCTGTTATACCAAGCAGGTAATGGTGTCATATTTGTTGTAGCTGGAAAACTAAAGAGGATTGGACACTGAGACCAGTATTTTAGTCGACTATAGCTAGGCCCGTGATTCTCAGACTTCAGGGCACATCAGGATCACCTGAAGAGCTTGGTGAAACACTGATTTAAGGACTCCACCCCAGAGTTTCTGACTCATTAAGTTTGGGGTGGAGCTGATAATTTGCATTCTAAAAGTTTCCAGGTACTGCTGATGTTGCTGTTCTGGAGAAGCGCACTTTAGGGAATCAGCGCTTTAGTGAAGGCATGTAATTCATCATCTAGGCTGATCCCTAATTCATCAGGACACCAGGGTAACTAAGCCTGTCCCTGGCAAACAAGGATACAGTGTCATCCTCATTTTACCTGTTTGAAAAATCTTTACAAAGAGGGTTATGCAATAGAATTGTCACCTAGTAGATGACTCATGGTACCCAAGGTTGGTTGGTTGGTTGGTTGGTTGGTTGGTTGGTTGTTTGGCTGGCTGGTTGGGTGGGTGGTTGGTTGGTTGGGTGGGTGGGTGGTTGGTTGGGTGGTTGGTTGGTTGGTTGGCTAGTAGGTTGGTTGGTTGGTTGGTTGGTTGGTTGGTTTATGTTAAATTCCCAACTGTGATGATTTAGTCTTGTTTTTTCCTTGATCCCTGTCCTTGTAAATATTCATTAAAAGAGAACAGAAGTGTTCTAGATTCTTCAGCTGATTTGTTTGCTGTGAATCCTAGCATAAATATTGTGGATGGGTTCTTTCCCTGGGTGTGTGATTGGATGAGATGCTGGAGAATAATTTCCAAATTTGTGTCTTATCAGCACAATAAGAGGTACATCTTACATTGCAGCCCAGGGTTTAAATATGTGTGTAAGTGCATATATGTGTGTGTGTATGTGTATGGCAATAGCTTGCATATAGCACTTGTCCGATCTTTATTGAGTCCCTGCAGTCTAGTATTTGCTATTTTGTTCTAGTTCATTTTTTAAATGCTAGTTGTAATCCAGTAAATTCATTTCACTGGTTACAACCTACTATTTAGAGAACATTGCACAGAGGGCCCCTTTGCTTCCGACATACTGTGACTTTCTAAGATTCTGAGAGGTATACTTCAGTTTCTTCATTCTGATTCTTCTCACTCTAAGCCATTTTCCACCATTAAAACAAACTAGTTCGAGAAAATCCCAAGAGTGGGAGGAGAAAAAGGAAAGGGATGCTATTTTTAACCACATTTCTGCTATGTTACTTGCTATTAAATTTAATATTCTGTCATTTATTCTCTATGTAAATTAGCTAGTGCTCCATTTTATTTTTTAAGTTTTAAAAAGTTATAAATTGCACCTATCTTTGTTTTCATGAAAATATTGCACAAGCTAGGTCTTTCTTAAGAATATCTAAACTCAGCTTATATTAAAAAACCCTCAGCTTCACCAAATTAAGATTTTCTTCTGATGAAGGATGTATTAATCATACTAATTCTAAGAGTCCGTAGGAGATGGAAATTACAAACAGAATTTTGAACAGGGGAAGTCTGGTATAAAGAACCACTGACTTTAATGTGGGGTTAGAGTAATGGGGAAGTGGACTAAGAGAATTCTGAAGAATACAGAACACAGGTGGAGGGCCCAGCCACTGTCCCTAAGACAGAGGCAGAGTGTGGGAGGAACACTCCTTGGAGACCTCACGTTTTCAGAGGGAAATTACACTTAAATCAGGGGCGGATAGTGTCAGAGACACAGTTGTTAATGTCACGTGGTCATGATTTCATTCTCCAACATCATTTTTCTACCTGAAAAAGCCACTGTTGGGAATAAAAATTTTTTTGAGAAATTGACTTCTTAAAATTCAGACTTGTTTGTCATTATATAGAAAATGCGAGTATGTCACTGTTGGATCCTTTCAGCGCGCATTCAGGACATAAATTCTGCATTCACTGAGCATCTATTAATTCTAAGCCAGGCCACAGAGCAGAGTGGTTTTCTAAATGCAGAATGTTACTGCTCCTAAGGGAGGCAGGTAGATGTGTGAATTGATAATAGAAGTATGATACAGGAGGTGCTTAATGAAGTGTGTAGAGAGCACTATGGCCGCAGCGTGCAGTGAAGTGTTAGTCTGAATTTGTGCCAGGAAAGGGAAGGAAGCATAGATGTGTTTGTTACCTTTATTCTTTACGTGCCATTTCTTTTATTCCTTGCAGTAGCTTTCTGAGTAAAGTGAATGTATGATTACTGTGATATGATAAGCAAACAAGGCCTTGAGACCTGAAACAACTTTTTCTACCATTGTCACATGTGGGATCCAAATATAGTCCAGTGTTTCTCTCTTAAATTGGTGGTGCACATTGAAATACAGGAGGCTGCAATGGTAAAAGTTTACCAAGTGTAAAGCACATTTCTGAGAAGAATTTCCAAAGTGAATTAGATGTGTTCCTGTCCTTAGGGGTTGCAGGTCTGGCAGTGCTGGTAGAGTCCATCAGAGCTCTGGAGATGGAGATGGCTTGGCCATTTCATAGAAGGGTCCAGAGTGTCTTCCTCCCTGCCCTCTTAGCCTTCACTGAGAGGTTTCTCAAATAAATGCTCTGTCTTTCCTGTTGCCTCTTCCCTTATTTTAATATTTCTGGTGTTTGAGTCTCTTTATTTTTTACTGACCACAGTAGGAATCATTGGAGATGGAGTCAACAAGACTGAGAGACCAAGGAGTCCAAGGAAGGGGAGGAAGGAAAAATTGCTCCTCACGAGTGCATTTTTATAGGGTTTCTTGCGCTACTTAAGCATTTTAAGAAACTTGTCTCAGAGCTCAAAACAACAAAAACCTATTCCCTCACAGTTCTGGAGGCCAGCAGTCCAAAATCTAGGGGTGGGCAGGGCTGTGCTCCCTCTGAAGGTGCCAAGGAAAATCCTTGTTGCTCTTTCAGCTTCTGGTGGCTCCAGGGGCTACTGGGTTTGTGGCAGCACAAGTCCAGTCTCCTCCTTTGTCTTCAGACAACCTTCTCCCCTGCGTATCCATTTATCACTGGAATTAGGCCCAACCTGAATGCAGGCTGATCACATCTCAGAATCCTTAATTATACCTGAACAGATCTTTTTCCAAGTTAGGTCACATTCAGAAGTTCCAGGAGTTGGGACTTAGACATGTCTCTTTAACCCACTCCAGTCAGCATCAGATCAGTATCTAATAGCAGTAAATGAAAGGATTGCTGTCTCAGATTTGAGGGGGATGATGTGTGGGAAACCAGCAGCATGAAAACAACTCTGAAGTCATTTTATTTAAAAGATAATTATAGATTGTGAATATTTTCTTCAGTTGTAGAAACTAGATATTTAAAAATGTGAACTCAAGGTCAGATCAGTTTGGTTGGAGATTTTGCTTCTCAACTGTATTCATCTTGAAGAATCCTCTACTGTTTTCATTAAAAATTTTGAATATGAAAAACTCAAAAGTTTGGAATTTGAACCTTATGATATTCCTTTGAAGTAGAAATGCCATGTTTTTCTTTTTCCCATTTTACAAATGTGGAAATGGAGCTTAGTTTCTATAATGAATTTTGTCTGAGGTTACAAGTTATGAAATAATGCAGATGAACCCTGGTGTCACAACTATAAAGCTTATGTTCTTTTTAATGTATCTTGCTGAGTTTATTAATTTTCTGTTTAAAAGAGCAGACCTCATTGTTTTGTCATGTTTCACGGGTTTCTTGGTTTGGAATGTTAACATGAAGAATAAAATTTTCTCTTTGCAAAATAAGCCACAAATATTTACACCAGATTGCCACCTCTCTGCATAGTCTGTGTTTGAGGTCTGTCAGTTCTTTGGTATGACTTTAAAACATAGAGTTCTTCAATGCATTACTTTTAGTCATGAAGACAGGTCATTCATTTGTAGAACATCTGGTTCATTCTGCTTTTGGGGGACCCAACATCGTAGATGACAGTGTGTAGCTATGATTTCAGGATAAAAGTTGATGAAACTTTAGATCTTTGCTTCCCCCACATATTTTAAATTAAACTGTCTTATGATTTTTAAAATGGAGCAATCATCAATTTTTTTAAATTATCTTGAAATTGGTAGAAGTTGGTTTAGGACTAGAAAAATAAACTTCAGTAGAATACCTAGCACTTTTACCAATCCTCGTTGTGGAGAAGGCTCCATTGCCTAAAAACATCGCTGGCGGTTTATTAATTAGATTCTTGGGTCTAACCAAAGACTGAATCAGAATCTCTGGGGCGAGGCTTTAGGAATCTACAATTTTAATGAGTGTTACTTATAATTGTTTGGCATTGATGTAATCAGGTAGTCAGTTCTCACCACATCACTGAGGCCTACTGAGGACAGTGTATTGGACCCTGAGTAAAGGAAGAAGGTCAAAGAAAGCAATGGCAACCCACTCCAGTACTCTTGCCTGGAAAATTCCATGGATGGAGGAGCCTGGTAGGCTGCAGTCCATGAAGTCGCTAAGAGTCAGACACGACTGAGTGACTTCACTTTCTTTTTTCACTTTCATGCATTGGAGAAGGTAATGGCAACCCACTCCAGCACTCTTGCCTGGAGAATCCCAGGGACGGCAGAGCCTGGTGGGCTGCCGTCTGTGGGTTCGCGCAGAGTCGGACACAACTGAAGCGACTTAGCAGCAGCAAAGGAAGAAGGTAAGGTGACTTCACAGTAGAAACTCTAACAGCTGTTAAGTGCAGCAGTTTCTATTAAAGAGTGGTTGAGTAGCTAAAGCAGTTTTTAGAAAGAAGAACAAATCTGGAGGCACCATGCTCCCTGAGTTTAAGCTATATTAGAAAGCTGTTGTACTCAAAACAGTATGGTATTAGTATCGGCACAGACATAGATCGATGGTACAGAATAAAGAACCCAGAGGTAAACCCATTCATATGTGGTCAATTAATTTGACAAAGGAGCCCAGAATATACAGTGGGGAAAGGACAGTCTTCATTAAATGATGTTGGGAAGACTGGACAGCCACATACAAAAGAATGAAACTTAGACCATATGAAACTGAGGGTGGACTTATATCTTACCAAATGCCTTCACAGCAGCACCCAGTAATTGGAAGGCCTAGTCAAGCTGATGCATCAGAAAGATCATCACAGTGTTTTCATTTTTATTAAAGTATATTGTGCTTATAGAAAAAGGCACATGTCCTAAATATATAGCTCAGAGAAGATTTGTAAACTGGACACAGGTAACTCTTACTGTACAGGAGCCCTCTTAAATTTATTTCATCTGATTCTTGCAACAGTGCACCAAAGAAAGTATAGGAATTTCCCCAGTTTTATAGATAGAATTTTGAAGCTCAGAAGGTCAATTTCCTTGCCCCACGTTACAGCTGGTAAGTGACAGAGCTAGGATTCTTACCAGGATTTTGAGGCATAAAGGAAATACTATGGAAAGCCAAGGAACAAATCCCCATATTAGTTCTGCATGGGAATTGATAGCATCTTTGGAACAGGAATGCTTTAGTGAAGAAAGCATTGGAATCTCTAAGCATGAGTTTAGAGTTGCCAAGGAGTGACAAGTTCCTTGGTAAGAGATGCCAGAGGAAGAATGTAGTGTCATTTCAGAGGACAGAAGGTGATGTGTTGTGCTTAACCACAGGCTGTAGACCATGGTGTGATAATATGATCTGTTGGGATAACAATTTCTCAAAGAACATCATTTACTGTTTTGGAGGGCTTAAATTTTATATATGTGCATTTTAGCAAAAATTTTCAGAGGTTTATACAAATAGATTTGAGGCAAAGGTTGAAGGCGGAAAGTTAGTTAAGTCGCTCAGTCGTGTCCGGCTCTTTGCGACCCCGTGGACTGTAGCCCACCAGGCTCCTCCATCCATGGGATTCTCTAGGCAAGAATACTGGAGGGGGTTGCCATTTCCTTCTCCAGGGGATCTTCCTGACCCAGGGATTGAACCCAGGTCTCCCGCATTAGAGGCAGATGCTTTACCCTCTGAGCCACCAGGGAAGCCAAGACCATGTCTTATTGAGAGCCAGAAATGGAGCACTGAGGATTAAGAGGGGAAAGCATGGAATTTAAGGTATTTCTGAAGAAACTGATGAGATTGGTGAGCCATTAGCTGTAGGAAGAAAAGGAATTAAGAGATTTTCTTGTTGATGTGATCCATTGGGAACCAACTCCAGAGATAAAGAAATACTGAAGGTGACTCTTGAGTTGTTGGAAGAATGGTAGGCAGGAACATGAAACAGAATGGATTAGGTTTTACAAGTTTGCATTCCCAACCTGAAAGAGTTAAAGTAGACATGTTCAGAAGGCAGTTGGATATAATGAGAGTGAAATTAATTAAGATGGTGGCTAGAGAGATGTGTTTGGCAATCACTAATTTATAGATGTATGTTGGGGCTATAGGCCTGGGTTAGTTCTATCAGCTGAAGAGAAAAGATAACCAAAGATGAAATGGTGGTGAAACCTCCAGTATTTAAGAAAAGGAGCAGTTGTCACAGAATTAAGGGACCAAGGAGATGATTACAGCCTGAAAAAGCCAGAAGTGGTAATTTTTAAGGAGATTGTAGGTAGATAAATATTACAGAAATATTTTATGGCACAAATAGATCATGTTTCTGGGTCAAATAAATTGAGGACTGAGAAAAAGCCTAGCTAATTCAATTTGGCAATTTGGAAAAGTGTTCGTGATTGTGAGCCAGAACCCCCAAGTATTTTATCCAGAATTAAAATAGTAGAAGTCAACATATGTTGAATAAGACAAGCTATCTGGAAACTTAACTGGTCCTGACAAATGATCAGTAGGTGGGTGACTAAGGAGGCCTGGGAAACACCATAGTGGCTCTTGGATATAGTCTCTGCTTTGAAAGATACTTTGATTCCCTGAAGAAAGGATGTGGTGTCTTGAAAGTGAGGTCAGTACTTGGCCAGAGTAAGTGGTATTGCTATTAGCAGAGCAATCCATACTCTGTTGTGAGATGATAAGAGGGTTTCAGGTTCTTGTATCACTAGAGTAATTACCAGACTGTGAGATGATTCTTGAGGTCCCTCAGTAATAAAATCTGTGATTTCTAATTATAACTTTTTTCTCTACCATATGGGGAAATTTTGAATGCTAAAAATAGAAATGAAGAAAAAAGAAGAATCTTAAGTGCATATTGCTAAATGAAAGAAGCCAGTCTGGAAAAGCTACATACCGTATGATTCCAGCTATGTGACAGTCAGAGAGAGGCGGGACTACGGAGCAGGAAGAAGATGAGTGGTGAGGGGGCAGGACTGAGAGAGCAGTGGGGATGTTTAGGGCAGTGAAAGTTCTGTGTGACACTGTAACTGGATACATGATAATTTGTCAAAATCCATAGGATGGAGAACACCGAGAATGAACCCAGATGTGAAGTGCGGACTTTGAGTGATGGTATGTCAAGGCAGGTTCATCAGTTGGGACAGGTGTTACAGCTCTGGTGCAGGAGGCTGGTAGTGAAGGGGGCTGTGCTCCCGTGGGGAGGGAGGCTATGGGATCCTGCTGTACTTCCCGCTTAGTTTCGCTATGAACCTAAAACTGCTCCCCAAAATACAGTCTCTTTTTAAAAGCAGAATGGAAGATTCATATCTCAGTTGCTCACCTATTTTGTACTTTAACACTTAATAATTTTCCTTTCTCTCCTAGACCTGCAAGGCTGTTGAAGGGGTATTAGAAATCTAATGGGTTTGTGCCTTTTGTGATGTAAAAGAGAAATTGTGAATACAAGAGAAAAAAAGTCAAATGTTTTGAAATTCCATCTTATTTTCAGTTAACTAGAATCTTAAAACATTCAAAAAACTTGGAGCAAATAAAATAATTCCTAAAACACAGCCATATGGGGGGCTTCTCTGGTGGTCCAGCGGTTAAGAATCCATGCTTCCACTGCAAGGGGAACTGAGATCTCATATGCTGCCCCTTAAGGCCAAAACATTTTTTAAAAGAAAAGTTAAAAAAAAAAAAGCACTATATATATATATATACACACACAGAGAGAGAACTTACATAACTTACACACACACAGAATTTATCTTTGATTTGTTATTGTTCATTTTGACAGTTCAGCAAAATTATTGAGTGATTTCTCTCTGCCTTAAGACAGGTAGCAAGTGACAAGGTATTCATTGTCCTTCTCTCATTGAGTGAATAACCTAGAAGACATTGAACCGTTCAGTTTGTGTCACTTAAGAAAGACCGTCTTCAGCCCTTCAGTCTAAATGAAGTCTTTTCTGTTACCCTTCTTCATAGTACTTTATTTTCTTCTTTCAGATGGCAGTTATTATAATTATTTTAAGTTCCAGTTCATACAGATTATTCGGGCATTTGTTCTGCTCAGTTTCTCTCCCTCTGCTGGGCTGTAAGGAAGCAAGCAAATCAGTTTTCCATGTGCATAGTTAGCATTCACCAGAGACTTTTTGAATAAGTGAATGGATGAATAAATGGTGACTGCCTTTGTGTTTCATAAGTGCACGATGCTACCAAGTAAGCAGATTTGGTCTCCTGTAAGGTTATGGGCCTGAAAATGAGTAGGAAGTGGTATGAATATTCAGTTCTTCTCAGAGGGCAAGTAGGATATATATAGAAATTTTGCCTTTAATTTGAATATTGGGAAGTTATTCAAGACTTCAATGATAAGAGTAAAGGAATACCATTCAGATTAAAGTCGATTCCAAAGTGAATCAGTGCTTCCCTAGTGGCTCAGCTGGTAAAGAATCTATCCACCTGTAATGCGGGAGACCTGGGTTGGGAAGATCCCCTGGAGAAGGGAAAGGCCACTCACTCCAGTATTCCGGCCTGGAGAATTCCATGGAATGTGTAGTCTGTCGGGTTGCAAAGAGTTGGACCCGACTGAGCGACTTTCACTTTCAAAGTGAATCAGCGAGAAGGTAGAACAAGCTGCTTTTCCCACTGAAGCAGATCCCGGACACTTGCTTCTTGTTTCTTTGTTTTCTGAGACCAAGGTAAAATAAGCTGTAAAAAGAGGAAAGTGCTGTTTTTTAAATGTTTTCACTACTACAGAAAAAGCAAGAGTGCAGGAACACTTCCCTGCATGAATCCTGGGGTAGAGGCTGCTTGGTTGTCTTCCGGGAGTTCCTGCCACTCCCATCTTTCAGGTTGAAACGCTGAATGAACATGAAGGATGCAAAGGCTGTTTTGGGTTGGTCACCACCTTCCGCTCAGATCAGTGGTAGAGCACTGAGAAAGCGTGGCACGTTGCTCTCAGAGCACTGGGAACCCTGAATGTCTCTCTTCCAAGTGCTTTTATGAAGTATTTCTTAATTTCTGTGAATTTTTCTCTTACTTATTTATTTTTTTTAATTTTCAGGTGTTGGTAAATCATGCTTATTGCTACAGTTTACAGACAAGAGGTTTCAGCCAGTGCATGACCTTACTATTGGTAAGTGTTGTAAAGAGATGAGACGCATTCACAAATTTGGGATAGTGGACATGGAATATGCTAGAGAGCTCATTGCATTAATAAGGAGTCAGAAATCAGTGAAACTAGATCTGTTGCTGTACCAGAGTTTAGTCTCCATCACTGGGTTTAAAATAACTGTATCTACAGTAAAAATAATATTACACAACTCTGTAAGAGTGGTTGGAATGCAGCAGACAATCATACTTGATCTTGATTGTATTTAACGATGGAACAGAAGATTGGGAGACAGTGTATCTCAAGACGGCTGGGTAACAGCAGAGACTGTGGACCGGTTTGTTGGAGTTTGGATCAGGGCTCTGCCACTAGCTGGACACACCCCTTCCCCACTCCATGCCTCAGTTTCTTTGTCTGTAAAATGAGAAAAGTAGTAGGACCATCTCACAAAATCGTTGTGAACAGTAAGTGAGTTAATAAATGTGATGCATTGAAGCAGTGCCTAGCAGTGTGGTAAGTGCTCCAGGCCTGCCTGTAATTATTAATCCAGAAAAACTACCATCAAGCATTTTTTGGTTTCCTCAATTGTGAAGAATAAATGAGAGTTCCTGGTAAGAGATGGTCAACAAATTTTAGCTATTATTACTGTTAGCTCTACTGGTTGTTTTTAGTGATATTATTCATTAATATGCAAAAGTATAAAATTAAGTGAAAAACAAAAAACTTGAAGTAAGTGTGCTCTTTCAGAGTTCTTACTCTGTTTTAAAAAATTATACCCCGAAAGCTAAAGAATCCAGATTTCTTCTATGGCTGCAATAGAGATTAGTCAGCCATGTATAAATAAGGTAATTGGAAATCTAGTTAAAGTTTGCAGCTGATAGCTTAGTGTGTGTTTTCAGCCAGTGTCTGCTTGTTTTCTATAGGTATCATTAACTCACTATTCATAATAAGTTGATTCTCATGTCCTGTGTATTTTTAAAGTACCAAGTCGAAGATACAGTTTATAAATCAGACTATTTGATCAGTTGATGGTATTCACTCAAGCCTAATGTACTTTGTGCATATATATTAAACATCTTTCCTTACTGGCTACTTATAGTAAGAACATGCAGATTCCATTTTCATCTTGGTAGTTTTAATTATATCTGCTAATGATGGGTAAGACAGGTGTTGCTCTTTCATGCTGGTTCTCATGATGCGTTTTAACTTGGGTGAGCTCCTTTTTTGTAGGATCTGTTCTTTAATAGGTCTGCACCTTGAGGCCACCTCTTAGGCATGACTAGGTCCTGAGACAGCTAGCCAGTTGTTTTTTTTATAGGGTGCTGTCAAAAGTGTCTTCCTTTTCATTGAAGCACACCCTGTAGGGAGGATAGGCCTGAGCCTCACTGCTGTCAGAGGATAGGCTGTGCTGTGAAGAGAGATAGGGAAGGAGGTCGGAAGGAGTTCTCAGCAAACCATAACTCATGTGACTGCACTGGCCGGCTTCCCTCTGGGCTCGCTGATGGGAGGCCCTGGGAATTCAGAGGAGAAAAGCAAAAAAAAGCTGAGGGTCTTCTCCCCTCTCTGCCAGGATTTACTGTGTGTCCTCCATGGCTTCAGTACAAGCCCCTGCCTGTCAGAGTCACTGGCTGTCTGGTTCCTGGGCTCAGGAAATCCTGGTTTCTCTTTCTGCGCACACCGCCCCCCCCCCCCACCCCCAGCTTGGGGACAGCAGCAACTTCCGGCTGTTACTGATCTCTGGGTTGCATTACCTTCTGCTCCTTGGGTTTCTCAGCCCTTCCTTCAATGTAACCAATTCCGTACTTTAAATCCCCTCTGTTTTAAATGCATAAGTATGGTTTCTATTTTTCTGGTTGGACGCCAACTACTATATTCATGACACCCATCACGAGAATTTCTTTTTCTGACACAGAAATCATTTAGAAGGTCCTTAGTACATACTTTTTCAAGGAGTGTAGAATGATTGCTAAAGTAGGCATGAGGCAGTGTCTTGATCCTGCTGCATACTTTCCTTTTGCTTGATGAATAGAGGAAGGTGACAAGGTTAAGGTTGGGTCGTGATGAAGAATTATTAACTGATAGCAAAGAGGAAATAAAAGGCAAGGGAAGACTATATAAAATGTTCCTTACCCTTTGACTGCTATCTCAGTGAGAATTGTGCCAGAATCAAAGAGCCATCTACAATAGCTTCCTGGGCACAATTTCACTGAGGATCCAGACTCCAGCCTTGCCATCCAGAGGATGGCTTAGGGGCTGTTTCTCTAGACCAGCAGTATCAGCATTGTGTGGGAGTTGTTACAGAATCTACTGGCTCCCATTCTGCAGCTCAACAGGGTCTCCAGGTGATTCACATGAACATTAAAGGCTGAGAATCACTGGATCAGTGGCTTTTGTGAGTATGTGTGTGGATTCCCCAGGTGGAAATAGGCTTCATATTGTTGACCCTGTGCACACGCCCACACACATCCTGGCCCCTCGCTTCCTTTACTTGGCGCTTCTTCTGAGATCCTGCTTCCACTGAGCTCCTCATCTGCACAGTCCTGCCCAGGACCTTTCTGTCACCAGAGTCTGGAACTACTCTGGATTGGATTCATGCGACTGGCTATCTGACCACCCCTGCCATCCTTTCAGCTCACACACCTGGTTCCTAACACTAAAAGTTTATTTTCCCCATCAGATGTAGAATCCATTGATTCTGCCATCTTTGGACTCTCACCTCTCTTGCTTTCTTACTTCTCCCCTTACCCAGCTTTAATTCTAAGCCTTATAGTTACATCATTATAATTACCCCTGTGTACACCCTCAGCTGCCTTGTCCTCCCTCTTAGTTATAGCCCACTCATTCCCACTATGTTTATTTTACTTCTTTCTAGTGGACAGTTTGACAAATACTGATCCAGAAGCTAGGCCATTTACATGTTCATTACACCTTGCTTCCTCTCTCCCCCACTTTAAAACATCAGCTTCTAAGTGACTGCTGAAAGTGAAAGTATACTCCTGGGGAAAAGGTGGTATTGTTTCCCATATCAGGTGCCCCACAAGAGATCAATTAAAAGTATGCTTCATTTATTTGGGGTTCAGTTTTCTGATAAAGTTATTTAGAATGTCATTGCCGAGAACTAGGAAGATAGCTTAAAAAACCTTCTGAGCATCCAGTTCAGATCTCACAAAGACCATTTTCCTGATCCTAGAACGTAAGGATACTTTCCTGACGGCTTGTGATTGTTATGCTGCTGTTGCTAAGTCGCATCAGTCGTGTTCGACTCTGTGCAACCCCGTAGACGGCTGCCTACCAGGCTCCTCCGTCCCTGGGATTCTCCAGGCAAGAACACTGGAATGGGTTGCCATTGCCTTCTCCTTGTGATTGTTATGAAAACACTGTAAAAATCCAAAGAAAGTTAAATTCCCCACGTAAACTTGCCTTTGGCCCTCCAGCAACCACTGTGAAGAATTTGGTATGTGTATCACCTTCTAGAGTTTTTAAATATATTATAAACACACATACAGAGCTGTTCTCATTTTTGCTTTTCCTCCCCGTATGTACTAAAGTACCTGTTCTTACCTTTGCCTTGACTGCAGCTTGTGAATGACGTTAATATTTGTGAATTGGAGGGAGAAAAGTCGCTATTTGACTTTTCAACTCTTTAGTTTTTAGTGCGGCTGAACTTTTTAAAATATGTTTAAGAAACACTTCTGTGTCTTTTCTTTGAATTATGTGGTTTTATCTTTGCCCTCTCTACTGCTAGTTTTCTTTAGTCAAATTCATTGATGCTTTTTGTTTTGACTTTCAAGCCTTACTAAGGAAGGGATCCCCTTTCGGGTGTATGAGTTATATACATATTCTTTAAAATATTCTTCTCATACTATAAATTTATACTTCATCTGGTATATGGTCATGTAGGTTATTTTCTTTAATCCCTACATAACTTGTGGCCCCACATCATTAATTAAATAAGCCATTCTTTCTTTCTTATTTGATTTAGCCTTTGTTATGTGCTAAATCTCTGTATATATGTCAGCCTGTTTGGGGACTCTCTCTCTTTTTTTTTTTTTTCTATTTCATGAGGCAGTATCATACTGGCAGTTACAGTCACTTTCTAGTTACTTAATGGGTGATTGACGGTTTTCCTTTTCTAAAAATTTTCTAAATTTCTAAAAAATTTTCTGAATTTTCTTATTTTTGTATATTTGTTCTCCAGTTGAACTTTAGTCTGTTTGCCAAATGGCAAAAAATTTAGTGAGGCTTTTAAAATTTGGTAGGAAATATTAAATTTATGGACTAGTTTGGAGACAGTTTATGTTTTTACTGTATTAAGATTAGCAGTTTATACACATAAGATGTTTTCTTTTATTCCAGCTTTTAAAATGCTTTTAAGTAAAGTTTTATATAAGGTCTTGTGCTTTGACATTATTTTTGTATTTTATGGATTTTGTTGCTATTGTAAACAGGTTTTTCCCACCATTATTACTGTTTAATTATTTTGCATGTTCTAGGTAGACATTTTGGCCTTATCTGTAAGTCATAGTTTTTTCCTAGCTAATATCTATACCTTTTGTTTTTGCTAGTATCTATAGTTTTGTTTCTAGGAGTATCAGCCTTCTTTGCTACCAGTCTCTGTTTTGAACTTCTGCAGTTTCTGAGTTCCAGGAGTACATCCTTTTTTTTTCTCAAGACGGTCTAAGGAAGGCTCCTTATGGCTGTTAACTTGATACCAGCCCTGCTGTCTGCCTTGGCAGTGCCATCTGCGGGGAGGAGCCTCACCCTGCCTCCGCACCTCCACGTGCCCTGGCTCTGGCAGGGGGCCCTTTCTCACTGGGGCTGTCAGCAGCAGTCACCTCATGAGGTTGTGTCATCATTAGTTAGAAATCTTGGAGTATAGTATGAAATAATAATGGATCCATGCAAAATACTTACTGTGTGCCAGGCAGTAAGTATATGGTAACTAAGGCATGTGGTAACTTTATTTTAAATTGAAGTATAACTAATTTACAATGTTAAGTTAGTTTCAAGTGTACAGCAAAGTGAATCAGTCATACATATATACATATATGTGTTCTTTTTCAGATTCTTTTCCATTATAGGTTGTTAGAAGATCTTGAGTACTGTGCTATACAGTAGGTCTCTGTTGTTTACCTATTTTAATATAGTAGTGTGTATGTGTTTATCCCAGACTCCTAATCTATGTCTACCCCCCATCCCCTTTGATAACCATAAGTTTGTTTTCTGTGTCTGTAGTGCATTTGTATCACTTCTTAGATTCTACATATGTAATAACTCTTAATCTTGAAGAAATTTTTAGATGGGTATCGTTAATATGATTTACACATAAGAAAAACTAAAACAGAAGAGATATAGTAACTTTCTCAGGGTCACACAATTAGTTGGTATTGATTGTTAAATACTAAATAAATGTTTACTATGCAAGGATGCAAGCACTTACTCTACAAGGATGATCACGATCCAGAGGTAATTTAGAAAGTGTGTATTTACGCTCAGAGTGTTTTGTCCTGGAGGGTTGGAAGTGAGTAACATCTGAAAAAATAAGCATCACTCCCTGACAGTGTCAGGTAAATGAGGCCTGGCCTTTGGCTCCACAGATAATTTCTCTGGCAGCCAGAATTGGCTGTTAATTGAAAATGTATCTGGGAAGAGAGGCTCAAGGGCGTAGGGGATGATGGTTTATCTCATTAAAAAAAAAAGAAAACTTTCTAAATAAGCTTCTTAAGCATACACACACACACACACACACACACACACATACAAACTAACTAAAACGATTTAAAATTTTTTCAGTCCAGAGATGTGTAAGGTTTGGGGTTTTTGTTTGTTTCTAAAATTTCTAGGACACTTCAGCTTTCAGCATTTTCTTTTGCCATATAGAATACAAAGGTAAAGCCAGCACTGAATGAACCCAGTTATGAGAAGGTAAATTGGAAAGAGTTATGTTTTTGAAGCTAAACTTGAATTCTTTGTTTCTGTTTCACTTGATAGGAAAACAGAAATCATAGTTTTTCAGTAATCAACTGTGCTTGTCAGTTTTTTCTTATCTCATTCCTGGATAATATAGTAGTAGCCTTTTAAAACTAGTTTCTTGGCTTCTTGTTTTTGTTCTGTGTCCTGATCCTATTAAGTGAAGTTAAAATGGCAATCTTTCTGTATTTTCCTGCTTTAGGAACAGTCTTGATTTTCATATAACGTGGTTTTAAACTTAGTGTGTTTTTAGAGGCAAAATCTTTGAAGACTTTTTAAGCATCAGTAGTCTCTGTATGTACTTTGAATAAAGGGCTAAATATGCCCAAACTCAACTGTGGATTAAGTTAAGCAAAGGGATTATTAGAGTATCTAGATTATTAGGGATATTAAAGTGTCTGGAGTTCTATGTAGAATTCACAAGAGGTTGGGGACATGGACTTGGAAATGGGCAGGAGAGAAGCATCCTAAGAGGCTAGAAAGCAGAAACCATAACAGCCATCCTCCCGTCAAAGGACGGAATGGTTGTGTCAGTTTGAGTACCTTCATCCCTCTGCTCAGGGTGCTGGTCCTTGCTTGCCTCGCCTGCCCATCCATGGTGTCAGTCAAGGGTCTGTTTCTAATTTGCCATTGTTTTTCATCAAATTTGACGTTACATATTGGATTTAAGAAATCTTGAATCCCACTGAGCAGTGCAGATGTTTTTGGATAGTGGTTAAAAGCCTTCCCATGGCAGTGGGAGGAAAACCGAGATTTCTCTGTGGCTACAATAGATTCATGAAAAGGCTTCCATTTTCTCAACTGTCTTGCTGATCTGTAGAATTTTGTACTTTAGGACATTCCTTTTAAATAGTGGGCATTTCAAAGAGCATCTGTACTGTCCTTAGCCGCTAGTTTCTTTCCTCAGCCACTCATTTTCGTGTCACTGAGTAAGCTAGTGGATTGTTGTTTTGGGTATCCCCCCACCCTGTGGCATAGACGGTATATGACTGTATGTATATAGATAGGTAGATGTGTAAACACTGTAGTGGTTTTATATGAGGTTAATTGTACAGTTTTGCATTTTTCTTTCTAGTACATCCTGACTCTTAGGTCTTTTCTCTGTGCTTTTCCTGTATTTCTGAGTCTGAGAAACATACCATTAGTTTCTTTGTATTGACTTTGCCCCTAGTATGGAAAAAATAATAAAATACAGAATAAAAACTCAGTCAAGTTACATATCCTGAAAGGGTAAATCACCTTTCTATCTCACCTTCCTGATCACAGTTGGGGGAATTATAGGAGATGCTGAAATGAAATTCTGGCACTGGGCAGTGTGCCCTTCCCCGGGCAACTAAAAGCTGTTTTTCTGCCAGGATGACATCTGGTTTCTGGGGACCATGTGTGTCTCCCCGTCACCCTGACTCTGATCTAAATACTGAAAGAACACACTCCAAGCAGTAATGATTTGGTGTAATGTAAGTGATAGACTTCTTGCAGAGTCTCCTTCACAGCTGTTTGCTCTTCTGAAATTATCCCCTCTTTTTCTCCTCCTCCTATTTTGATGATTGAATGAGTATTTTCAAAAGATGGTAAATTCAAGGAAAAAAGCCATAGTAGTAAGCTGATGAGTGTAAAGTTTGTATTCCCTTAACCTGCAATCCTGTCTCCTGTAATTTGCCAAAAATCATAATCATAAGTTGAAAAATATATGCAGAAAATTCATTTCAGCATTAACTACTTAGTGAAGATTTGAAAACAACCAAAATTTGTAGCAATAGAGTACCAACTTAATAAAATGCATGTATATCTAAAGATACATAACACACAGGACTATTATGTGGCCATTAAAAATAATGGTATAGTTTTATATAATTTTTTTATTTGAAAAGTACTTTGTGGTATGGGATAATGTTTATGACATAGTGACTGAAAAGCAAATTGCAGGACAGCATTTATGTATTCCCATTTATATAAAACTATGCTTCTATGTGTATTTATTCATGCTGAGATGTCTGAAAATATGTTTAAACAGTGGTCATCTCTAGTGAATGAACTTGCAGATTTCTTTCCTAGTTGATAACCCATGATGGAACTAAGACTATGAGGTTGAAATTCATCTGTCCATTTTAGTGATTGTTAAACCACATTAATAGTTTTTAAGAAATTGGTTCTTGAATCTCATTTCTAGTTATTTTTAATATTATTGAGCCTGCAAAACATGAAGGCCACAGTTGATGTCTACACAAGACTCAGATATCTTAGTGTTAAATTATATTCTTAGCCTATGTCTTATGAATACCTCTGCCTTAACTTATACATTTTCTAAGGATGGGAGTTGTATTTGTTAATCTGTGTATTATTTGGCATAGCATGTCCTAGAAATACCCTTTTAAAAAAAAATCCTTAAATGTGAAATATATTTCCACTAATTTGCCTAACAAAACACTTTCTGTTCTATTCAGGTGTTGAGTTTGGTGCTCGAATGATAACTATTGATGGAAAACAGATAAAACTTCAGATATGGGATACGGTAAGTATAGCGAAAATACCTTGTATGACCTCAGTAAAGTCATTTTGTAAAAGTACGTTGTTGTGTGTTTGTTCAGTTTTAATGTTATCTTATGACTGTTATGGTTTGTTAGACACCGACGTTCCTGCAACCATGACATAAAATGTGGTAACAGAAAAGATTCATTTTTATCATGCAGTATTTTCAACAGAGGTATGCTGGGTGTCAGGTATAGGGGAACATATTTGAGCAAATTCTCAGGCTATGGGATATAAATAGAAGTGCTCCAGAAACTATGTTTTTAAGAGAAACAAGCAGTCTGTCTAAAGTATACATGTGAATTAAAATATATGAATGTCAGTACCATAGAGTCGCTTGATCTGATAGTTTATTAGTTTATTCTAAAAGTATGATTTAGTCCTGAGCACTTGACGCTGCTTTGCTCCCAGTCCTGTCGTTTACATTCATCGAATGCCAGTTCAATATCCTATCACATAGTTTTTAATGGCGGTTTCTCATCTGAACCACGGAAAGTTATTTGCATGACTATTTTCTTTATTTTCCCATCTTCTGCATAAAAGAGAAGTACTTTATTGTATACATTTGATATGTAGAGACCTCAAAGAGCCTTTGCTTATGTGGCTTATAACTATCACTATCACTAGAGATTAAAGCTGAGAAACATATTAAACAGTTCATTATTAATTGATTATAGAATAACCCTGATTAAGCTCATTGTATATTAGGGTAAACAATGCAATTTTTATGGAAGTTGACCATTTTCCCAAGACAAAAAGCTATTTTCCAGTGTGAAGAGTGTCATTTTGTTACATTTTGAAAATTGTCTTTACACTCTGCTTAGTAGAAGACAGCTGGATTCTTGTGTCGCCCTCTGCATCAAGTCTTTTGTGTGTTGTTTTCTTGAAGTCTATGAAGAGAATGGCCCCGCCCATCAGAACAAGACGCAGTTTCCCCCTCAGTCTCTCTCCTCAGGAAGCTTCCATAAGCCTCTTAACCTTCTCCATCAGAGGGCAGACAGACTGAAAACCACAGTCGCAGAAAACTAACCAATCTAATCACATGGACCACAGCCTTGTCTAACTCAGTGAAACTATGAGCCATGCCGTGTAGGGCCACCCAAGACAGATGGGTCATGGTAGAGAGGTCTGACAAAATGTGGTCCACTGGAGAAGGAAATGGAGGCCACTTCAGTATTCTTGCCTTGAGAACCCCATGAACAGTATGAAAAGGCAAAAAGATAAGACACTGAAATATGAACTCCCCAGGTCGGTAGGTGCCCAGTATGCTACTGGACGGCATCACCGACTCAATGGACATGAGCTTGAATAAACTCCGGGAGTTGGTGACGGTGGACAGGGAAACCTGGCATGCTGCAGTCCATGGAGTCGCAAAGAGTCGGACACAGCTGAGCAACTTAACTGAACTGAACTGATGAAGAGAATACAACCTCACACAAATAGGTAGTTGGGGAATGGGGTCCTCATGGGCCCTTCAGGAGTCTCGGGGACTCCCAGGGGTCCAGGTATCCCACTGTAAGCACCACTACCTTAGGGCAATTAGGATTTCATTCTTCACTGAACCCTAGTTGAGAAAACCCAAAAGGTTTAAGACGACAAACAGCGTGTCTCTAAACTAGTAAATGAAATGGAAAATACAGGGAATTTTACTGCTGCATGCCCCTGGTTTTTCTTCTTCTTCCTAATCTTGCAGTCTTAGTGTCTCACCTGTCACCTTTAATAGCCGTTACTGAAGGAAGGTACCTTGAAGAATATTCAGTCTCACAGACTGGATTCTCAAGAACGCCAAGCAAATTTCTGAAGGCTGTCACGAGACCTAGGTTTCCTTATCTTTCCTGTGTACCACACAGTCATCCCAAAATGCGAAACCCTAAATTTCTGCCTTGCTCTGTTCCAGAATCATATATGGGACTCTCTTTTTATGCTTCCTTGTTTCCTCTTTCTGCAGTGCAGATTTATGCATACACCATTTCTTAGTGTTTCCCCCACCCCCAACTTGTAGCATCTCGTAACTTTCAGGATTTATGTTCTCTCAAGCAACGAGACTTCAAAACTGCGTAGAAAAGAGAAAAGTAAAATATGCAAACTCCCTTCTTTCCTAGAGATTTTAATTAATGATCTCTAACCAAAAGGATGATGCTGTGAAAGTGCTGCACTCAATATGCCAGCAAATTTGGAGAACTCAGCAGTGGCCACAGGACTGGAAAAGGTCAGTTTTCATTCCAGTCCCAAAGAAAGGCAATGCCAAAGAATGCTCAAACTACCGCTCAATTGCACTCATCTCATGCTAGTAAAGTAATGCTCAAAATTCTCCAAGCCAGGCTTCAGCACTATCTGAACTGTGAAATTCCAGATGTTCAAGCTGGTTTTAGAAAAGGCAGAGGAACCAGAGATCAAATTGCCAACATCTGCTGGATCATGGAAAAAGCAAGAGAGTTCCAGAAAAACATCTATTTCTGCTTTCTTGACTATGCCAAAGCCTTTGACTGTGTGGATCACAATAAACTGGAAAATTCTGAAAGAGATGGGAATACCAGACCACCTGACCTGCCTCTTGAGAAACCTATATGCAGGTCAGGAAGCAACAGTTAAAACTGGACATGGAACAACAGACTGGTTCCAAATAGGAAAAGGAGTACGTCAAGGCTGTATATTGTCAGCCTGCTTATTGAACTTCTATGCAGAGTACATCATGAGAAACGCTGGGCTGGAAGAAGCACAAGCTGGAATCAAGATTGTTGGGAGAAATATCCATAACCTCAGATATGCAGATGACACCACCCTTATGGCAGAAAGTGAAGAGGAACTAAAAAGCCTCTTGATGAAAGTGAAAGAGGAGAGTGAAAAAGTTGGCTTAAAGCTCAACATTCAGAAAACGAAGATCATGGCATCTGGTCCCTTCACTTCATGGGAAATAGATGGGGAAACAGTGGAAACAGTGTCAGACTTTTTGGGGGGGCTCCAAAATCACTGCAGATGGTGATTGCAGCCATGAAATTAAAAGACGCTTACTCCTTGGAAGAAAAGTTATGACTGACCTAGATAGCGTATTGAAAAGCAGAGACATTACTTTGCCAACAAAGGTCCGTCTAGTCAAGGCTATGGTTTTTCCTGTGGTCATGTATGGATGTGAGAGTTGGACTGTGAATAAAGCTGAGCGCCGAAAAATTGATGCTTTTGAACTGGTGTTGGAGAATACTCTTGAGGGTCCCTTGGACTGCAAGGAGATCCAGCCAGTCCATTCTGAAGGAGATCAGCCCTGGGATTTCTTTGGAGGGAATGATGCTGAAGCTGAAGCTCCAGTACTTTGGCCACCTCATGGGAAGAGTTGACTCATTGGAAAAGATTCTGATTCTGGGAGGGATTTGGAGGCGGGAGGAGAAGGGGACGACAGAGGATGAGATGGCTGGATGGCATCACTGACTTGATGGATGTGAGTCTGAGTGAACTCCCTGGTATGCTGCGATTCATGGGGTCGCAAAAAGTCAGACATGACTGAGCGACTGAACTGAACTGAACTGAACCAAAAGGAAATTATTGTCTACTTCTGTATTGATAGTTTTTCTTCTTTTCCAGAAGTGATTGTTTTACAGAAACCAGTTTGCTTCCTTAGCTAATAAAACATTCTTGTGCAACCCAAATCCTTTACTGTAGTGTGAACTAAACTACTTATTATTCTTTAATATGTTTTTCATATATTGTGCCTTGCATAAATGCTTTGCTTGAAGTCACTCTACATTAGTGTCTACCTCCCACCTGTGGTCTCCTGTTTTTCTTACATGATAATGTTAAAAGAATCTGAAGTCAGCAGTTACATCCTCTTAAGTCTTTTTTCAAAGTAAATATTCTTAAATTTGTCAAAGCATTCAACACCTCTTCTTTCCTAGATCTTTGCAACCTTTATTTTTCTTCTTAGAATCTTCTTAAGTTTCTATATGAAATTCCCTTTAAAAACCTAGAATTAAATAGTCCCAGTTGACTTTTTCTCCATCCTTGCTGTTGACACTGCTGCTGCTGCTGCTAAGTCATTTCAGTCATGTCTGACTCTGTGCAACCCCATAGACGGCAGCCCACCAGGCTCCCCCGTCCCTGGGATTCTCCAGGCGAGAACACCGGAGTGGGTTGCTGTTTCCTTCAATGCATGAAACTGAAGAGTGAAAGTGAAGTCGCTCAGTCATGTCCGACTCTTAGCGACCCCATGGACTGCAGACCACCAGGCTCCTCCGTCCATGGAATTTTCCAAGCAAGAGTACTGGAGTGGGGTGCCATTGGCTGTTGACACTAAGACAGCCTAAAAATTACTGTTATTCTTGTTAATTGTGCCGTCATCCAAACGAGAAGTCTTACTCTTGCATGTAAACTTCAGAATCTTTTTCCTTGATAACAGCAGTCCTTGATCACAGGTCTAGATTTTTAAGTTGAGTAAAGTACCTGAGATTCCATGTTTGGGCCCTGGACAGCTCAGTTGGCTACTTAGAAATCCTTTTTTCTTTTTGGCTCTCAGCTGTGTTCCATGTAGCTGGAGTTGTTAGATAAATGACTAACAATGAAACTAAAAGGTATTACTGTAGTATTGATTCTCACAAATGTTAATTTTCTAACTTTATTGGCTGTTTGGGATCATTCAAGATGACACATTTGAGTGTCTGCTATAAATAAACTTCACTATTCTGAACTGGGCTATCTGACAAGGAGATCTAAGGAGGAAAAAAGATAAGCATGTGAATAGTGTGTTCATTTTATCTAGTCAATAGTATTAGACCCAAATGATCACATGAAGTTGTTTTTGGATTTGTGAGGGGGAAAGGCTAAGTATAGGCTCTGGTGGACGAGCTTCCTAGCTTTGTGAGAAGATTATGGAGCTTGGACTGGTCCTCAGAGGGAATAGATAGTGGGGAAGTAGAAGAGAAAAATTTTCAGACAAAGAGTTAAAACAGAGGCACAGAAGCAGGAAAATTCAGAATATGGATAGATAACCAGTAGGGAAAAAATGGCTGTATGAATAAGACTTTTATTGAAAAATAATATAAAATTCTAGAGAAACAAATAGAAATCAGATGCCCAAGAGGTTAGGATTTACATTCAGGGTAAGGATTTTTGAACGCTAGCTTGATGCATGTAGAGTTGTATATTAATGGAGGTAACAGAAGAGAAGGAGCAGTTAAATTACCAAACGGGTTACTACAAAAATTGTTATCAACAGAAAGGCACATAGAGAAGCCAATTTGGGGGAATCTTTATATCCTTGGCTGCTTTTAGGAGTCCCTTTCTGCAAATAATGCTGTATCTTGTTCAGTTTCAAACTTCTAAAATCTCTTTAAGCCACCATCTTATAGTGAAGAGGATGAAAAACATCTATATATCATAAATTGATTTTCTTTTCACTTAAAACAGTATCAGTTGATCACAGTTTGGACAGGTTTATATTAAAGTGTTTTTTAAAGACTAGATTACTTTGCCTTAATATGATCAAGATAATTAACCATTGGGCTAGCTTTCTGCAGTTAGTTGTTTAGTAGGCCAGAGTATGGAATATTGTTCCTACAAATCAGGTCTCAAGAAACTTGTGAATACTGATGTTTGCTTATTACAGAGTAATCATAGATTTTAAGATGCATAGCTGCGTTCATAACAATCACTTGGAATGTTGTCATTTTTTGCTTGAATTTTTGTTTGATTTTGTAATTATGGCAAGATCCAGATCCAGTGGATTTAGTATAAAGTGATGCATAATATACATTATTTCCATATTGCAACATGTTTGTTCTTTGTAAAACAATCTAGGAGGAATGGGAATGATATACAGATATGTGCTGATCTCATAAGAGTTATTCTGTATGACCTGTAGCAATGTACAGTTAACCCTTGAACAGTGTGGGGTTAGGGTTGCCAACCCTCCGTAGTCAAAAATCTGGATATATAGTTGGCCCTTCTTCTCCATGGTTCTTCCTATCCCTGGTTCTTCCATGTCCGTGGATTCAACCAACCTCAGACTATTTTCCATTGAAAAAGTTCCACGTATAAGTGGACCCACAGAGTTCAAAACCATGTTGTTCAAAGGTCAACTATATTCATTTTAATTCATCCCACAGAAGATCCCACCAAGATCGATCTAAAGAACTTTTACGTTTGCTCTTTGTATAGACTTGGGAGATAGAAGAGCTCTAAACGTGATTTTTGTCTTGAACACATAAAATACTTACCTTTTTTGTATTGTTTACCACATAATCCTTCCTTGGTATATATCATTCACAGTGAAGTAAATCTGTTAAAAATCTAGTCCTTAGTTTTCCCATGCTAAGCAGTTAAAGAGGAAATTCCCATAAGACTGGCCTTTGGAACTTGGATTTGAGAGAATTTTTTTAAGCTGTGTCCCAGTAAATTTTATAAAAATAATTATAAGTAGTTTCATACTTCCAGCTAGTATCTAGTGTTTTAACCTCAAACTCTGTGAAATGAGTTGGCTCTTTTTACAGCCCTTTTATGTGATGGCTTTCTCAGTATCTAATTTATCGCAAGACATAGTGCCAGAATTACTTTTAAGTTACCAAAAGAAGGTCTCATTCTTTAGTTTCCACTGGGAGGAGTTCTTTTTTACTGAATCTTAGTATGTTAGGACCTACTGATGTCCACTCATTTAGGTGGACATCAGTATGGATGTGACATCAGGATGGAGTGATAATCGTGTGGTGCGTTTGCCTGAGACATTAGAATTCATTCTTTCACTCAGCAGGCTTTCTCTGCATGTCTGGTGTGTGCCGGACTCAGTACTAGGCCCTGGGAGGATAGTAAGAACCACAGTAACAGCACCTGAGTATTACTACTAAAACAGGGCAGAACCTGAGTTGTCCGTGTGCATTCTGAGGGTGGGATGGACTGAATATTTACGCTGGAAGATCAGAACTCAGAATGCAAGGAGTTACTAGATTTTTAATTAAAAAATTGTGAAAACAGGCTTTGTTGTGTACTTAATTTACATGCCATTTTTTTCTCAAAGTTTGAAATGATTAAAAATGAAGTTACTTTCGATAAGAACTGCCTCAATTTTAAACTCAGAGGCAAAAGGCATATCCCACACCAGCCTTTCTTAAAAAGCAGAACACTAGTGCCAGTAGTAGAAGAGAGAAATTAACTAGTATCTCTGAAGTCTGTTTTCACAAGTGGGTATTAAGATGACTTTTATGCCCTCCTGCCTTTTGACAAGCATTATATATCAAATACAGAGAAAATTGATTAAGTGTAGAGAAAAGAATTTCATAAATTCAGAACCGTTTTCTGTTTTTCATAATAAAATGATTGCTCAAAGAATTCCATCTGATCGCTGTTGAAAGCTCACTGCAGTTTATGATATAACTGATAAAATCTGCATCCTTGGCCTTCCAACAACCTTTACACCAGCAGATGGTGGGCGTAAAGATGTCATTCATCATTTATTTACAATGGACTTTATTTATTCTAGTGTCAACAGCTGCCCCAGGGAGTGGGTTATTGAATTCAAATGTGAGGCTCTGGGTTATTTGCTTCCTTTCAAATTTGTCTTCTGAGCTTAGTTGCTAGGAGTCCATTCTGTGTTCTAATAATGATTCATGTATTGTGAAGCCATTCAGTAAATTGGGTTGTCAGGGATTGCCAAAAAAGGTTTCGAGGTCTTGTTTTGGGGGGTGGGGGGTGTGGATTGCATGTGCGTCTTGTTGACTTGAGCAGTAGTGGTATTATGTGACTTTTTCCTAAGACTGGTGAAGTTAGGATTTCTTCTTTTCCTTTATGTACTCTCTCCCTGTCCATATATTCCACATTTGAATAATAAGAAATCGTAGAGGACTGCTTATTAAAGGCAACTCTCAACCTTTTCTTCTCTCCTCACAGGCGGGGCAAGAGTCCTTCCGTTCCATCACAAGGTCATATTACAGAGGAGCAGCAGGGGCTTTGCTAGTGTATGATATTACAAGGTGAGAACTTGCAGATTGTTTCGCTCAGTGGTCAATGCAGAGAATTTTTCTGAGTATCAGTAGTAAAAGTATAACTTTGCCTTTTTGTCCTGACTGCTTGACTTTAAAACCTGTGTATCTTGAATTAAATTTAAATTTCCTACAGAAATCTGTAACTTAGTTTCTCTCTTATATAAATAAGCATTCCAAGTTGATCAGTTTGGTAATGATATTTATACATTGGAATTTCCTGAAGTGAGGTTACATTTAATTCCTGAACTGAACTAAAGTCATTGAGCCATGACTCCAGATACTGTACTTAAAATCTGTTTCTTGTTTCATCATTGCATATGGCTAAAAATAATCTTTAATGGAATGTATACTGTTCACTGTATAGCATTAGGGAAAATACTTTGAAAATAGTCATCAGATTATCATTTATGTTTAGGAGAGACACATTCAACCACTTGACAACCTGGTTAGAAGATGCCCGCCAGCATTCCAATTCCAACATGGTCATTATGCTTATTGGAAATAAAAGGTAAAAAGACTATATCTTTAAATCTTTATTGCATAATGGTGAAGATGGATAGCTGTTTATGTGGTAACTGTTAAAGTGCCTGTCTTGTACATTGTCCAAAATATAAGTAATTGATTTCTTAAATGATGAAATTTTTAGAATATAAGAGGTTTCTTTTGGTTTTTAAAATACAGATCATAAGCTTTATTGGAATTTATTATTATTTGAAATAATTTTTGTTGGAAGGTGTATTTTAAAGAATATTTTTGTGGAGTTTTATCTGATTGAAAGTGAAAGTGCATTCACTCAGTTGTACCTGACTCTGCAACACCATGGACTGTAGCCTTCTAGGCTCCTCCGTCCATGGGATTTTCAGACAAGAATACTGGAGTAGGTTGCCATTTCCTTCTCCAGGAGATCTTCCAGACCCAGGAATTGAACCTGGGTCTCTTGCATTGTAGGCAGAGACTTTACCATCTGAGCCACCAGATCTGATAAGTAATTTAAAATAAAACCCACTGATTTGTTTGGTGGCTAAGTTCAGTATTATCCAGAATACTTGGCAATAGAAATAAGGATCTGTGTAGAACTCAGAAAAACATTTTTTCCCTTTTTCAATGATTTAATAATATGTATTATATGAGTTAATGCAATACATGGATTAATCAGGTGTATTTCTACTTGAAGGCTGAACCACTTTTATTAATAATATTGCTTAATAGATACCATGTTTAGTACTTTTAAGCCTACCTCTAGGACTTACATATTAGTGTCATCTTAATATTGTTTTCACAATCTTATTTTACTTTATATCTCTAGGTATTGTTAATTACAATGAATGTCCTTGTGTTTATGTTTTTAATGATAGTATAATACATCAGAAAACAGTTTCCTGACCATAGTTTCTATAAACTTTAAAGAGTGTAGGAAATTTTTCACTAATTTAGTAGAAAATTACAGTGGTAACAATTAAAACTAGTATTTTAAAATTGCTAGATACAGAATTCATTCATTCTTCAGGTTTATAAAATAGTATTAAAAGATAATATTTTTAGAAATGTAAAAGCATGACTGTTACATGGTAATGAACCCAACAAAGCTTTTATTTATTTCATCCATTAATGAGGGAACCAGTAAGATAATACAGTTGGTTCAAAAGAGAACTCAAAATATCACACGTTGATAATCAAATAAGGAATGCTGAAGTGAATTTACAGATGGATACAAAACTGAACAAAATTCACAGACTGATAGCTGTATTCCACCAGGGCTCAGCTTGCATTTCCATGGACAAGAATTACTTGCATTAGTACCTGTTTTTCATAAGTTAGTTTCTCTTTAGTATATCTACAATCCTTGAGAACTTGAGGGTTGCAGTTAAAGCAGTGCTTAGAGGGAGATTATAACACAAAACACTTTTATAAGGAAGAATTTCAAATCAGTAACCTAAACTTTACATTAAGATTAAAACTAGGAAGGTAAGAGCAATTTAAACCTAAGGTAAACAAAAATAAATAAGGAGGTTAATAAAAAGAAAACCAGTAAAACTAAAAGCTAGCTCTTGAGAAGACTGAGAAAAGAAGACATACATTATCAATATTGGGAATAAAAGAGTATCATCACCACAGATCCTTTAGATATTAAAGGGATAGTAAGAGAGTAGTGTAAACAAATGGATTGGGGAGATGCTGGTTAAAGGAGTGCAGACTTGTAGTTAGAAGATGAGTAAGTTCTGGGTGCCTCATGTACAGCACTGCGATTATAGTTAACAGTACTGCACTGTGTACCAGGTGCTGTGAAAGGATCTTAAACATTGTTACCGTAAAATAAAATGACACATGATGTGATGGAAGTGTTAGCTGATGCTACAGTGGTAGTCATATTGTGTTATATAAATGCTTCAAGTCAACACATTGTATCCCTTAAACTTACAGTGTTATATGTCAACCGTGTCTCAAAAAATAAGTAATCCCTAAACAATTTTAAAAATATATATTTTTCACAGCTGTTTGATTTCCCAGTTCTAAACTGTAGTTACCATAGTCTTTGTAAACTTCCTCTATTAGATGACTGCTTTCTTATCTGTAGAATCTTTTAGTCCAAAAAATAAATAAATGGAGAGAGATACCATGTTCATGGATTGGAAAATAAATATTTTTAAGATGTCAGCTTTTCCCAAATTGATCTGCAGATTCATTGTAATCCCAATCAAAATGCTTCAGCCTTTTTTAAGCAGGTAGAAATTGACAAGCTGATTTTAAAATTTTTTTAAAAACGTGAAGGTCATAGAATAGCTAATATTGGAGGATTTGCTGGTTTCAGTAAAGTGACTTCAAGATTTATTGTAAAACTACTGTAATTCTGATACTGGCATAGATAGACATAGATGAGTGAAACAGAGTGAGAAATCAGAAGTCAATCTATACATATATAGTTTGTTTTTTGATAAGGATGCCATGGTTCAGTAGGAGAAGAGGTAATCTTTTCTTCAAATGGAGCTGGAACAATTGAATAGCCATGTGCAAAAGATTAACCTTGATCCTTACCTCACACCATATACAAAAATTAATTGGAAATTGATTATAGACCTCAATGTAAGAGCTAAAGATATTTTTAAAAAAACTCTAGAAGAAAGCATATTAAATTTTAGGGATTCTGATTTTGTCAAACATTACTTACATAGAGAATGATCAACTTAACAAGTATTGGCAAGGATTTAGAGGAAATTGAAACTTTCATACTGCTGGTGGGGATATAAAATCATACAATGAATTTGCAAAACAATTTAGGAGTTTTTTTAGAAAATAAACACACATTTGCTATACCACTTAGCCATTTCACTCCTAAGTATTTACCCAAGAAAAAAGAGGATAAAGGAGACATGTTATGTTGTTCCATTTATGTAAAACCCTAGCAAATGCAGACTGTTCTTTAATAGCAGAAAGCGGATCATTAGTTGCCTAGGGCACAGGGGAAGGAACAGGTGAATTACAGTGGGGAATGGTGGCTTCACAGGGTATACACATATCAAACTCATCAAGTTTTCTATTAAATGTATTTTTTTATGTTATATTGCTATAAAGCTGTTTTAAAAAAAGTAATATAACAAGTAAATATTATACTGAGTAGATTAAATTTTTTTTAGTGTTATTTTAATTGAGGTTTGCTGTTAGGAGAACATAAAATTGTCCCTCCATATCCATGGGGGATTGATTCTGTCATTCCCCTCAGATATCAAAATTCTTTTAAGATTAAGGCTGTTGGAAGGAAGCTTTGGTCTTTGTATTCAGTAATACGGAAGTATTCATACTACCATATGTGTGAAATAATAAGAGGAGAATATTTGAGGAATAAAGAAAATTTTCACACTTTTATCTTACCAGTGTTTTCCTTGTGTCTAAAACGAGACTGGGGCAGCTTGTTGTTCAGTCACTAAGTCATGTCTGACTCTTTGGCGACCCCATGGACTATAGCCCACCAGGCTCCTCTGTCCATGGGATTTGCCAGGCAAGAATACTGGAGTGGGTTGCTCTTTCCTTCTCCAGGGGATCTTCCCAACCCAGGGAGCGAACCCTGCATTGGCAGGCCAGCTTTTTACCACAGAGCCACTGGGGAAGCCACTTAGGTGGCTTAAATTTGGTTGCTGCCTGTAAGTTCAGTTGTGAAAAGAAAGAGCAAAATATAGTGTATACCAAACATGTTTCTAATGATTGTAGAAGGGTAGTTCTTTAGGATACACTAGCTATGGAAAGACATTTTAGGTAAGAAACTAAGAAAAAAGAGAAATGTATGACATTCAAAGAGTGAATGGGCAATGAACAGAGATAAATGGGATTATCATCAGATAAGGGGAATTGGGGTAAACCTGGAGACAGAGAGTAAGCCGTTTTTGAGTTAGGTGAATTAAGCTGTAGGGAGCCAGTGGAACCATTTGAGAAAGGTAGTGACCTAGTCAGAATGACAGATGACATAGATATTTCTTAACTGTGGCATTGGGAATTGATTATACAGGAAATTAGAAAGCAGAGTCTACAAAGATGAAAGTTTTTAATAGTTAAAGGATTAGAATACCCTAAACAAGAAAGTATAAGTTAAGAAAATGGTTTAGGAAAGAAAGATACTTAAGTAGTAAAAGTGATTTGAGTGGGATTAATGGGGTGAAAACTCAAAGACAATAATATGATTTTATGCCTGGAAAACTGAAGAAATGCTTGCTAAAACAGAAGAACTGAACAAGGAAGTGCCACTTTCTTTTGTTCAAACAACCCCTTATATGTATACATCCTTAACCCTCAGCTAATATAACATTTGCAAATGTAGACATCATCAGAGATACTGGTAGGGAAAACTTGTGAGTAACTTGAAATATCCCCAAATAAGGGATTATTTAAATAAAACATGGCATACACAAACATTCAGAAACGTAAGATCATGGCATCTGGTCCCATCACTTCATGGAAAATAGATGGGGAAACAGTGGCTGACTATTTTTCTGGGCTCCAAAATCACTGCAGATAGTGATTGCAGCCATGAAATTAAAAGACACTTACTCCTTGGAAAAAAAGGTATGACCAACCTCTACAGCATATTAAAAAACAGAGACATTACTTTGTCAACAAAGGTCCATCTAGTCAAGGCTATGGTTTTTCCAATGGTCATGTATGGATGTCAGAGTTGGACTATAAAGAAAGCTGAGTGCTAAAGAATTGATGCTTTTGAACTGTGGTGTTGGAAAAGACTCTTGAGAGTCCCTTGGACTGCAAGGAGATCCAACCGGTCCATCCTAAAGGAGATCAGTCCTGGGTGTTCATTGGAAGGACTGATGTTGAAGGTGAAACTCCAGTACTTTGGCCACCTGATGCTAAGAGCTGACTCATTGGAAAAGACCCTGATGCTGGGAAAGATTGAGGGTAGGAGAAGGGGACGACAGAGGATGAGATGGTTGGATGGCATCACCGACTTAATGGACATGGGTGTGGGTGGACTCTGGGAGTTGGTGATGGACAGGGAGGCCTGGCATGCTGCGGTTCATGGGATTGCAAAGAGTCGGACACGACTGAGCAACTGAACTGGACATAAAATGGGATGAAGGGCAGTTAAGGGAAAGTATTTTCTTGAAGATTTTGTGTAACTTAAGGCTAATTTCAGATAACAAAAGTCTTAAGAATGATTGTCAGAAAAGGGAGCTGACAGTAGCACACTGCCATATCATTGTTGAGGGTGTACCCCAACCGTTATTTTTTATTCCTGCTAGAATATAAACTCCATGAGGTGGCCGGGGTGGGTGGGGGCAAGGTGTTTTATGTCTGATTTGATGAGTGGTCTGTCCCCAGATCCTGTTGGATAGATTATCTTCATCCAGTTATGCAGACTGAGTTTAATTTTTTTTTTTAACAATAAAACATACTTGAAGAAGAGACAGCTACTTTTTACCCCTACCTTAACTAATACAATTCCAGTATGATAAAAATGAATACCATACTTCTGTCCAAACTTTCTAAATTAGACTTCTATTTTTCTCTCTCTCTTCTTTCATTAACAGTTTTATTGGGAATTAAACCAACTAGGATGAATAATAATTAATGTTTCAGTAGTACTTTGAATTTTATCAGTCAACTTCCTGTAGTCTCTGAGGATTGTGTGACTTATTTTAATCATATTCAGACTCTGAGTCTGGCTGCAGGATGAGGAGCCTAGTGAACTATGTTGAGTAAGATAGTTCCTTCTTTCGGAACCTGCTGTACTCAAAGGTGGGATTTAAGGCTTGATGTTCCCTTTGAGTTTCTCTGGGTTTAGCATTCTAGGACTCTAACTTAGAATCTTTCTTTGCTTGGATTGTTTGTTCTTTGAAGCTCAGCAGTGTGCACTTCGACTCTTGTAATACGCAGGATAATGCAGTTGATGATTGTGTGTGAAAAATTAATTGGAAGAATGGTCAGCACAACTTTGAATCTAATTGTACTGTGTTGCTTGATAACTGAGCCCTTTCTTTCCCATGTTCAGTGATTTAGAATCTAGAAGAGAAGTTAAAAAGGAAGAAGGTGAAGCTTTTGCACGAGAACATGGACTTATCTTCATGGAAACTTCTGCTAAGACTGCTTCTAATGTAGAAGAGGTAAATAAAAGGCCTTTTAAAAATGTTTATCATTCTACATAATAGCAATCATTTGTTAATCATTTGTTGGTTATACCCCATAAGCTTTTTAGACACAGATAGTTGTTGAAAGTAGAAAATTTCTTTCCTTTGAAATACCTTGTAACATTCATGTTATATTAGATTCTTAAATTATATTCTGCCACTTCTCTTGAAGTCAGAATGATTTAACGGATCTTTGTATATACTTTCCCTAAAATCTTTTTTAATGTGGCTGAAGACGGAAAAAAAGAACAGTAATGAAATTTGGAAGTGTTTCAAGACACTAAACATTTGTAGCTGTTTGCATCCACTTCTGCTTAAATAGAGGAAGTATTATTGCTATGTAACATTATATACAACATGGCCATATTTAATAAATAAGATTTGTGGTATCTCAATTATTTCTGTTGTCAGCCTGAACTGTGGAAGTTTTCTGAACACACCATATTTTCCTGTGCTTTGTGTATGTGGGATATGGTATTTATTTACTACACATGCAGGAGTAGGCAGTTAATCCTCTCTAAAAGGAGAAATGAGACCTAAGAAAATATGTAGTTTGCACAGCATAATGCTGCAGTTTCTGCCTTCTGGGTAAGAATTTTAAAAGCAGCTGCAGAAAGGGATTCTGCAATGATTGGAGAAGCACGTGCTTTAAGGATAGGGGTCCTAGGACACAGCTAGCCCTGTGCCTTCCACATAGTAAACAGGGAATACATATTTATTAAGAATAATACTCGTCTAATTACCTGTTGAACCCAGAAGTTGACTGTAGTAGTTCAGCAGCATTGGTATTTTCACTGAAGAATTCTTAGGTAAGATATCCTGCTCATCTCCACTTAATGAGGTGCTCTGTGATTGTCCTTAATATGTTTCTTACAGGCTCCAACTAATGCTTTACCTGTGTTACCAATTAATTGCAACTTGAAGACATATGAAAATGTTTTACTTTACACAGCAAACCCAGAGAGAAATCCATTCTGTCTTCTTGTTTAACTTAAAATAGAAAGCTGCCTGTTTCAGTGATACATTCTTTTCCTAGAGGTGTTGGATTTGAAACTGGAGGGGCTAGTGTGTTGTGGTGGTTTCAAGATATATGAAACATATCCTTATTGATTATTAACAGTGGATTTTCTTGTTGATTTTGAGAACCTTAAAACCAGAACTATTTGTATTTTATGAAAGAGCTGTCCTATGAAGTCAAATGACAAGACAGCCACTACCGGAAAGTAATTCTGAATTTCTAGTTTTAACTCTGAAGCCTTTGTGTTCATTTTCTTATTTTTAACAAGTCACAATAGGTATTTATTTATAAGTAGAAAATTACTATTGTCATTTGACTGAACATTTAAATGAAGTATATTTCATTAATGTTTTGGCAGCATTATTACAAAAATTCTGTTATCTGTGGTTAATAATGAAAATAATTGTTTAAATTTGATCAGGGCAGGAATTTTCCACAGTCTTGAGAGAACAGCACTTTTCTTAATCATGTAAATTAATTTGCCTCTCAGAAGCCAAGGATATTAAGAGATAATCTTTTTAAATTCCATTTTTAAAGGATTCATAGGTAAGCATTGCATAATATAACATGTGAGATCTTACCTAAAAGCTAAAAATGTTTCATGATAAAATAAGAAGATGGAAGTCCATTCTGTGATCCAAAGGAAATCATTTGAACATGAAAATAATAACCAAAGGACTCCTGCATCTGGGAACATGGAGTAGACTGACTTTCCACCTACTTTTCCTGCTGAGTACAACTAAAACTCTGAGCATTATATGTAAAACAGTTATAAGAAGACAGAAAGGTGGCAAGAAGGCGGCCAACCAGCTAGAGACCCTGGGATCTGAGGAACGATGCATCAGGGGTTCCCTTGGTTTATTTTTGCCTCATATACCTCAGATTGGGTTTGAGAGTAAGTGGCAATCCAGAAAGTTGTGTTGTTCTTCTGTTTTGTTCCTTCCAGAAGATATAAGTACATGGCATAAAGGCATGAAAATAAAGGCATACAGCTCAGAAAGGAAGGAATAAGTTGTTTATATTTGTGGATGATATGATTATCTCTGTAGAAATCCCAAGAATAATTTGTTGTTCAGTCTCTCAGTCGTGTCCGATTCTTTGTGACCCCCTGGACTGCAGCACGCCAGGCTCCCTTGTCCTGCAGCACGCCAGGCTCCCTTGTCCTTCACTATCTCCCTGAATTTGCTCAAACTCATGTCCGCTGATTCATTGATGCCATCCAACTATCTCATCCTCATCCCCTTCTCCTGCCTTCAGTCTTTCTCAGCCTCAGGGTCTTTTCCAGTGAGTTGACTCTTCGCATCAAGTGGCGAAAGTATTGGAGCTTCAGCTTCAGCATCAGTCCTTCCAATGAAAATTCAAGGTTGATTTCCTTTAGGATTGACTGGTTTGATCTCTTTGCTGTCCAAGGGACTCTCAACAGTCTTCTCCAGCACAACAGTTCAAAATCATCAATTCTTTGGCACTCAGCATTCTTTATGGTCCAATTCTTCCATAGTGCATAACTACTGGGAAAACTATAGCTTCACTATACAAACCTTTGTTGGCAGAGTGTTGTCTCTGCTTTTTAATGTGCTGTCTGGGTTTATCATAGCTTTTCTCCCAAAAAGCAAGCATCTTTTAATTTTATAGCTGCAGTCACCATTCACAGTGATTTTAGAGCCCAAGAAAATAAAGTCCATCATTGTTTCCCCATCTGTTTGCCGTGAAGTGATGGGATCTGATGCCATGATCTTTGTTTTTTGAATGTTGCATTTTAAGCCAGCTTTTTCACTTTCCTCTTTCACCTTCCTCAAGAGGCTCTTTGGTTCCTCTTTGCTTTCTGCCATTAGAGTGGTATCATCTGTATATCTGAGGTGGTTGATATTTCTCCTGGCAGCCTTGATTCTAGCTTGTGATTCATCCAGCCTGGCATTTTGCATGGTGTACTCTGCATGTAAGTTAAATAAGCAGAGTGACAGTGTGCAGCCTTGATATATTCCTTTCCCAATTTTAAACCTGTCCATTGTTCCATGTCTGGTTCTAACTGTTGTTTCTTGGCCTGCATACAGGTTTCTCAGGAAGCAGGTAAGGTGGTCTGGTATTCCTATCTCTTTACAAGTTTTCCACAGTCCGAGGCTTTAGAATAGTCAGTGAAGCAGAAGTACATGTTTGTCTGTAATTCCTTGCTTTCTCTGATCCAACAGATGTTGGCAATTTGATCTCTGGTAGCTCTGGTTCCTCTGCTTTTTCTAACTCCAGCTTGTACATCTGGAAGTTCTCGGTTCATGTACTGTTGAAGTCTAGCTTGAAGGATTGTTAGCATTACCTTGCTAGCATGTGAAATGAATACACTTGTGTGGTAGTTTGAACATTCTTTGACATTGCCCTTCTTTGGGATTGGAATGAAAACTAACCTTTTCCAGTCCTCTGGCCAAGGGATGTACAAAATAAACTAGAGCTAATAAGTTAGTGCAGCAAGTTCATAGTATACAAGGCATATTTTAAAATCTACTGTATTTCTATATATCTACAGTGAACACCAAAATTTAAAATACAGTGTCATCTATAATCACACAAAAAGGGGACTTCATGGAAGCACAACGGATAAGAATCCACCTGCCAATGCAGGGGACACGGGTTTGATACCTGGTCTGGGAAGATTGCATGTGCCATGGGGCAGTTAAGTCTGTGTACTGAGCCTGTGTTCCAGAGCCCAAGAGCTGCAGCTGCCGAAGCCCTGGGCCTAGACTCTGAGCTCCGCTGCGTGGGAAGCCACTGCAGGGAGCAGCCTGCGCACCGCACTCCGTTTCCTCATTGTTTTCCAGAGCTAGCTTCCCAGTCTGACTTCAGCCACACAGCCGGGGTCTTGCTGGACCTCCTAGTTGCCTCACCTAACAAAACTTTTCTCTTCTTAACGTTAACAGTCCCTGGGGGGTATGTGATACTTCCGACCACTCACTCTTCTATAACCTGTCTTTTCTCTTAGCTCGTGATAATCATAATCTTTTTATCTGTGCCTTCCAGACTCCTTTACTGTCTTTCATTTCCATGTTGAAATTATCACCTGAACCCAGGAATACGCTTCTTAGACTGTGTCCAGCTCCACTGCTGCTGCCCCTCCTCTCCTCTAGTCTGCGAAGTCCCCTTTCCTGTGTCCCAGAGCAGCCCCTTCCCTGCCTCTTCACACTCAGTTACTATGTGTTGCTCTCCACATGTGTATTACTATTTCTGCCTTTAATCTGAGTATCTCTCCACACTCTCCTCTTCTATGATTGCTTCCTAACTGGACTCCCCATCTTCATTTTTCAGTCCTCCACACTCTTGCCTATAACACCTTTCTAAAAAAGGAAAATTGAATGTCACTCTCCAGCTTTTTAAAACCCTCCAGTGGTTCCCCACCACTTCAGAATCAAACTCCTTGGCTTGGAAGACAGGCCCTTCATTTGCCAGTCCTCCCCTCCTCGCTCTTCTTATTAAACTGAGAGTGCATTCACAGAAAGTTTTCTCGGCACTTGAAATCCCCCCTTTCCAACCTGAGCCTCCAAGGATGTCATCGAGTCTCCTTCCTCCTCATGGAATGCCGTGACATGGGACAGGCACAAACAGCCCGCCCCCTCCACCGTCACCCGCCCTCCACACAGTCCCCTGATGTGCTTGCTTCTTGGTGCTTACTCATTCCTGCGTCATTCTGGCCATGGCTTCATCTTCACACTCTAAGGACTCCGTCACGACTCTGGTTTTTCACGTTGGCTCAACTAAGGACAGAAGTCCTTGAAAACCTAGACCATCTTTGTATCTTGGCATCTCCAAATATCTAGCACCATTTTTTCCCCCACACAGTAGGTAAATGTGTGGATGGTTAAGTATTTCCTTAATTTCTTTAGCCCTTCTCCCCTCGCTGCAGTCTTTAGTCAACTTCTGCTTTGGTCCTGCTTGTTAACCTGTAGGTGGAATTCTGTCCAAAACCTTCTTTGCCCTAAGTGTTCTAAAACCTGTGAGATTCTTGAAAACACTGATGAATAGACTGGCTTCTCCTTTGATGGGGAGCTCCCTCTGGTAGCTTCCTGGAGTCTTTGTGGTTTGAAAGGGTTTTTCAGACCCAGGAATAACTGCCTCAAAGATTACGGCAGGCGAGAGAAAATACCCCTTCCCAGAAGCAGCAGGCCAACTTTCTGAAGATGTCCAAATGCTCTAGAAGTGATATATTTGCTTCTATAATTCCTACCTTGTTTTTTTCTTTGTATTTCCTCTCTACATTAAAATTTCTTTTTCTCAGAGTTGTAATTACCAAAACTTGACATTATTGCCTTCCCTCTAGGGCCCAAAGGTGACTGTGGTGTCAGTGAAATATTATTTGTCAAACTGCTGTCACTGTGTCAGATATTCTTCCCAGTCTCTTAGCCATTTGATGGATGGTTTTCCCCTATATTCATCAGTTTTGCTTAAAGTTAAGATTGGAAATTTGTGGGAAACCAGGAAAAATACATAAATGTGAAAAAAATTGAGGCAAAAGTTTAGTAATTAAAAATATCTTAAATTATTGAAAAATCAGGGCTGAAAATTCCTGATTTAGCTGCTAAAGTACTAAAGATAAGAGCCAAGATGATAACTGAAAATACAGCCTGCTAACCCAGAGACAGGTTGTAGTAATCTGCCAGGCCATCTAACCTGAAGGATCAGTGGATTTCTGTGTCTTGGGGGGAAGCGCGTGACGATAAGACTTCAGTAACCAAGAAGACCCGTTTCAAGGCCTCTTGTTAATACTGGTGTCCGCTCCTGGTCCTTGGAGATCTGCAGACTGAATTCCAAATGAGATGACACCTTCCTTGCCTTGGGCTGTGTTGTAAGTGGTAGAACAGGTGTTTCGTAGAGCTGGAATGTGGGTGTAAACTGAGGGGTTTTCTGACCCCTTAGCCCTGTACTCAGTGTCGTGAATTCCACAGGGCCGTTCAGTTCACTTCAGTCGCTCAGTCATGTCTGACTATTTTCAACCCCATGGACTGCAGCACACCAGGCTTCCCTGTCCATCACCAACTCCCAGAGCTTACTCAAACTCATGTCCATTGAGTCAGTGATGCCATCTGACCATCTCATCCTCTCTTGTCCCCTTTTCCTCCTGCCTTCAGTCTTTCCCAGTATCCGGGTCTTTTCCAGTGAGTCAGTTATTCACATCAGGTGGCCAAAGTATTGGAGTTTCAGCTTCAGCATCAGTCCTTCCAATGAATATTCAGGACTGATTTCCTTTAGGATTGACTGGTTTGATCTCCTTGCAGTCCAAGGGACTCTCAAGAGTCTTCTCCAACACCACAGTTCAAAAGCATCAATTCTTTGGAGCTCAGCTTTCTTTATGGTCCAACTCTCACATCCATACATGACTACTGGAAAAACCATAGCTTTGACTAGATAGACCTTTGTTGGCAAAATAGTGTCTTTGCTTTTTCATATGCTGTCTAGGTTGGTCATAGCTTTTCTTCCAAGGAGCAAATGTCTTTTAATTTCATGGCTGCAATCACCATCTGCAGTGATTTTGGAGCCCCCAAAATAAAGTCTCTCACTGTTTCCATTGTTTCTGCATCTATTTGCCATGATGTGATGGGGCCAGATGCCATGATCTTAGTTTTCTGAATGTTGAGCTTTAAGCCAACTTTTCCACTCTCCTCTTTCATTTTCATCAAGAGGCTCTTTAGTTCTTCTCCACTTCTGCCATAAGGGTAGTGTCATCTGCATATCTGAGGTTATTGATAGTTCTCCCAGCAGTCTTGATTCCAGCTTGTGCTTCATCCAGCCTGGCATTTCGAATGATGTGCTCTCCACAGGGCTTTTCACTGTAAATCTGACCTGACCTTAGCAAGTTTCCAGCATCCCTCTAGGGGGATTTAGTGTAATAAATGTTTACTGCTCCCTTCCAAAGATTAGAAGGTTTCTCCTCTTTCCCCCACCCCCACCCCCACTCCACTCCCCACCCCCTGTTTGGCCATCATCCTAGGGAACTTCAGGAATGATCAGAACCAGACTAACTTTTCAAAGTTACATCCATTTTCTCTGCTTCTAAACCAGGGAAGCTAGACATTTCTGAAGACAGTCATGCTGCTGTGTGCATGTCACACACTTAAACATTCACACGACTCTATAGATCACCAGCTCTCAAGGCTTCCTCAGCAGCAGCAGAGTTCCATGTGTCTGAAATAAACTTTACATTCCCTCCTTAAAACCTGAATCACGACATACCCTTCCATCTCAGTCACTTAAGCCAAAGATGGAGTCATCCTTAAACATCTTATCATCTTATCCCTGTTCTTTATCAAGTCCTGTTAATTTCTCCAGAGGAGATACTAAGTTTGTTCTTTGCTTTCTATTCTGGTTGCCGCTGTTACAATTTGTCAGGCCTTCACCTCTTACCTTGATTATTGTCCTAAACTCCTTACTGGCCTTCCTGTCACCAGCCTTGCCTCCTCTTAAGTCCTCCTCTAAGCTACCCTCTGATTTTGTCCCCAGACTTCATCCCTTTTCAGAGTTCCCTGGGCACCTCTTTATCCTCATCTCCCATGGCTCACTGTACCCAGCTTCCACGTTAACTAAGCTTAAAACCTGCCCCTCTGTCCAGGGTGCTCTTTCCTCCCCTGATTTTTCTAATACATGAGTGGGAGCTTACTTATCCTTCAGGCCTTTGTTCACAGGGCTTTCTCTGGACAGTTTTTTTTTTTTTTTTTTTACCAGTAGAAGCAGTCATGCCACATTACCCTTCTAAACAACTGCTTTGGAAGTTTCTGGGCTGTGTTCCAGTCTTGGGTTCACATCTGTCCTGTGTTGCCACATCCTTGAGATCAAAACGTGCATGTACCTGAGGATGCGACGGCATGCTCAGTGCTGGGTATCAATCAGGTGTTCAGCGTGCTTGTTGAATGGAAGAACTAAATTAACCACAGAATATATCTCTGTGTTATAAGTAACACGGAAACAAACTTAGCCATCCAAAACAACTTCTAGCTAGCTAGAAGTTTTTTTTTTAAGGATATGAGAAGTGTGTGCTTTTTATGTTCAGTTGTAATGGCCACGTAAGCAAAATAAATAAAAATTCCTTTGAGTTGTATTGAAGATAAAAAATCCTAATAAAAAGAGGATAAATGTGGGCAGGATCTTCATCCTGCTTCTGCTCCAGTGTTGCCTGCCTGTTCTTGGGCAAGTCATTTCTCCTTTTGCAACTCAGTCTGTGGTGTTTGTACAGTGAGAATTATTACAGGTCAGTAGATTCAGCAGCTGTTCTCTCTTCTAATACAACACAGGAAGCTAGATGAAAGAAGAAAGAGCAGAATGGCTCTACTGTGCAGTAGGCGCTGTGCCCTGGTTCTCCTGCCAGTGGCCGCCTCCTTCCTCACTCATCCCCCCAGGGGTGGCCCCTGCGGAGGGTGTCCGTGAAACACGTTAGGAGTTATTGTGTGTGGGAGGCCTCTCCCCTTGAAGCTAAAGCAGATAGAATCAGTCACAGAATTTGAAGAAGCTTCATGTGTGAACTGCCCCATCTTGAATTCTAGTCTGATATCCTTTTCACAAGACTGTCCTAACTCTGCATAATATCAAAGTCTTATCTCAATGCACTTTCTTCTGGAGGGCTCACTGTGTACACATTATGTGTTGCTAGTGTACCTTTTGATACTTAGTTTTATTTAATCAGGATGTTTTCATTCACTGGGGGTTCTGCTCCTATGTACCTGCTGCTCCTATGGTTCCCATAGCTATCCCTTGCCCTCATATCCTTGTGGTGGTGGGAGCTGCGCCAAGGTCTACCTACAAGCCAAGCACTGGTCTCAGTGCTTAACCTTCTTCCTCCAACAAGTCTGTGGCGTAGGCATCATTGTGGCCCCCATTTTACAGAGAGGTTGCATGTGGTAAGAGGCGACACTGGCCTTTGACCCCCCAACCCCAAGCCTGGTTCAGAGCCCCACCTTCTGTCCTGCTAACAAGCTTACAGGTATAGATTCAACCGACAAAATTAACTTCCTCATTTTTATACATACTTTGAACTTCTTTTCAGAAATAATGAGAACCTGTGTAAATCACTTAGCATAGTAACCAGCCCATACAGTAAATACTTGGTAAATATGGGTTAATAGAAGCTTTGGCAAGTCAACACCAGTATTGTCCATGGCATTGATTAAGCAATGGAGGTGAGAATTCAGCAACACTCTAGTTCCTTTTCCCAGTTCTCAGGGAGAACCAAAGAGTCGCTTATTTTACAGGACACTTTGCTCTTTACATCTATACTAGATGTCTAAGTAAAACTGAGGTACTTCTATTTATTTTGAATTCTCACCTAACAGATGCTGTAACTTTTATCTAGCCACCAGGTGGCAGCATGTTACACAAGGAAGTAATTTAAATGTTACTCTTGTAGACAATTTATTTTCAATATTTTGCCTTAAAAACTGTAAAACCCCTAATAAAAACAAACCATGATTCCGTGTTCCCCTTTGTGCTCCCTGTTGTTGGCTGAGAAGGCACTCTGGGTGCACTGTCCACAGCCGGCCCTACCCCCATCCTGCCCTGCACACACCCTCCCTCTGTCAGTCAGGGCAGAGGGTTTACGTTTCCTGCATCTGCAGCTGAAATATCAGGACTCATGCTGAGATCCTTTTGACTAAACTGGTTCAGTTCAGCAGCAGTAGGATCTATCTACATCGTCCTTATCCCCGAACCTTTCATCCATACCCTGAGAAGTACCAGCTCAGTCAACAATGGAGTAGGTACCCTTAGATAAAGGCCAGGTGGTAGGTGGGATATACGCTTTATTTCTTGGGGTTATGTGTATTTTAATTTGTGCTATAGAAGTCCCTGAAAACTTAACCTCAGTAAGGCAAGGTATTATCAAGCATCACTCAGGTAACTACTGCCAGGGGTTGAAAGATCAGTGTCTGAAGTGGAAGGCAGTTAATGGCTAATAAAGGTAAGGAACTGGACATGGCAATTAATTAAAGAGAGCAGAGTGGAGAGCTAATGGGAAACGGAGAGAGTTGGGCTTCAGGTGCCAGCGTAGGCCCTGTATGGGAGGCCAGGCCTCGCCAGGGTAGCTTGGCTGCGAGGAAATCTGTTTATACTTCTTAACCATGGATGTGCCTGGGTTGTCTCACAGGCCTAATGAAATCCTTTCACATCAGTTTCTCAGCAGGGTTTTTTTTCCTGTCCTGTAACCTATTTATTCAGATTTGACTATTTGAAACATGGAATAGAGATGAATGTAACATTTGTGGTTCTGACTTAATGTGTTGCAGAAAGCTGCAATGATCTTTAGGATGTCATGTTTTCAAAGTATTATGTTAATTAACTAGTGCTGAAAATTTTCTGGAGTTCTGCCATCATCTTGCTTCATTTTTCTGAGAGTAAGGAAATAACTATTCCAGATAAGTTAATTGTTACACAGTCTTTCCCTGGTAACGTTGAAATGTGTAAGAATGATGAAGGCATTTCAAAAATGTGTTTTGTTTTATGTTAAACAGCAAATCCTGAGTCTCTTTCTCCTTGATGACTTGGGCTATCTTGGTCAACAGGTGCCCTCTCCCCTCAGGAGCGGTGAGCCCGGTCTGCACAGGCCCACGGCTCCGCAGCCAATCCAGAGCCTGGCTCGGTCCCCGATGCTGTGCGTGCACATCCCCACCGGCCACTCAAGATACACGCTTCTCACTCGTTCGCTTTCCCGGTCTTCTTTCCCCTCCTTTTCATAATTTGCTTCGGTAGCCTGGGGAATAGAAAAAGTAAAACTAGTTAAAATGATGTCTAAAATTGGAAGGAATTTCAATTTAAGACTGTCCTATTAAAGCATAAGCTTTAGGGAATTCCCTGGTGGACCTGTGGTTAGGACTTGGCCCGTTCACTGCCGGGGCCCCGGGTTCAGTCCCTGGTCAGGAAACTAAGAACATGCATGCAATGCAGTGCAACCGAAAAAAAAAAAATAAAAGCAAAACATGAGCCTGGTATAAAGGCTTTGTAATGATTTAATTTTAATTACTTCGATTTTTTCTATGTTCTAGAGGTATTTCACACTATTACATCTGTTCCTTAAAAATATATATATGAAGGGGTGGGATAGGGGATGGAGGGAGGTTCAAGAGGGAGAAGATATGTGTATACATACAGCTGATTCACACTGCTGTACAGCAGGAGCAGTGTAAAGCAATTATCCTCCAGCAAAAAAAGGCAAATATTTATGGAGATTGATTTTTAGTGACTAGAGTGAAATGAGCAATGAAAGAAAATTCTAGTCAATTATTATAACAGATAATGTATCTCTTGTCTTTCTGAGTTTTGAAATGCTTTGCAGCTTTAGTGGACAGTTACTGTCTGTGACAGGCAAGGCTCTTCTCTTAAAAGTTTTATCGCTACTAAACCTTAACAGTATTTTGTTAATGTGTCATTATATTTGGGAACTCAATTTCAGTGCATAAAAGAAGTATACTACTGCCTACATCTGTTACATTGATTCTAAACTCTTGAGGTATCATTAAAATTAATCATTAATCACTTAGTAAGATATATTAACTATTAATCATTGGTATGGTATAAATGAACCAAGCCATTTATATAGTATCCTCTCTATAATGTGCTGGAAGAAGTGGGAAATATTTTTATTTCCATGTCTTTAATATGTAATCAGAGTTGGATGACAAGTAAATGTAGTATTGTCCAAATAGCATTTCATTGAAATGATAGGAAGTATAAATGATAACTGTTATATTTAATTATAATTGAGTTAATTGCATATCTTTCAGATATAAAATACATCCTACGTCTACTGGGTACAACTATTCTTGAAGGTGCTTGCTTAATGTACTGTTTAAATGATAAAATTAATAGTGATTTAGAAAATTTAGCATAAATAAAAATGTAGCTTTCTTAAGCCAGTTTTTTAAGTAAATTCATCAACAGATTGGCAAAAAAGTCAATTTATTTACATCCATCGGCACATGTAGTGATTTTCATAATAAAAATCCTTGTTTATATGAAGTTATAGCTCATTTATGTGACCTTGTAGTTCTGTCTGATATTCTAATGAAACGTACACAGTGTGGTGCCCCTGAAAAGGATTATAACCCTGTGAATTTATGAATCTGTTGACTTTTAATGTTTAGTTAGCCCGGCCATCACTGTAATTGACATGTTATTGGAAATAGAGTTAGGTTTTCCCTTACTTATAAGGATAACCTCCATTTTGAGGAATGTGAATCAATTCATAGTTGGCTGAAAGCCAATTGCTCCTTCACTTTAACTCCAGTGTGCACACATGAAAAGCACATTGGCTTCCTGAGTGCCTTGTGAATCTGCAGTGATTAATTCTTCTCATTATTTTGCTGCAAGTTCTCATGACCCTCTCTGATGATTCGATCAGCCACTTAGAGCTGATGCATATTCATACCTCTGTGCCTCCGCCACTGTCGCACACGTCCCGACACCGACTGGTGTGTTCTTGGTGCAGTAATTGAGCTGCAGGAGATTGATTACTCTGGGGAGCTGTAAGGCCTTTAAAGGTGAAAACATATCAGTCCTGTTAATTAGGAAACAAAAGCTCTGGTGGCAAGTTCAGCAGTCAGTTGTTGCCAGTGTAGAAAAGACGGAAGGTATGATGTGTTCTGCTCCATGGACCTGTTTACTTTTTAAATTTTGAATTGTCTGTATCAGTAGTAGTGGAGAACAACCTTCTTTTATGAATTTTCATAGAATGCTAATTGAATATAATAACACTATTACCTCTCAAATCTGGTGGTTTAAAAGCTGAGTTTGTATACATCTTCTGTAGCACTGGGAATAATGTGTAAAATATCTTATTATCTTAACATAAATGTAAGCTGTTTCTGAATTAATTTAGTAGTATGCTATGTGGGAAAAGGATGAAACTTGATTCAACATGACATAGAAGTTGAACTGCCTTTATCTCTTTATAATAAGCACCCTTTGATCCTTTCCCCCCTGAACTGATTGTTAAGTAACACATTGTCAGGCAAACAGGATCCTATGTGGAACAGTGACCTCCAAGAATAAGCTGGTTACATCATGGGTGTCTGTGCAGCTTATCTAGTTGATGTGGTTTTCATATGTGTGCTGTTCTTACGTTTTGGTCTCCCCTTTCCCCAGCCATGATTTTTTTTTTCTTTTGAAATATAATTCACATATCATAAAATTCACCCTTTTTTAAAGGGTATGATTCAGTGGATTTTGGTATGTTCAGAGTCATGCGGCCATCTCCACTGTCTTCCAGAATATTTTCATCACTCCATTCCTCCCTTCCCATAATCCCTGGCAGCCAATAATTATTTTCCTTTTGTGGATTGACCTCTTCTGCACGTTTCACGTAAATGGAATTGTATTATGTGACCTCTCATATTGGGCTTACTTTACTTCACAAAGTTCATCCACCTTGTCTCATGAATCAGTTCTTTATATTTTTAGGGCTGAATATTATTCCATTGTATGAGTTGCACCACATTTTGGTTTTTTTCACCAGCTGGTGAACAGGTGTGGTGTTTCTACTCTGTGGCTGACTGTGTTAGTTCCCACACATCTTCATCTTGTTCTGAATCTTAGGCGAGGCTTTCACACTTCACCACTGGGTCTGATACTGGCTCTGGGTTTTCTTAGATATGGCTTATCGGGTTGAGGAAGTCCCCTTCAATATCTAGTTTGTTGAATGCTTTTATTGTGAAAAGGTGTTGGATTTTGTCAAATGCTTTTTTTGCACCTATTAAAACAACCATATGATTTTTGTCCTTTATTAATATGATGTGTTACATTGGTTGATTTTCTTATGTTGAACATTGTGATATTTTATAGACCTTTTTATATAATGTTCTCTTACTATGTGGTTTTAAATAAATTAACTTCTCTATCTTATATTTCAGGCATTTATTAATACAGCAAAAGAAATTTATGAAAAAATCCAAGAAGGAGTCTTTGACATTAATAATGAGGTATAAACATATAATTGGCTAATAATTAATCTATAATTGAATTTTAATTACTTGGAGTCAAGAATTTATATTTTTAAAAATTCCTAAAATGGATCTGTGCTGTCAGTTAAACATTAGTTTATAATCATGTAATTGAAAGTTTGTTATGTGTTGTTTAATAGCTGAATCTTTATGTTTTGTAAAGCATCAGTTTATCTATGAAAACAGATTAAAGTAAGTGACTCTATCCATTTATTGCAAGCAGTGCGAAATAATAGAAATCCTCCAAAGAGAAGAAAATCTACTTTGATCCACACATCCATATGGTGTCGCCTGCCTTGGGGAATAATTTCCTAGTGTGTAAATGTGCATGTGCAGTGTTCCTAGTGCAGGATGCTCTCTCTGTTGTCTGGTGCGGAAGAGGGAAATGCCCAATTTGGAAATTAGTCCCAGTTCGGCATAGCGTGTTTTCAGGAGACCAAGTTAATACATGTAATTGGCAGTTGGCGCTGGTTGTTTCGTTTTTGTGGGTAGCTTTTCTTTTCTCTCTTTGTAAAATTATTCTGAGCCAGATTTGATCAAGATGATTAGGATAAAATATTAAAAGTTTGAAGCAAATAATTCAGAGTGTTTACCAAAAGCCGTTATTTTGACCTAAATCCCCACTATGCATTTATCCTTATTTTAGAATTTTTATGTGAACAGGGTATATTATTTACTTTTACATAAATGTTTTTGCCAGTCCATGTTAGGTTTTCTTGTTTCCGAGAGAAAACCCTTTCTACCTCCCCCAGGTGCAATGAGGAAGGCCCTGTGTTGGGAGGACATTATATGTGTGTCTCTCTTGGCCAGGATGCAAGAGGCTCTTTTTATTTGCCTCAGTGTTCTTTGCTAACACAAGCAACAGTTCACCCAAGGTTTCCAAAAAGTACTTGGTTTTTCGATTTCTTTTAATCTGTAGTGATAGAGTTTCATCTGTAGTGATAAAGTTTCTATGGCAGTAGATCTTGAGTTAATTTCGCGGTGACACCATTCAGAGACTAATGCCGTATAAATTGAACAGTAATTGGACCCCTATGAAAAAGGGCACATTCATTGTGTCTGTCTGGTTTCATATAGTAGCTGACTGCTTTACTGTGCCTGGTGCGGCTTTGATTGTAACGTGCTGTCAGGAGCCAACAGGCCGTGCGATTTATTTGGCCTACTGCCAAGTCTGACTCCTTGATTCCTCAAGAAGTTGCTACCAGCCCAGAGGGGGCAAAACCAATGAGCCATAGGGCATGCTTTTTATTAAAGAGGAGTCAAAAGAGCGAAAAGAAACCACATCAGCTGCTGTCAATACTGAGCCAGTGCCAGAAACCCCAAGGCTACTACTGTTGCAGAACAACTGCCAAGCACTATAAATCTGAGATTTACTGTGACGTCAAGTTTCCTTAAGAGCTTAATTTCTGAAGCTACTGTATTACTTTTCTCCGTGCGTTGTATTTTTAGGTAAAATCCACTTGAGGGAGTGAGGGTTAAGACATAAGTGTGAGTTTGATGAATGAAAGAACCACTCTGTGTGTGGGTTCCTGGCAAGCTGCCATGTCTTTGGGGATCATAGAAATTATTGATGACACAGAACACTCATATGCCCTTAGCCTGTACAGCTGATTCAACATGGAGCAGAAACGCTGTCTAGAGGAAAGGTTGTCCGCTGTGTGGGAGCGGCCTAAGATTTGCACGTTTTCCTCCTTTAATGCTTTTGTTTTAAACAGTCTCTCCATTGTGAGAATTCCCTTAAAAGCAGCACTCCGGTTTCTGTTAACCTAGTACCTGACCGTGATAAGGAATAGTCTTTAGGAATATTTCCACAGTATTACTTTAAAAGAAAGAAACATTCCCTGAGAGATACTGTCTTAATTGTTGCCAAAAATTTGCATAATAGATGTGTTTTAAAAATATATTTTAGTTGTTTGGTAATATTGTACCATTAAGAAACCAAAGGATTTCTTAACCTTGACCTTTATATTATCCTTTTCTCTTTTATTGCAGGCAAATGGCATTAAAATTGGCCCTCAGCATGCTGCTACCAATGCCACACATGCAGGCAGTCAGGGAGGACAGCAGGCCGGCGGAGGCTGCTGTTGAGTCTGTTTGTACGGTCTTGCTGCCCAAAAGGGGCTGCTCACCTATCCTTTCACCCTCTCCTCCTGCTCAGCTGAGACATGAAACTGTTTGAAATGGCTTTATGTCACAGAAGACTTTAATCCTTCAATTCTTGTATAACTTTGAATAAATGGTTAATGTTCACTTAAAAAGACAGATTTTGGAGATTGTATTCATATCTATTTGCATTTGATTTCTAGGTCAATTGATGTGATTATTTTTGTTAAATGTTGTCTCGTGCCCCTACCTACAAACTGAATTGTATGAAACACTACAGAGTCATCCTGAGTTTTAAATCAGTTTGTGGAGTTAGGTTTCCCCACATGCGTGGTTACCTAATGTTTAATATTATAGAACTGTCCTCAAAAGTTTGTCAATTTTCAAGGCTCTAAGGAAAACAGAAGGACTCTTTTAATTCTGTATTTATCATTTACTTTCTGTATATATAGTTTAATAACCTGCTTGGGTGTAATTTGCCAAGCTTGAATTCTTTAATGCATTTGCATAAATTCTATACTGTTTAGAGCTTAAAGCTACAGAAGCATCATTAGGAATTGCTTGGACACTGAATTTTAAAACTTTTTGACATTGTTAACAAGCATGTTCATTTTTCCTTGTCACTAGTCCAAGAGAAATATGCTTAAATGTACATTATTACTAAAGGCTATGTATGTGTTAACCTGTTTTGATGCCAAAAGTTTGCTATTTGTCCACAGTTTCTGTAAGACCTCTTCAGAGAAGGATTTGTTTGCCTTAATGTATCCCATTGGGTAGGAACACAGTATGATGAGAGAGCTGCGCAGAAGCAAGGACTCCTCCCCCTGAGCGACTGCAGGAGGAACGAGTGTCCATGTGTAGATGGCACGTTGCGAGGACTTTAACCTTTCTTTCAACAATAATGTTTTCTTTTCCTTTTATTCACATGATTTCTAAGTATATTTTTCATGCAGGACAGTTTTTCAACCTTGATGTACAGTGAAATGTGTAAAATTTTTCTTTCAGTGGCAACCTATAATCTTTAAAATATGGTAAGCATCTTGTCTGTTTTGAAGGGGATATGACAATAAATCTACCAGATGGAAAATCCTGTTAAATGTAGAAAAGCTTTAGTAATTTACTCAGTGTGGTGGTTTTACCCTTTTTCTTTTATCTCCCTTGGTCTATAATGAAATTGTTATAGCAGTGCAAAATAAAATCCTATGTATAAAAATGTTCTTTTTTTTTTATTATGACCACATCCTTTTTTAGAAGTTAATTTTTTAGTCCATCCGCAGCTTTGATGTGTATTTAAGCATATTTTTTTAAAGGGTCAGAATGTTTTAACACTACCCTTTTTAAAAATTTTGCTAGAATGTGATAAAAATCTTTTCAACAGTATTAAGATTCTTTGTTATTGATGACATATATAAGCAAGTATTTTTAAGAATGAAAGCAGCTATTTTCAATCTACTCACTGACTTTAGCTTTCTGCCCGTCTTTCCGGAAGATTCAGCAATGCTCTGTCAAAGCTTTGACAGTGCTCTTGGGAGAAGTCACCTAATGCTATCTTAGTTTTAACGAGCTCCTCGAGGGCAGAGGGAAAGGTGAGGGGAAATCGAGGTTCCTGAGTATTTTTACTATACTTGTTTTTCCCTGAATGTGGTGTTACCAAATTCCCAGTCTTCCCATTCACTCATCGGTGGTGGGCAGGACAAGTTGAAACAACGGGGGCTTGTTCCACTCAACCAGGAAGAGGATGATTCTTCAACTGCCATTAATTTTTCCAGAAGCTTAACATATTCCTTTCCCACGCTGTCTCCTCTAATTCTTCTATAAATCAAGTATAAAAACAGAAAGTAATGGTAAAAAAGAACAACAAAGCACATGTATTTTAATAACCTAAGAGGAGCATGCATATGTGCTTAGTCACAGCCGGCGTTTGCGACCCTGTGGACCAGCCCCCCAGGCTCCTCTGTTCATGGGATTCTCCAGGCAAGAGTGCTAGAGTGGATTGCCATTCCCTTCTCCAGGGGATCTTCCCAACCCAGGGATCGAACCCAAGTCTGCTGCGTCACACTCGAGTTCTTTACCATCTGAGCCCCAGGAAAGCCCTAAGAAGAGCTGGAGCCCTCAAATGCAACCCCTATAACAGCCTTCCCTGCCTCGGGACTTGGGCAGCAGGGGCATGTAGGGGCCTCTCTGTAGTTAACACCGCTTTCTCTGTACACCTCACCTGCCAGTAAGAAATGTGTGGTAAATCCTTTACTTCAGTCAACAAAGCAGCATTACTGTCTAGCTTCTGCTTTCCTGTTTCACAAATAATGTAATGGTGATGCCTGGAACCGAACCTTTTAAAACTTTGAGTCTTCAGATGATCTTTGATCAATTTTTGTAGCATCCATGGACATGTTTTAAGAGCTAGAAAATCAGTCACTAAAAAATACAACTTTTAATATCTCAACATGTAACATTACAAAGTGATAATCTTCATAAAGACAGCATTATAATTTGCCTTCTGGATTTAACAAAACTGAAGACCAAATTTTTGAAAGAGTAGCATATAATTAGATATATAATTCAAACAATATGTGAAAGCAAAACTATATCTTCATACACTTACTAATTTTTTATTGATGTATAGTTGATTTAGGTACTGTTTTAGTTTCAGGTGTGCAGCAAAATGATTTGGTTACACATACATGTGTATATATGCTTTTTAAAAGTAGCCCTGTCACAGGAAAATAGTCCATAATTTTCTTCTAATAGGAAAGTAGGAATTTATATGATACTAAAATGTCTAATCACTCCAAAAATTCTGTTTGGCTTTGGAAAACATTAAACATTTATTTTCTCATAGCTAGTGAAGCACAGTACTAAAGTTGGCAGCCCAAGGTTTGACCGTGAGTTAAAAAATACAAAAAGGAAACCATAATAATGGAAAAGATGACCCTCTTCCATGATATTAATTGACTATATACCTCCCTGTGTTTCTTAGAAAAAGTTCACACGTGCTTTGGTATTCAAATGAGAATAGAGCCTAACCCCAGAAGTAGAGTTTCTCGTGTCGTGTTGGTATATACTAGACAACAGGGCTCACTTGCTTGGAGTCAGGATAGGAAATAAGGTGCCAGTGTATATACTTGGTGTTCATTCATTAGCTTTGGAAAATCATCAGGTCAGCTCTTAAAAACTGAAAGACAAGAAGCAAAAACCTGCTAGGAAAAAGTTCACCAAAGAAAGATAAACAGAAGTGCCCCTAAAATGTATTTCAAAATTCAAACGGAACTTATAACTTCCTTGGTGGTCGCTGGTTAAGACTCTGCTCCCAACACAGGGGGCCTGGGTTTGATCCCTGGTCAGGGAACTACATCCCACGTGCCTCAGTGAAGACCCATTGTGTCAAAGCGTCATAGCCAAATTAAAAAAAGACCATGCTTCCAATGTAGGGGACACAAGCTTGACCCTTGGCCAGAGAACTAAGGTCCCACATGCTGCACGGTGCTGCCAAAAAATAAACTTCAAACAATTAGAGAAGAGCAAATTAAAACATAACATTTCTCTCCTATGAGATTGGAAGAAGTTGAATACACAAGTATGACAACACATTCTGTCGGTGAAATGTCTTGTGTTCCTGGTTAAAGTGCAGACTTAACGTTCCCTTTCTGGAGAGGAACTCGTAATCTCTATGGAACTAGAAGACACTTAGCTGTTGACCTGGCCTTCCCGCTTCTAGGAAGATAGCGGATGATACCTTCCAGCAGTGTGAAAGCCCATGTGCACAAGGTTGCTCAATGCAGCATTGGCTGTGATGACAAGATCATTGAAACTGACCTAAATGTCTACACATAGTGATTCAGTGACCTGGAACATCACAGGATACAGTCCACAGCTGTATAAAGTGTGTGGGAGAGCTCTACGCGCTCATGTCATCATTCCCAGGATATATTGTTCAGTGAGAAAAGCAACATGTAAGCATGTCTGCAGTTTGCCATCCTTTAATAAGAAAGGCAGTAGAAGAAAACATGTATGTACCTGCTCATCTGTGCAGAAGAAATACAAGGATAAACTAAAAACTAAAAAGACTGGTTACCTACAGAGAATGGTCAGAGTAGCAAGTAAAGAGGAACTGGAATGGGGTATTTGGGACAAGTAGCACCTTTCAATATACATTTTTGTTTGACTCAAAACTATAGTAATATTTTACATACTCTGAAAATAACCAAAGTCAAGCATAATGTACCAGGAACTCGAAATAAAAACTAATGATTGGACCTCTATAGTATGAAAAAGTGACATGACCACACGGCACAATGCTGTGGAATTCTTGCCCAAAATGTATAACCTCAGCCGTGGGGAAACCTCAGACAAACCCAAACAGGAAAATCTTACAGGGTAAGTGGCCGGTACGCTTCAAAACTATCAAGGCTGTGGACTTCCCTTGTGGTCCAATGATTTACAAAACTCCATACTTGTGCTGCAGGGGGTGCAGGTTTGATCCCTGATCTGGGAAGATCCCACGTGCCATGTGGCATAGCCAAAAAAAAAATTCAAGGCTGTGAAAGATAAGGAACAGCCACAGATTGGAAGAGACGAACATGACAACTAGATGCAATGTGGGGTGCTGGATGAGTCCTAGATGGGGTGTTGATGGAGGGGTGTGCGGGGCATCTCTGGTGTAGCAGTGTTCTGTTTCTTGGCCTGAAAGGGAGTTACAGGGGTACTTGCTTTATAATTCTTTGTACCTGTGTGCAGTATGGCTAATCTGGTTCCTCAGTGGTAAAGAATCCGCCTGCAATGCAGGAGACACAGTTTCGATCCCTGGGTCAGAAAGACCCCCTGGAGAAGGAAATGGCAACCCACTCCAGTAGTCTTGCCTGGAGAATCCCATGGACAGAGGAGCCTGGCGGGCTGCAGTCCATGAGGTTGTAAGGAGTCAGACATGACTTAGCAACTAAACAATGTGCAGTATGCACTTTCTTGTAAATAAGAATTTGTATCCATCAAACAAAAATGCTGCCTTATGAGTTGCCCTCAAAAGTTACATATGTGAAGTTTACCCTATCCCCTTTCAGAGGGTTGAATCGTGCTCCCTATCCCTGCCCCCATAATATACTGAAGTTCCAGCCCCTAGTCCCTCAGAATTTGTCTTTTTCTGGAAATAGGATGGCTGCAGATCTGATGAGTTAACATGAAGTCATATGAAAGCAGGACTGTGGCCATGTGAAGACATAGGGAGAAGGCTGTGTGACGAGACAGCCTCAAACCCAGGAGCCCGAGAGATGGCTACCAAACCACTGGCAGCCCAGATGAGTCCCCTGTGGCTTCAGAGAGATTACAGCCCTGTCGACTCCTGACTTCAGGGGTTGAGCCTCCACAGTTGTGGAGTAAGTTCCTGCTATTTCAAGTCACTCAGCGGCACTCTGCTACAGCTGCCCTAGGAAATTAATACATCCCTTATATCTGATGAATCAAGACATTTTTTGACGGCTTGTCTGTGTCCCTTCGGTGAAAGGTCATGCTGAAGTTTGGAGTCATGGAAACGTACCACCTGCTTCACTGTGTGGCACACGTAAAAGTCATCCTGAGAGAAGCAGAATATTATTTTTACATTTTCCTGCTTTGGAATACGCATTCGGCTGCTATTCAAAATATGAAACATTTGTACATAGAGATTGCATGAAAAATCAGATACAATGCAGGACTTCCTTGATACGATATTAAAGATACAGTTTTTAATGTTACTTAAGCCCAGAATTCAGTTTAAAATTGAAGTAGTTGTCAAATGTGTATAAGAGTGATCTTATGATTGTGGAAGTGGAGATAAAGCAAGTTCAGCAATGACATCCTTCCTGTTGTGAAAATAAGGGAGAACAAATGAAAAGGGGGTTCAAGCCGATCAAGAGGGGTTGTTTGGGATCCTGAGATCATTTTTGATCATTTGAATATTGCCAACAAGGTACAGAGCATCCAGAACAAGAGTGAAAACAACTAGCTGGAGGGTGAGGTGGTCACTAGGGAGAAGACCGCTGCAGTCTTATATTTGACAATCAATTTTGCATTCAAATTGCCACATTCCAGTCCCCAGGAGCCGCTATACTGAATTCACATAAGAACGTGGAAACTGGCCGCAGAGTGAGCCCTTGGCTGTGTCTTTTCATGCACCTGTGTGTGTGTTGGGAGTGGCCAGTACAAATATACATACCTCGTGTCATATCTGGCTTTCAAGCTGGTGCTGATTTATGTTAAAGCACTAAAATTCAGCATCCTCTTTGCGGTCAGAATTATGAAAGCCTTTGCTAAGGACTGCAGTCAGAGACGGTTCTCTCAGGGGCTTTGGCCACAAAACTACCTGTTCATGGAACCTGTCCACTGGAAACTTACTGTCTCAGGGGACCACGAGTTTATTCCATGCAACCAGCCATTACATGATAGGTGATGTGTTTATGCAACTAATGTGCCTTTTAAGGTAAAAAGGATTATTATACAATGTTTTGTTAGTTTGCTAGGGGTGCCATAACAAAGTATTGTAAACTAGGGGGCTCAAGTGACAGAAATGTATTATCTCACAGTTCTGGAGGCTTAAAAATCCAAGGTCAAGGTGTCAGCAGAGCTAATCCCCTTTGCAGATTGTAAGGGAAGGTTGTTCTAGGCCTCTCTCCTTGTCTTGTAGATGGCCTTGTCATCCCTGTATCTCTTCGCATCATCATTGCTTTGTGTTTGTCTTCGAATCCAAACTTCCTCCTTGCACAAGGACACCAGTCTTACAGATTGAGGCCCGCCCTAATGACCTCATTGTAACTGGATGGCTTCTGTAAAGATTGTATCTCCAAATGAGGTCACACTCAATCTTAAAACACTGGGGTTTAAGATTTCAACATGAATTTGGGAGGGGAGCTACACAATTAAGTCCATAACCAATGTGGTTTTGGATTGTGGATTTTAGACAGTAAGAAAGGGAGCCAATTGGCCCTTTAATCAGCCTCACCTGTGTTTATGATGAAGCTAGGCTTTGGCGGTCACATGGGGCGTGAACAGGCCAGTACGCTCCCAAAAGCATACCCTATACCTATTCATCTGTTATTCTCCCTTACCTCTCCACCCTCCCCTGGTGACCGTTTAATCTGTGTCCTGTAGCTGTGAATCTACCTATTCTGGACATTTCGTATAAATGGAATCATATGATATGTGCCCATCTGTGTCCGATTTGTTCATTAAGTGTGTTTTTGAGGTCCACACGTTGTAATATGCATCAGTACTTCATTCCTGGTTGTGATTGAATACTGTTCCATCGAGTGGATCAACCACTGTTTGCTTGTCCATTCAGTCACTGCTGGGCATTTGGCCAGTTTCCACCTTGTGGCTATTGTGACGACATCTACGATGGACAAGTGTGTGTGTGTGAATCAGTCTGATGATCTGATAGTACTTGGCGCCAACCTAGTTCTGATTTTTCCTGCATTTAAATAACAAAAACATGGCTTCGACATTCTATTAAGTATTAAAATGATGCTTGCACATAGATTTTTTAAAAGATGAATAGTCAGACTACCCTGGTGGCTCAGTGGATAAGAATCTGCCTGCTAGTTCAGGGGGCATGGGTTTGATCCCTGGTCCAGGAAGATTCCATATGCTGCAGAGCAACTAAGCCCATGAACCACAGCTACTGAGTCTATGCTCTAGAACCGGCAAGCCACAACTACTGATCACATGTGCCGCAGCTACCGAAGCCCACGTGCCTAGGACTTGTGCTCCGCAAAAAGAGAAGCCACTCCAATGAGAAGCCTGAGCACTGCAGCTAGAGCAGCCCGCACTTGCTGCAGCTAGAGAAAAGCCCGTGCGGCAGTGAAGACCCAGCACCGCCAAAAATAAATACATAATGAAAAAGGAAGACGAACAGTATTAGAAGGCATAGGTAAAAACAACCATCCTCCATCCCACCCGTCCCCTTCTGATAACCCCCTCCCTGGAGCTCTCAGCCCTGCTCCTCGCCTGCTCTGTGGTGCCTGGCATCCCTGTCCATCTCCAGGCCCTGTGCTCAGAGGGATGGAGATGGGCACCCCGGCTCAGCATCAGTGGGAGATGATGGGAGCCAGCCTCGTGCCTCCAGCTCCCCTTCCCCAGTGACTGGCTCCCTGCTCACAGACCTTCCCTCTACTCAGTCAAAGTCCTGTGGACATTTCTTGTACACGGCCAATTTCCTTTCCTTTCCTCTTTGCCCTGTGTGCTTGTCCATTTATCTTTAATGCCATTTGCTGAGACCTTGGGGAGGAGGTAAGGCTTCCCTGGTGGCTCAGAGGTTAAAGTGTCTGCCTGCAATGCAGGAGACCTGGGTTCGATCCCTGGGTCGGGAAAATCCCCTGGAAAAGGAAATGGCAACCCACTCCAGTATTCTTGCCTGGAGAATCCCATGGACAGAAAAGCCTAGTGGGCTACAGTCCACAGGGTCGCAAAGAGTCAGACACAACTGAGCAACATGACTAACTAACTGGGGAGGAGGTAAATGCATGTATTCAATCTATCTCATTTAAGATTTTTCTTTTTTTGATGTGGACCAAGTCTTTATTGAATATGTTACAGGTTGTGTTTTGGCTTTTTGACCTCCAGGTATGTGGGATCTCAGTTTCCCAACTAAGGATCAAACCCACACCCCCTGCATTGGAAGGTGAAGTCCTTAAGCCCTGGACCACCAGGGAAGTCCCCAGTGAATTCCTTTTTTTCAAAAAACTTTGCCTTCCTTTATAACTCATTAAAGTGCAATCTATTTGCTGCAGAAAATGTAAACAAAAGAAAATTGTGAAACTATTCTCCAAGTTTGGATACCCCACAAGGAAGAGATTTGGTTACAAGAGAGTTTTAAGGAAGAGGATGTCGGGGGTATAGTGAAGACCTGCAGAATCGAAGGGGAGAGGACACCATGCCTGCAATGGGCAGCGTTATCAGAGGTGTTGCTGCTGCAAGTGCCCGAGGCTCGTTGCCCACCAGGGACCCTCTGAGGAACAGAAGGACATGCCCCAGCCAAGGGCCCCTCCTTCACAGGTGAGCACTGCTGCCAGGACCTCAGCTCCCAGGCCTGCCCCGGACGAGGCACACTTGCCCTTAGGCAGAAATTCTTGTTCAGTCGCTCAGTCGTGTCCAACTGTTTTGTGACCCCATGGACTGCAGCACACCAGGCTTCCTTGTCCTTCACTGTCTCCAGGAGTTTGCTCAAACTCATGCCCATTGACTCAACAATAATATAGATTTTATTAAAGCTTTTCTATAAATAATTTCCCCCCAGAAATGTACCAATTTGTATTCCCACCAGACCATGAGAGCTCCCTGTTTCCTGTACTCAGTTACTGACAGTGGGAATTTTCATTTAAAAAATACACTTTTGGCAACTTGAAAATCTCTAGTTTCAGTGTCATATATTAAGCAGTTCTTCTTTCTCTCATTCCATTTAACTGCTTTGACTTCAGACAAAAGTTTTTATGTGCGTATTTGACTTGTTTCTGACATTTTTATCATGTCATAGATGACTCCATTTCTGTGTTAGCACCATCTCTCAAAACCTCCCAAAATTCTATGGGGAATTTTTAAAATTTTTTAGAGTGTTTTAAATGTACCGTTTAATTTGGTACAGAAATCCACAGTTTTATGAGATTAAATGCTGTCATCCAGGAATAAGATATGTCTATCTGTGCAGCAAGGACTTTTATGATAATGACATTCATTCCAGAAACAGAAGTTTAAGGAGCTCAGTTTGTTTTCAAAAATCTAAAATTAATCTGACTTCTGCATTTTTAAATTCAGTGCATTTTAGGGAGGAAATTTCTGCTCATTTTGCTTTTTATTTGATCAAATCTTAGGCATTTTATGATTTCCACTTATTTTAATCATTTCTCATTTATGTTTATTTTTCGACTATTTGTTTTCTCTTCTATACTTCTTTTGGTTCATGATCCTAAAATACAGCCTTTCATTTTTTTTGCTGTGAAATGTCATCCAGGAATAAACAGCAGATACTCACTCAGTGTGCACCTGATTCAATTCAATGTAAATGAACATGCAGCAAATACTGCATTTTTGCCAAGTAAATAGAGTGAATCATATGAATATGCTACTAGATAATATAATGAGATATTGTTTCATATTTAGCCTCCAAATCATTGAAAAGTAATGACTATGGGAGTCCTCGATTATGGCCTAATTGAGTTTTCCACATGGTGTCCTGCCCAGCAGGTGGGCTCTTTTAGTTCTGTCACCAGGACAAATTGCGCTGATTGGCTCCCCGGCCCATCCTTCCACTTTAGAGACAATGTAAAGATGGGTTCTCTGGGGACTTCCCTGGCAGTCCAGTGGTCAAGACTCCACGCTCCCACTGGCATAGGTTCGATCCCTAGTCAGAGAACTAAGATCCTGAATGATGCACGGTGCTGCAGAAATTAAATACAAATACTTAGTAACATCTCAGATTAAAGGTTTACTTGTTCATAAAATGATGAAGGGGGACATTTTATTTCTAGCTCTATGTTTGATATCAAATAGTGACACACTCATATCAAGGAAGAGATTGCATGCAACATAATGTTTTAAGATAAAAATGTGATGCTGCTTTTTTGGGGTATTTGAAATTTTATATAAAGGAAAGAATTTCTTGAAAGAAAAACATAACGGTGAGACATAACCTGATCACATGATCCTGCAATAACTCACCCATATAAGTTGAAAACTTACGTTCATACGGATACGCTACACACAAATATTCATAGCAGCTTTATTCATTAATGTACGAACTTAGAGGGCTTCCCTGGTGGCTCAGACGGTAAAGCGTCAGCCTGTGATGCGGGAGACCCGGGTTCGATTCCTGGGTCGGGAAGATCCCCTGGAGAAGGAAATAACAAGCCACTCCAGCACTCTTGCCTGGAAAATCCCATGGACGGAGGAGCCTGATAGGCTACAGTCTATGGGGTGGCAAAAAGTCGGACACGACTGAGCGACTTCACTTCATTCACTTTTATGAACTTAGAAGCAACCAGGCTTCCCTGGTGGCTCAGACAATAAAGAATCTGCCTGCGAAGCAGGAAACCTGGGTTCGATCCCTGGGTTTGGGAAGATCCCCTGGAGAAGGAAATAGCAACCCACTCCAGTATTCTTGCCTGGGAAATCCCCTGGACAGAGGAGCCTGGTGAACCACAGTCCATGGGGTTGCAAAGAGTTGGATACAGCTGAGTGACCTACACACACACACACACACAGAAGCAACCAACGTGTCCTTTAATAGATTAATGGAAATGCAAACTGTGAGACATCCAGACAATGAAAGAGTATTCAATGCTAAAAAGAAATGAGCTATTAAGCATGGAAAAACATTGGAAGAATTTTCACTGTGTATTGCTAAGTGAAAGAAGACAATCTGAAAAGCCACATATCTGAATAGTCCCAATGATAAGACATTATGGAAAAAGCAAAAACTACAGAGCCAGATCATTGATTGCCAGAGGTTTGGGGAGGGAAGGATGGAGTACAGGGGACTTTTAGGGCAGGGAAATTATTCTGTATGACACTACTATGTTGGATACATGTCGTTACACATTCATCAGAACCCATAGAATGTACAATACAAAGAGTGAACCCTGATGTAATCCATTGACTTTGAAGTAGCAGTAGTTGCTCTGTCATGTCCAGTTCTTTTTGACCCCATGGACCTAGCCTGCCAGACTCCTCTGTCTATGGAATTCTCCAGGCAAGAATACTGAAATGGGTTGCCGTTCCCTTCTCCAGGGGATCTCCCCAACCCAGGGATCGAACCCAGGCCTCTCGCATTGCAAGCAGACTCTTTACTATCTGAGCCACCAGGGAAGCCCCCAATATACTGACTTTAGTTAATGATAAATATATCAGTATGCATTTATCTGTTGTAACAACTTATCACACTAACTCAAGATGCTAATAGGGGACATGGGGATGGCTGAGGAAGTACATGGAAACTTCTCTATAAACCTAAACTTTCTACTTAAAAAAAAAGTCTATTTCCTTAAAAAACTGGAAATAGAACTGCCATAGTACCCAGCAATCCCGCTGCTGGGCATGCACACCAAGGAAACCAGAATTGAAAGAGACACGTGTACCCCAATGTTCACTGCAGCACTGTTTACAATAGCCAGGACATGGAAGCAACCTAGATGTCCATTGGCAGACAAATGGATAGGAAAGTTGTGGTACATATACACAATGGAATATTAATCAGCTATTAAAAAGAATGCGTTTGAATCAGTTCTAATGAGGTGGATGAAACTGGAGCCTATTATACAGAGCGAAGTAAGTCAGAAAGAAAAACACCAGTATAGTATATTAACACATATATATGGAATTTAGAAAGATGGTAACAATGACCCTATATGCGAGACAGCAAAAGAGACACAGATGTAAAGAACAGACTTTTGGACTCTGTGGGAGAAGGCAAGGATGGGATGATTTGAGAGAATAGCATTGAAACATCTATACTATCATATGTGAAACAGATCGCCAGTCCAGGTTTGATGCATGAGACAGGGTGCTCAGGGCTGGTGCACTGGGATGACCCTGAGGGATGGGATGGGGAGGGAGGTGGGAGGGAGGTTCAGGATGGGGAACACATGTACACCCATGGCTGATTCATGTCAATGTATGGCAAAAACCACTGTAATATTGTAAAATAATTAGCCTCCAATTAAAACATATATTTTTTAAGTCTATTAATTTTTTTAAAATGTGAAGGGTGAGGTGCATGCTTCTCACCAGATCTCCTGATGGGAGAATCACAGGCAGAGCCTAGTAATCATCACAATTTAACTGCTCCCTAGGTTAAAGCCCCACCCAGATGCTTGAAGAAGGAAGAAGGAAGCATGCAAATGGCAGACAGATTTAGCTGGTTTCTTTGCATGTGCAGAAACCCCATCAAAACATTAAACATCACTTTCTTCCCGGCCCCATAATATCACTCCAACCCCCGCCTCGACACCCACTTCCTGCATCTTCACTCACACCTGGACCAATTGTCAGATGCTGTTTCTTGAGTCTGTTCAGCACCACACATGAAGACTCTCAGCTGGCCCGCCTGGCCTAGCTCTGACGAGTCCTGGGGAAGGCAGGGGGGCTACTTCTAAACTCACACCATCGTCATGTCACGTGGGCCCGCAGGCCACCAGGTGGCTCTTGGCCAGAGACATGCTCTTCCTATAGCCTCAACTACCTGAACTCCTGTGTCTCAATTTCAGATTCAGTTTTCACCAAAACATAAAGTCCAAGGGGGCAGAGAATGCTATTTTAACTGTTTTGATCTCTGATGTATCTCCTCATCTAAAACAATGCCTCATTCATAAGAGGAGTGTAAAAAATATTTGTAAAAAAAAATGGATGAAGAAAAAAGGAAAAAAAATATGTATACATATACATATTGTAAAAATATGTATTGAAATATATATTTTGTATATATACAAGTATATTGTAAAAATATATATTGAAAAAATATATTTTCCCTTTTTTATTCACCCACTTATATTTTTATTCATCCATATATTTTTTTCAACTGTTTCCTTTTTTGAAAAATCTCTTTTTCTCTAAGAATATTTTCTTCCTATCTCTTTGCTGTTGAAATGGCTCTTTTCAAGAAATAGTGTTTGCCCCTGTGGGAGGTACATTTATTTTTCATGATCATCCTTAGTATTTTTTCCTATCACCTGTTCAAAGAAATGCAAATTTTAAATAAAAATAAAGTAATTGAAGTCCTTGCTTTTATGATGGCAATTTTTAAATATAATTGGCAAAATTAAAAAAAATTGTTTGCAACCTTGGATTAATTTCTCAAATTTATTTAATTTGATGTTTGTTTTTAATAGCAAAACCCTCAAATCCTGCAGCACTGAATACAAGGCTTTGCACAAACTCTGCATCAAATATTTGATGAGTGTGGGAATTCCCCGGCAGTCCAGTGCAATCTCAATGCAGAGTCACAGGTTCCATCTCTCGTCAGGGAAATACATCCCACTTGTGACATGGCAAGGCCAAGAAAAAGAAAAAAAATATGTGATGAGTCAGTGAACAGCTTCTATCCTGAAACTACTGAGGTTGGTGTAGGGACCTCAGAACAATAAAAGTGTGCGTCGGGATGCGGTTAAGCGACCTTGTCGCTGTCGCTATACTCTAATGATTCCCCACGAGGCCTGCACCCTTGGGGCCTCCCCAGCTGGGGGGCAGTGCGGGCTGGCAAGGTGGGCCCCCCACCAGGATCCTGGAGCCCATGGTGCTGGGTGGCAAGTGAGGCTTTGTCTGCGTCAGGGTGGCTTGGGGCTTGTTCCAGGGCCACAGGATTGAAATGGGGGCGGTCATAGAGTCCGGCTGGAAAGACATCCTGCAAGACTTTCAGGCTGCTCTGCCCTCTCCCCCACATCCCTCTCCCCTGTATTCTCACCTACGCATCCCCGAGGCTGGCAGAGCGTGACCTTATTTAAAAATGACATATTTTCATGTGAGGTCACACTAGGGTTGGGGGATCGGGAGGGGAGCTTAATCCAACACGACTGTATTTTTCCAGAGGATGAAAACAGCCTGTGAAGAAGCACACCCCCAGGAGAGGCTACGTGCCACCCAGGACAAAGCAGGGAGTGCTGGGGCAGCGAGCCAAGGACCGCAGGTACCAACCACTGTGCTGGACCAGGCCGCGCGCATGCGCCCAGGGCCCAGGGCGGAGCGGCCCCGCCCACCAGCGCCTTGGCTTCAAAAAAGAAGCTGGGCTTGCAGAGTCAACCAGTTCTTTGCTAAAACAGCAACCCTAAGAAATGGGTGCAGGTTTGAAATGTTAGATTTCTCCACTAGCTGACAAGCGCGCCTGCCAATTCTTTGTTTTGTCTTGTTTTTGACCTTGCGAGTGATGATATAATTTGAACTCCATGTATTGATGGGGCGCTGTGAGGTAAGTACCCCTTTATTATTCCCCCTCAAGTCTCCCACTCCTGGGCCACGGCTGCTCACATGACACCCACAGGATCCAAGGCGGGGAGCGGAGAGGGGGTGGTTCCCTATTCTCCAGCTCTTGCTTGGTCTTCAGCTGGGAGGTCGGGGTGGGGGGTACCCCGCGGACCAGGTTCAGATGCAGGCTCAGATTCCGCAGGTCGGGGTTCACCCGAGCCTCTGCATTTCCACTGATCACCCGATGCTGTACTGTCGGTCACTCCCAGCAGGCTTGGAGTACCAGAGGGCTTTTAGTTCACGGCCCATTGGGGTCAGATAGAAAACTCTGGGCTCTTTGAGAGAACAGCCAGGCTGGATGGGGGAGTGTAAGAACGGGCTTCCCTGACATGCATTGAGTCAGGGCGTACAGAACCCTGCCAGCTCTGGGACGCTCCCTGCTGCAGTGACAGGGGACAACATCCCTTCTCCAGGGTTATTTATTTTTATTGCCAAAGTCTTATCTTTTAGATTCCAGTTTACTAATGAAGACAGGGTTAGAATGCCTTGCATGAGATCGAGGAGATCTTGTTATCAGTGCCACAGTTTCCAGCTTGTCAGTACCTCTGATTCCTCTCTGGGGTTTCAAAGCCCTTCTTAAATCCAGCTCCTTGGAGCACTTAAAATAAAGATGCTTTAATAGTAATACAACTTGTAATATTTCAATCAAATCATAATTGAAAAAGAAATCTACACTGTTTTCACCTGTCCAACATCTACTTGTTTTAGGGATGTTTGAACCCCCTTCTTAGGAGTGATGGTGGGTGGGATCAAATAGAAGACAGCATTGCTTTTTTATGCTAACATTTGACAGTGTGAGAAATGGACTTTGTCAAATTAAGGACTGCCTTACCAATGCATCAGAAGCATGCATCTCAAACAAGTTTTAGTTCCTTCTGATGAGACAGCATTAAACTGAACCATAACCCCACTTCATCATTACGAAGAAGGGTGGAACAGTGAGAGGCCTTCTGTCCCGGACGGCCTCTGTACAGACAGCCCTCGGATGGCATTTCTTTCGGGGCTTTTGTTACTGTGAAGGAAGACTTTTTACTTCTGTAGCATGATTTGACACTGAAAATTATTGAAAAGAACAAAACCAAAGCCATGATAAAAAAAAAAACAAAAAAACAACCCAACGTGTTGTGTATGTGTATCATTTGTATGGCTGGGACCGGTTTTATTGTCTTTGGAACTATTACAAGACTTCTGTTAAACGTGTTAAATGTTAAGAGGAAACAGACTCTTGGCAAATGTGGAAAACCAATTACAGAAAACGTCTCTGCTGGAGATGGAGAAGCACGGGGAGGGACAGAGGGGCACGTGCCCCCGCCCTTCTCCAACTGCTCAACACACACAGATGATGCGCTGTCTTGAGAGAAAATACAACTGTTACGTCGTTACCTTTACTTTTATATTTACAGTAAAATGACGCTTCTCAGTTCAGTCTACTTGTAGTGTTGTAGAGTACAACATAGAGTTACTTTTCTTAAGGTAAATCTGATGTAAGAGAAATAGCATTTCCAAAATAAATAACCTAGAGTATGACTATTTGCTCTACAAAAGAAAAATAGAAAGCCTCACCACTAATAAATCACATTATCTTAAATTTTAAACATTTGAATTAGAAATATTAATCTACTCAAGCTTTGAGAGCATGTCTGTTGTGTACAGTGTGAGCATGCTATCATGTGAATATTAATTGTAAGATATAATTGGGCTTCCCGGGTGGCGCTAGTGGTAAAGAACCCACCTGCCAGTGTAGGAGACAAAAGAGATGTGGGATCAGTCCCTGGGTGGGGAAGATCCCCTGGAGGAGGGCATGGCAACCGACTCCAGTATTCTTGCCTGGAGAATCTCATGGACAGAGGAATCTGGCAGCCCGTGGGGTCACACAGAGTCAGACACGACTGAAGCGACTTACTACGCATGCACACATACTTATACTTGAAATAAATGACTCTTCAATTTTGAATTGATTAAAATTTGAAGAGCTAGAAAGCTGATATCCCGAATGGATCAATCAAGGAGACAAAACCTTTTCAGCTGGGGTCTAGCAGCAGTTTCTTGATGTTCTTGATGCATTCCACACTGTGCTAAGCTCCAAGGTACACAGGTGAATAAAACGTGGTCTCTTGATTTCAGGGAACCTCCATCTTGGAATGGTAGGACATTAATTCAAATGTGATGTGGTCAGTGAACAGGAGCGACAGCACATGTGGAAGGCACCCAGGTTGTGTTCATAGTGTCTTTGGGACAGAAAGAGGAGTGGACTCAAGGGTCCAAGTATGTGGGGAAGAGGAAGAGGAGTTTACTGTGGGAGAGAAAGGATACAGAAAGGGCCAGGTACAGGCTACACTGGAGGAGTGGGTTGGGGCCAGGTCCTGATGGATGTGGGAGGTGGGAGAGAACGGAGCAAAGAAGAGGCACACTCATTTGGGCTTTTTGGAAAGACTTTTAAGAAGTCTGGGCAGGGGGCTTCCCTGGTGGTTCAACAGTTAAGAAGCCACCTTGCAACGCAAGGGACACGGGTTTGATCCCTGGTCCAGGAAGACCCTTCATGCTGCAGAGCAACTAAGCCTGTGTGCCGCAACTGTTACGTCCACACCGTCTAGACCCCACACTCTGCAACAAGAGAAGTCACCGCAATGAGAAGCCTGTGCACCACAACTGGAGTGTAGCCTCCCCTCACTCCAACTAGAGAAAGCCTGAATGCAGGAATGAAGACCCAGCACAGCCAAAAATAAATAAATAAACAAATAAAAAGGAGTGTGGGCAGACTGAAAGGACTCACTGACAAGGAAAGGCACCCGGGGACCAGCATCCCCGCGTAGGCTGCGGATCACAGAAAGAAGGCCGAATTTCCAGAATCTGGCTGTGTGCTGGAGCCCAGGAAGAGACGGTGGCCATATGTGGAATGCTAAGAGGTACTAGGACAGGAAGAAATGAGAGAGCAGGTAGGGCTTCCCTGGTAGCTCAGCTGGTAAAGAATCCTGCTGCAATGAAGGAAAGCCCAGTTCGATTCCTGGGTCGGGAAGTTCCCCCGTAGGGAACTTCCTTCTATCCCTGTAGAAGGGATAGGCTACCTACTCCAGTATTCTTGGGGGCTTCCTTGGCAGCTCAGAGGATAAAGAATCTGCCTGCAATGCAGGAGACCTGGGTTGGATCCCTGGGTTGGGAAGATCCCCTGGAGGAGGGCATGGCAACCCACTCCAGTATTCTTGCCTGGGGAATCCCCATGGACAAAGGAGCCTGGCAGTCTGCGGTCAGTGGGGTTGCAAAGAGTTGGACATGAGTAAGCACAGCACAGGGACTTGTTAGTCACCTAACAGCAACTGTAATGTGTAAAATATTTTTCTTAATACTTGGATTTGAGAAATATCAGACGATAATAGCTTAATTATGGACGTTTGTTAAAAAAAAAAAAAAAGAAAAACCACGTAAATAAAAAGACAACCACTGGTTAATTAGAAGCCAGATGATTCTCTGTGGGGCCCGCAGAGGGTCTCCCCTGCCTGTCTGGGCACCTGAGTTGGTGAGACACTGATGGTGGCCGTGCTTGTCACCCACTGGTGGCAGGGGGACTCAGTGGGTTGGGCTTGCCTGGCACTGTGCCGCCCTGCATGCTGCTCACTTGAGGGGCTTCCCTGCCAGCATTTCGCTGGAGACGAAGGAGGCCTGGTGACCAAGGACGAAGTGTGGGGAGTGCTGCCACGGGTGCTCGGGGGAGTGGAGGACAGCTGAACGCAATCTTTTTATGCTGCTCAGCCCCCAGGTACATCAAATCCTAACACTGATCCTTCATCACAAAAGTTAAACAGACTTAGTCAACTCAATTTCCTGTGATAATGAGCATCAGAAATCACATGGATTAATGAACCACAAATGATCCCCTTCAGAATAATTTTATTTCTAATTTCTTAACCCTCCTGGTACAAGCCCTTGGAATGAGTGACGGCCAGAACTGAGGCAGGCTGCCCACTCTCCCCGTCCTGGGCAGAGCTACAGCTGAAGATAGCAATGGCCACTAAGCATGGAACCATCGCCTCCACAGAGCAAGGTAAATGTGAGGACATTTGATTGTCTTCTGCATCCTTGACTGTCATTAAGGATGTGCCACTTCTCAGCTAAAGGTACAGACTGAAGAAAAAAGGCAGGGGGAAAAAGTCTTAAAGGTACAGCCCTTTGCCTCAGCTTTATGCTACTGAATGTCCCACATTCCTGTCTTACGTTCGTTTTATTTATTTAAAATATGCTTCCACTCCTTATTTTTGGCCGCATCAAGTCTAAGTTGCAGCACTCAAGCTCTTTATCACAGCACGGGGGCTTAGTTGTCCTGTGGCATGTGGCTCTCAGTTCCCCGACCAGGAATTGAACCTGCATCCCCTGCGTCAGAAGGTGGACTCTTCACCGCTGGACCACCAGGGAAGTCCCTGTGTTGCATTCTTGAGTCCTCCCTTCTCTGTCTTCTGAAGGACTGGCTGATTTGTAAGCATTCGGACACTAACTGAATAACTGAACACCCTAGATCTATTCTCAGACTGACACCAGTTAGATGTAGCTAACACAGCCAATAGGTATTAAGAGGATCCTCAAAGAATTCGCCTGCCAGTGCAGGAGATACAGGAGATGCTGGGTTGGGAGGATCCACTGGAGGAGAAAATGGCAACCCACTCCAGTATTCTTGCCTGGAGAATCCCATGGACGGAGGAACCTAGTCCATGGGGTTGCAGAGAGTCAGACATGACTGAAGAGATTTAGCACACAGCATGAGAAGCAGTATGTCCGAAAGAAGAAAAACAGAGAAGACAAAAGACAGAAAAGCAGAGGGTGAGGGGGCTTGCTCATGTGCTACTGTCCATGTCCATGTCTGTCTGTTAGAGAACAGGAGACGGAAATCTGAGTGGAGTTTTCTCTTTAAAAATGACAGGGATGCTTGACTTTCAGTAGCAAAGTAAATACAGGTGGCAATTTTGTATCTACATAGTCACCCAAAAGATGAATGAAAGGGCTAATAAAAAAGTATTTAAATGTATAACTGTCAAAAAGAACTCATAAAAAATGAATAATCATATTCATAGAAATAATTAAGTCTATCTAGTGAGTGACAGAGCCAGCAGCTTTGAGCAGACTCAGGATTTTAGGCCTGAGTCCCAGCTCTACACCCACCAACCACCTGACTTTGGACAAGCTACCCTACCTCTAGAGCTTCAGTTTCCAAATCTTTAAAATGGGGGTAATTATACCTGCTCCCAAGGTTTTTGTGAGGATGAAAGAAGATACTTAGGACAGGGTTTGGCATAGACCAAGTGTTCCATAAACCTCACTGCTTGTCCTCTACAGACAAGCCTATAGTTACACATCAAATACCAAAGCAAAACTCTGAAGGAAGAAATTTGCTGGAAGAGTCTAAAACTTCTTTGGTAAGACATTTCATGCCTTATAGACTATATCATATTATTTGCTGCTTATGTTGATTGTAAACAACCTATTGCACTCATGTTAACCTTTAAATTTTAATAACATTTTAAAATTAATTATTATTGGAGTATAGTTGCTTTATAATCTGTTAGTTTCTGTGGTGCACCAAAATAAATCATCTAAGCATATATATATATATCTCCCCTCTTTTTGAGATTTCCTTCCCATTTAATCCACCAAAGAGCAGAGGTCCCTGTGCTATACCATATGTTCTCATTGGTTATGTCCTAGTATCAATAGTGTGTCAATCCCAGCCCCCCAGTTCTTCCAGCCGCCTCTTCCCCCTTGGTATCCATACATTTGTTCTCTCCATGCCTGTGTCTCTGAGTCTGCTTTGCAAATAAGATCATCTATACCATTTTTCTAGATTCCACATGTATGCATTAATATATTTTTGTTTTCCTCTTTTCTAACTTACTACAATGTTTGACAATCTCTAGTAAAATTTAGTAACTTTTAAGTAAAATTCATTTAATTAGAAAAATCAACAATTTAAATGCTAGAAGTTTAAATTATCAAACGTACATTTGCTTCACTGACAGACATCCACACAGTTATTCATGTTTCACTTCTGGAGACAGCTAGAGTCTTTATACTGATGATTTTTGCTTTTTCATTTTTTGGGTGAGGGTGAGGAGCCTGCAATAATTGTCATTTGAGAAAGCTACAACATTTAAATATCTTGCTTTTATTTCTTCTTTTCTCAATATTTCTTCCCTTTTCCATACCAAAAGGGGGGGCACTATCAAATTTATATAATTTTGAGGAAAGTCTGTAAACTAAATTTATTTAACATCAAATCTGGTTTAGTGGAAATCCCTCTATTAAGGAATGAGGTCATGTCTCTTGCAATGAATCATGCCCATTAAATTTATCTTCTTTTCTGGATACTTTCCTTCCTTCATTTTGTCATTTCCAAGTCTCTAATTCTTGTTGATTGCTCAATTAAATGGAAGCACTGATTTTTTTTAGTTTTGAAAAGGGCATGAAACTCAAGCTACAAAATATTATTTGTATCAACATATCTGCTTTTAACTCTGCAATAATTTTTCCTATCCAGTCTTTTTTAAAGCAAATACTGATTTGATTTTATTCAAAACTCTCCAAACATCTTCTCTTCTGATCGATTTTTTCATGTGTGTCTTCTCTTTTGCCATCTTCTGACTGCTTCGATACTGAAAACAAAATAGGAAAGACGGCTGTTCCCTACTATAATATTCTATTACCCAGAAAACTTACGGAGAACGAAAGTAAACCCTGCTCTTCAAGTTGGCTAATAACTGATTCATCTCCATACATTTCTCTACTGCTCATTTTCCTTGATGCCAAAATTACACACTAAAAGATTACAGCTCCACTTAAATAACTCCCACTTATTTTCATAGACAGTCCGAGGAGAACTATAATCTTCTCAAGGATTCTTCAAAAGGTCTCATCTATTCCCAGGCCTTGAGATATGATCCAGTACATAGGATGTATCAGGATTTTACGCCTGGATTCAGTTAACAATGGAAGCAAATTTGGAAATCTACCAGCCCCGTATCCTTTTTTAACGTGTAAGGAAACTAAGACCCAGAGAAGTTGTACTGTATAGAAAATAATTATTTCACAAATATATATGTATATATCATCTATACTGCTTACATTTTTATAGAGAATATCACATGAATCGTCATAGATACTAATTAAGGGGATCTTGAAGACAAAACTAAGCGGTTTTTATAACAATTGGCCCTTTTCAATTAATATTTTTAATCTTAAAGGAAATCTTTATGGCAACACAAATGATTTTATTTCCTAGTGGATATGATTTTGTGTTTTGAAACAGCGCCTTTATTCCAGGTTCAGATGCCGTGACCTTGTATAAGTTCGGTTTCCCACCCGGGTTCCCCCCGGGGCAGGGACTGAGGGCCGCCCAGGCCCGGCTCGCACCCATCTTGCCCAGTGCCCGGGCGGCGGCGGGGACAGCGACGGCCGCGACCAGACAATGTCCTGCATTCACGGAGCCCTCGGCCAATCACAGGCCGCCGCCTCCCGGCCCCGCGCGGCGCCACCGGCCACGCTCGGGCCTGAGGAGAACCTGGCCTCCAGGCGGCCATCTACGGCCATCCTAGGGCCGGACGCCGTGACCCGCCTGCGCCCCGGCCCGGAGCAGCGGACCCGGAGCAGCGGACCCCGGGGCAGGGGTCGCACTCTGAGCGCCGGACGCGCCGCCCCCTCCGGCTCGAAAGCGGCGCTGTCCCTTTAAGACGAGCCTCCTCCCGGGCCGAGGAGCGCGTCTGCGGCCCCGCCGCGGGGGGCAGCGACATCCGGGCTACCGGGCTGGCGACGACGACGGCCCCTCGGGCAGCTCCCAGCCTCTGTGGGACGCCCGGCTTGCCGCGGTTGGGGGGGGAACCGCTGCCGGGGAGGGAGGGGCGGGCTTCATCGCCACGTAAGCCCCCGGCCCTGGTGAGCCTCGCCGCCGCCCGCCCCCACCTCGCGGTCGCCGGAGCTTGGACGCCGAGGCTCGGCACGCGGGTCACGGACGCTTCGCCCTCGGGGCCGCGCTTCGCGCGCCCACGTCGGGCCCGCCCCACCTCCTGCGCGTGCACGGGGGGGCGGGGCGCCGAGAAGTCAGCCAATCAGCGGCGGCCGACCCGGGACCGCCCCTGGAGTCCTCGCGGGGGGCGGTGCGGGAGGCAGAACTTCGTGGGGGGCGCGGCGCGGGGCGGCTGGCGGGCTACCAGGGAGTACGAACCGGCGAGGGAGCCGGACACCGAGCCTACCGGCTCCGACTCGGCAGCTCCGCGGAAGTGAAAGGGAGGGAGCGGCGGGGAGGGGCGCGGGCGGCGCGTGAGAACCGGCGCGGGAGGGGGGAGGGAGGCGGCGTCGGGAGCAGGTGGTGCAGCCGGAGGCGGGGGAGGAGAGGGCGGGGGCGGGGTCGGGGGCGGGGCGGGGGCGGGGGCGGGGGCGGGGGCGGGGGCGGGGGCGGGGGCGGGGGCGGGGGCGGGGGAGAGCAGGCAAGTCCCGGAGATAGAGAACTAGGGATGGAAGTACCGAGTTAATGAGCGTGAAGCCAGAATCTGTCAGGGCTTATTTATGCAGCACGGAGAACTTGAAGAAGTTGTGCACTCACTGGTGAGATGCGTCTTAAGATTTTCCTCTGTCCGCGTTTTTCTAGAGTGGGTACAGATTTTTGATATCTGGCAAAGTTTATTGAAATTGAAAGTTGATCACAATATTTTATCATGGGAGTTGGGGGCGGGGAAAAGAAACAAAAGGCATTTAAAAACTAATTTCTGCAATCTCTTCTACCGAAAATTTGAGAAAGACTGTATGTTTCTGCAGTCAAGACACACTGAGTTAGTTTTTAGGGTAGAATAGGGGGTGTATGCCGACATGAACAAACCCGCACCTCGAAGTCTCATTTTCCTCGCCTGCAAAATGAAAGCCATGACCTCTACCTAATCTCGTAGATGTTTTGTCGTTCGATGCGATCAAGAAAAAGTGGAATATAAGTTTTGCCCGGTCGCACTGGATTGACCCCCCTGGGCAGCTGTCCTAGGCCACCTTCTCCCCCCCGATGGTCTCGTCCCCTCGCACAGCGTCGTCCTACTCCAGCCCACCTCGTCCTGAGGTCCAGGTGTGGGTAATCTGGGAGCCTCAGAAACGTCATCTGGGTGTCCTACACAGAGCTCGGCACCTCCCCTCCAAACCTGCGGCGTCTCCCATCTCAGCAGGTGAATCGCTGTAGCTCGGTCATCAGCGCCTCACCCCATCGTCGAGTCATTAAACCCCTGGGTCCACTTTACTTCCGTACTTCTTGACGCCTGTTTGTCACTGCTGCCCTGCTCTGGCTTCCTCCGCGCAGGCCACCGGCGTCTCCCACCTGGGTTACCGTAGTTACCTGCTCACTCGTCTTCCTGTCGGGGGTTTTTGCCCCACCTACATCTCGATATTGCAGCCACGTAGATGTTTTATTGTAAAGTGCCGCGTGTAATCTCTTAGGGGATGTTTGTCACCCTCGGGATAAAGCCCTATCCCCTTAACTTCTCTTTATAAGGCCCTCCTAATCCTGTCTCCTGCTAGATCTCTCACCACCGGTCAGTCTTCCCACCCGTCCCCACCCGTCCCCAGTCCCAGCCTACCTGAACTGTTTTCAAATTCTCTAAATGTGCCCAGTCCGCTCTGGCTTCTGCAGCCTTCCTTAGTCTCTTTCTTTTCTGAGAGCTGGCTTCCTACCTTTCCCTCACCTCCTTCCCCAAAGTGTGAAAGAATTAGGGGCACCCACTGCACCCCTACCTCTGCAACAAACCATAGCCCTTTCCTGTGGTGGCTTGTCGTCCTGCCCTTCAGAGCAGGGGCTGTGTGCTGCTCAACATTGTTCCCAGTTCCTAGGAAGATCCTGGCAGTAGTCGTTCGGAGCCGGGTGACCCTTTTAGAATACACAGTGAGGGGCACAGGAAACCGATAGCCTTAGGTGTCTACTGGCTGGTTCATTTTATATTCCTGAGTTTTTCAGTTTTGAATTCCTCTTCTCTTAGTTACAGGTTTCTTTATAAGAGTAACATTAAAAAAAAAATAGATTTTACTTAAACCAACTGTGATTTTTTTTGTCACAACAATAAATCTCTTTCAGCAGAAATAGTGTGTGTGGTTTATGAAATGAAATTCATGGCCAGTGGCTGCCGTTCAATGCAAATAGGCAGAAATGGGTTAAATGGACTCATTTTACACTCAGACTCTGAATCTAAGCTGAAAGTAATGCCCCAGTGATGACTGAGGGAAGGCATGGAAAGAAAGAGTGTTAAGCTGAGAGTTTTGTTTCCATGTTTATTATTATCATTTTTTAGATTACCATTAGCCGTATGTTAAGAAATTACTCATAATGACTTTAAAAAAACAACTCCCGATACACCTAATATTTTTCTTTTGGTTACAAGAAATGTCCGCATAACAAACTGAAATTCTCATTTCCTTGTGCTTGAAGCTCACAATACTAACATATTTAGATATGTAGTATTTCTAAACACCGCCCTGCCACACACTTTCCAATAAAGTTCAAGAATTCTTTGTTGAGAGATGTAATATTTGGAGGGGAGGATAGGGGAATAAATCTCGACTACTGCAAATTGTTTCCCTGCAGCCTTACTCTGAAGGAGATCCTTGTTGGCTTTCTCATTACTGTACAGCTACTCTGTTGATTCTGTTACACCTTGGTAGAAGGGAGGGGAGTTTAGTAAGAAATAAACATTTTTAAAAAGAAGGGAGGGTAAGCTTATTTCTTTAGTAAAATAACAACAAAAAATGAAATTATATAAAAGTAAAAGCAAATAATGTATTTAAAGTATTTAAAGGAGAAAAAACATGCATTATAATGATTTACTATTTCTATACAAAAGTATTCTCTCAGCATGTATCATATCTGTTTATGGGACTCACCAAATGATTATTATAAACAAATGGTAAGGGTTTAAAAAATGTGAGAGAAATGGCTTCTTTTGCATATGTCAGCTCGGGTAATTTTGAGTTTAGAAAACATTTTATGTACTGTGATTTAGTAAAAATCCTATATTTTACTTACATTTTAGCTAGTTCTGTTTTTCAGTTTTTAAACCTTAAAAAAAATCTTATTTCCAAACTATAGAGTGGTAAAAGATTATTTAAAAAAACTGTTTATAGTGAAACATTTTTTACAAATAGCTCCTTTTAAGAGGGGATTCCCTGCAGTGGTCCAGTGGTTAAAGGTTCTGCATTTTCACTGCTGAGGGTGAGGGTTCAATCCCTGGTTGGGGAACTAAGATCCTGAAACCTGCACAGCATGACCTAACAAAAGTAAATAAATATAAAGAGTATCTCTACAACAACATACATTTCAGCCTTGTTTAAAAATGTCAAACCTGATTAAGTGACACCTTGAGAGAATCACACATTGAGGCTGAGATCTAAGATTGCCATTTGCTACATTTGTTGGTTTTAGCAGAGATTTCAAGCTGATTGGGCGGTCAGCTCAGCAGAGATATGCAGTGATGACCAACAGGTAGCAAAGTGGAGAGAGGGTGGGTTTTGGAATTAAAAGACTCAGGTCTAAATCAGATAGCCTTGTACCTTCTGCAAGTTACGTCTAAAACCAAGGGTCCACATTTATAAATTAAGCAACTATTTGTTATCTTGACCACTGTGTCTGTGAGGATCATGTGAGGATAATGTATCCTGCCAGCCTTGAAATACTAGATAACTCATAGTTCCTGCTACTGTCCTACACATTCTGATTTGTCATTGGAGACATTTGATTTTCACAGAAATAATAAAATTATATATGAATTATATATGTGTGCGTATGAAAGAGAAAATGTTAGTCCATGGAATGACCTCATGGATTGTAGCCCACCAGGCTCCTCTGTCCATTGGATTCTCCAGGCAAGAATGCTGGAGTGGGTTGCCATTTCCTCCTCCAGGGGATCTTTCCAACCCAGGGGCTGAACCCAGGTCTCCCATGTTGCAGGCAGATTTTTTACCGTCTGAACCACCAGGGAAGCCCATATATATATATATATATATATATATATATATATATATATATATATATATATATATATATATATATATATATGTTGTATGTTAAGTTACTCCAGTCGTGTCTGACTCTTTGTGACAGTGGGCACATGTGGGTTGCCATGCCCTCCTCCAGGGGATCTTCCCGACCCAGGGATTGAACCCATATCTCTTACGGCTCTTGCATTGGCAGGCAGGTTCTTTACTGCTAGTGCTACCTGGGAAGCCCCTCTCTCTCTGTCTCTCTCTATATATAAAATGCATGTATATACATATATATACATATATATGTATGCATATACATATAAAGGAAATAAGTTACTTTTTCATAAACTATGACTCCTCAAGGAGGATTTATATATGCTTGCATTTATCGGTGGGTAATAGCTGATATTAGAGACAATTGGGGCACCTTATATAAAACACAATCCTTGTAGTAAGGGTACAGAGGATGCTGGTATGTCTAGAATTTGTGGTACTCTATGTAGAATGCAGGAGCAAGGTGATATGTGTGTGTGTGAAACTAATAAAAATGGATAAATGAAGATAAGGCAGATAGTTAATAAAGTTCAGTTCAGTTCAGTTCCTCAGTCTTGTCCGACTCTCTGTGACCCCATGGACTGCAGCATGCCAGGCTTCCCTGTCCTTCACCAGCTCCCGGAGCTTGCCCAAACTCATGTTCATTGAATTAGTGATGCCATCCAGCCATCTCATTCTCTGTCGTCCCCTTCTCCTCCTGCCTTCACTCTTTCCCAGCATCAGGGTCTTTTCTAATGAATCAGTTCTTCACATCAGGTGGCCAAAATATCAGAGCTTCAGCTTCAGCATCAGTCCTTCTAATGAATATTCAGGACTGATTTCATCTCTCTCTCTCTTTTTTTTCTTTTGAAAAAAAAAGTATTTATTTGGCTGCACTGGGTCTTAGTTGTCTCATGGGAGTCCTAGTTCCCTGACCAGGGATTGAACCCAGGGTCGCTGCACTGGAAGCATGAAGTCTTAACCACTGGACAACCAGGGAAGCCCCAGTGAAGTATATCTTGTCTGGTGTTCACTGTTGAAGGCTAAAGAAGGAAGATATTCTTCAGTGACAGTATTTATTTATTATTATTTACCCATGATAAACCTGGAGAATAAAGTAGCAAAATGGCAACCAAAACACTTCTATATCCTTGATTCCTTCACCCGAGTTTGAAATATTTGGCCAGTGGTTAATTATCCTAGGTTTGACTGAAAACTTTCATGCAGAAAGCTATAGTGCACATGATATGGATGGTTAAATAAACACAAGATGTATTTTCTCTCAAGGAAGAATTCTGAGAAAGAAAAGAAACAGAGCCCTAAGATGTCTGTGAATGAGCCTGCACTCTGCCTGGGAAGGAGGCAGGATGGGCAGCTTCCCGCTGCTTCTAACGGACCTCCCCCGACCAAGCAGAGGAGGCATCTCCTACATGAATACCATACACTCGCCCTGTACTCTTCCACCCTGAGAGTCTCTTTCTCTTGGGTCCTAACACTATCCATTTTCTGAAGTTGCCTGTTAAAATATAAATCTCCCTGAGAGGGGTGTCACTGGAACGGGGAGCTAACACCTACATAATCTTTTACCAGCTCAGCAGAGATGGTTCTTATCCTGCTGAGAGCAAGGAAGGGAAGAAGATGGACACATAAGAGCATGTGAACAGCCAGGGTGGAGAGGAAGGTCCCACAGAGTGGAGACCGAAGCACGCTGACAGTTTTGCTGGAACAGTCCCTCCAGCTCTGTTTCTGTGCAGGTGTGACATCCTGCCGTGGGGTTCCGACCTCTGCCCTCAGGCTTTCAGATCTCTGCATCTGGCAGTACCCATAGCTCTCGACTGTTGTGAGGTTCAGCTGGATTCAGACTAGCTTTGTGGTAAAGACAGCACTAGAAGAAAAAGCACTCTGAAGGTCAGAAGACCCCAGTTCTTTGGGACTTTGTGCTATTCAGACTTCAGTTGCCACATTTGCAAAACAGAAGGAATGGCTTCTGTTCCTATTCTGCTCTGCGTTTCATCCTCTCCCTGCAGACTTCTCTCCCAAATCTTTTTACTGTAATTAAGCCTCCACCTTGTGGTAGCTCCTAAAAGGTGGAAACAACCCAAATGTCCGTGGATGTGTGGATGAACAAATGTGGTCTATACATACAATGGAATATTACTCAGCCTTAAAGAAGAAGGAAATTCTGACCTGTGCTACGGCATAGATAAAACCTGAAGACATTATGCTGAGTAATGTCTCATTCCATTTCACTGGAGGCCTCTGCTAACGCACGTTTTGGAGCTCTGTTTTGTCATGTCTCAGCCTTGTTCTGAACAAACCTCATTTTTAACTGCTCTTTTTGCAGCCCTCCAAAAGTGCTGTACTCTCTTGAGTCCAAATGTTTGCACAAGCAGATCTTGCTGCCTGGCACCCTACTTCTTCCCTCTTCTTTATCTAACAGATCCTACATGTTCCTAAGGGCTCACCTCTGAGAAAGCCGGTGCTAGCCCCTCCCTCAGGCTGTAGGAGGAGCCTATGGCCCACGGCACCCCCTGCTTATTCCTCCCATCATTTGTGTATTACGACTTTCCCACAAAAGGGCAGGGATTTTGGCGTCTTTATGGCATGCTCCCAATCTGATGCAGGCAATAAACCTGTTGAATAAGTCACTGAATATACTTTAAAAAAATGCTTCAGTTCAGTTGCTCAGCCATGTCCAACTCTTTGCGACCCCATGGATTGTAGCACACCAGGCTTGCCTGTCCATCACCAACTCCCAGAGCTTACTCAGACTCATGTCCGTTGAGTCGGTGATGCCATCCAACCATCTCATCCTTATTTTTGATTTATTCCTTTATTTGGCTGCGCCAGGTCTTTGTTTCGGCATGCAGGATCCTTAGCTGTGGCATGTGGCTTCGAGTTCCCTGATCAGGGATCGAACCTGGGCCTCCTGCATGGAGAGAGCGGAGTCTTAGCCACTGGACCAGAAGGGAAGTCTCCCCCTGAATATTCTTAAGAACACATTGTTTAAAAAAAAAAAGTACACATTGTTATAGGTTGGTCTAATCAATAATAATTTGGCTTATAGATTTTATTTCTGTAATTTTATTATCTTCTTATAAGTATCATGTCTATCTTTTACATTATCTTTTTTTTTACCTACTAGTTAATTTTAATACTTGACATGTCAATAGAATCAGGTTTGGCAGCACATAACAAAAAATTCTCAGATAACATTAGCATAAACAAAATAGAAGTTTGATCCCAATTCTGCAGAAGTTCAAGTACAGACAGTGTTGGGCTGATACCCATTTCCCTCCAAATCTTCAGGGATTAATTCTCTTTCAGCTTCACTTGGCCATCCTGAGGCTGTCTTTGTGCTCCAAGATGGAGGCCAGGCTGGAATTCCAGGAAGGATCAAGAAAGGGTGTAGGGTGTATAGCAGCTGTCTTTCTGGAAGCTCCTCAGATGCTCACATACAGCATTCTTGCTCACATACTGTTGGGCAGCTTAATCACACGTAGCTGCAAGGGAGGCTGAGATACCGTCTATATTCTGAGCAGACATGTCTCCAGCTAAAATCCCACTGGTGTGGAAGAGGAGCAATGAATATTGGGGGACAGAAAGAAGGGGAGGCCAGACGAGTATAAAAAAGATACAAACATGTCAATATCATAATCTAGTTGAATCTAGATTTCTAGATGTATTCTTCCCAGCTCCTAATCTCCTTTGTTGAAAGGTCATGACATTTAGACTCAGGAGTTTTCACACTAAGCAAAGCTCTAAATTTCCAGGTTTTCTCCTTTTACCAGGTAATCAAAGAAGTAAGTGCTGTCCCCTTGTCCTTCGTATGGGGCTCAGAGAGGGGGCAGAGGGCAGTAGAGCTGAGGACTGTCAGTGGAGAAAGGGCGCAGTAGTAACAAAGGCAGGATGTCATGTTTCAACACGTCTGATCTGGCCCCTGCGTCTCCCGGGCCGGCTTGGCTTTGTCCTGTTTTTCCCTGGCTCCGCTCTCGGGCGTGTTCCCAGCAATTCCCAACCTCTAGCACCTGCAGTTCCACCCTGGGAAGCTGGAGGTCTCTGCTCCTCCACAGGCCACTGTGGATGCTCCAGTCACCCTAGAGGAGTCATCGGAGGCCACGGTCTCTGCCACCAGGCCAGGTGCAGATGTTGCCTGCAGAGGATCCCAGTCTGTACCACAAACCTGCTCTCACTTGTCACCAGCCTCATAGCCTTAGCCACCAGCCCTGATGGCATGCCCTCAGTCCCTGTTCTCACTGTTACTCTCCAAGCGTCTCCTGAGCTTTTCTCTTCCATTATTTTTCCTCCATCCCAGTGCCTTCCAGGGTCCTCAGAAACCCTGATTGCTCTCATGGCTTTATCCAGCTTTCACTCTCCACCTAACTCACTGGCAATCTCCTCCCCTGAATCTCTAACCTCCATCTTTTCTCTGTAGCTGAGGACTCTGCTCCAGGCTCAGCATCCTCCTCCCTCCTTCTCTGCAGGCTTCTTCCTCTCCCCCAGAGCCCCTTTTACTGTGAGAAAAGCCCTCCCTTTTTTTGCTGCTCCATCCGTTTTCTTTCTTTCATTGCCAAATAAGGAAAAACACTTCGCTTAGCCATTGCTCCCAGTGATTCATCACCACTCCTAACCCCGTTCCCTGTCATCAGGTGGCACACGCCACTTCTTTGTGGTCCCCGGTGAGCTCCAAATTACATCATCCAATGAAAGCAACAGATTCCTTGATTGTAACATGACACTAACATCACTGCCCTTTCATTACAATTTTCTCTTGCCTTCCATCACCCTACATGCTTTGGTTGTTTTCTCACTTTTCATGACCACTCTGATCAGCGGTAAACCATCACTGCTTCCTTGGTGGCTTGGAAGGTAAAGAATCTGCATGCAATGTGGAAGACCTGGGTTTGATCCCTGGGTCAGGATGATCCCCTGGAGGAGGGCATGACAACCTACTCCAGTATTCTTGCCTGGAGAATCCCCATGGACAGAGGAGCCAGGTGGGCTACAGTCCATGGGGTGGCAAGGAGTCGGACATGACTGAGTAACACTTCCAGTTTTCTGACCACACTGATCAGTGATAAAACATCAGTGCTAACAACTAATGTTTAATGCGCACTTATTTTGTGTCAGGCAGGTCAGATGGTTTACACACATCATTTCCTTTAATGCTTGTATTGACTCTGTGGAGGAGATGCAGTTATTACCCCCACATTACAGATAAGGAAACTGAGGCTCGTAGGCCTACAAAGGTCAATGATGTGCTCACAATGACAAAGCTAGTAAGAGTTAGAGCTAAACTCAAACCCTAGTTTGCTGAATTCCAAACCAGGAGGACCCTCTGGTTCTGTGCCACCTGTTGTCCCTCATTTCCTGATTTCACCTTAAATATGAGACTTTCCCAGGCTTTTCTGTTCTGGGTTACCAGCTCCCCTGGGTATAGACACTTACTTTTAAAAGGAAATGTGCTTCCACAGAGTGAGCACTCCATTTGTTTTTATCCCATTATTATGGAATATTTAAACACAGGGAGAGACAGAATTGTGTAATGACCCCTTACCCTGTCCCCAGGCAATGCCACCCAAGTCCAACAGTCATCCACTGGTGGCCACTCTTGTTTTGTGTGCACCCCACCATTCCCCATACCCCCTACCAGATTATTTTGCAGCAAATCTCAGAAATCATATCAGTTCATCTGTAAATATTCCAGCATATTTTTAAAATATTGTTGTTTGGTCTCCGAGTTATGTTTGACTCTTTTGTGACCCCATGGACTGTAGCCCACCATGCTCCTTCTGTCTGTGAGATTTTCCAGGCAAAAGATTACTGGAGTGGGTTGCCATTCCCTTCTTCAGAGAATCTTCCCATCCCAGGGATTGAACCCACATCTCTTGCACTAGCAGGCAGTTTCTTTATCACTGAGCCACCAGAAAAGCCCTTGTAAAATGTAAGGATCCTTTAAAAAGCCTTAACCATGAAAACATTAATATGTCTAAAAATGAAAAAGAATCCCGTGATATCAGCAAATATCCAATCAGATCACATTTCCTCAGTTGTCTCATAAAGTTTTTAAAGAGTTGGTTTGTTCTTTGTTCAGATCGGGATCCAAATAAGGTCCACACACGTCACTCTTTAAATCTCTCTTAATCATTTGATTCCTCTTTTCTCTTTTCCTACACCCCCAGCCCCCACAATTTATTTGTAGAAAGCACCCATTCCTTGGTACCCAAAATCCACCTTGTGAATTTTGCTGATCACATCCCCCTAGGGTTGTTTAACACATTGATCCCTCCATCCATTCAAATTTCCAGTAAACTATACATTGCCACAACAAAAGTCCATCTAGTCAAGGTTGTGGTCTTTCCTGTGGTCATGTATGGATGTCAGAGTTGGACTGTGAAGAAAGCTGAGTGTGGAAGAATTGATGCTTTTGAACTGTTGTGTTAGAGAAGACTCTTGAGAATCCCTGGGACTGCAAGGAGATCCAACCAGTCCATTCTAAAGGAGATCAGTCCTGGGTGTTCTTTGGAAGGAATGATGCTGAAGCTGAAACTCCAGTGCTTTGGCCACCTCATGTGAAGAGTTGACTCACTGGAAAAGACTCTGATGCTTGGAGGGATTGAGGGCAGGAGGAGAAAGGGACGACAGAGGATGAGATGGCTGGATGGCATCACCGACTTGATGGACGTGAGTCTGAGTGAACTCTGGGAGTTGGTGATGGACAGGGAGGCCTGGCGTGCTGCAGTCCATGGGGTTGCAGAGTCGCACACGACTGAGCGACTGAAATGAACTGATAGTCAGATAGAGATGTGTGAGCTGATTCAAGTTCATTTTTCAGCAAGATGATTCTGTAGGTGAAATGATGTACTTCCGTCAGGAATCTTGTTTATTTAGGTGACTTCCAAGTCTGTATCCAGCTTCATTCCTTTATCTTAGGCTAACTGATATTGGCCATCATCTCAAAATCGGCACGTCTAAAAACAAATTTATCTTCCCCCACACAAGCTTTCCCTCTTGACACCTTCTCTGTTTCTGTCATTCTTGCTGTCCTTTAAAATGTCTTGGGCTCTCAGGGCCAAACTTCACTCTCCCTTGACTCCCATGTTCAGTCACAAAGACCTGCCAGTTCTCTCTCTATAGGGTGATAGAACCCTTTCCCCTTGCACCTCACACCCATTGCCCTTGTCCAGGCTTTAAAAGTATTACAATACCTGCCCCCCACCCCACTGGTCTCTCTTTCCTCAGTTCCACTCCATAAACTGCCATTGGACCAAGCTCAAACCTGACGTCTTCCTTCAGTGTGGAATATTGGAGCATCAGATAAACAATTACTCAAGCTCTGGAATAGGCAAAGCTTCTCTCTGAGGATAATCCTGGATTTGTCTCAAGGGACACCCGTGGCCCCACACTAGGGGGAAGGCAGAGTTGCCTATCATCCTGGTGAAACTCTGCTTGCTAGCAGCTTTCTCTGCTTTGCCAGTAGGACATTCACACTTCTGTTTGTGTTCTTCAGTTGCTAAGTTGTGTCTGACTCTTTGCAACCCCTTGGACTGCAGCACGCCAGGCTTCCCTGTCCACTATCTCCCGGAGTTTGCTCAAACTTATGTCCATTGAGTCAGTGATGCCATCCAATGGTCTCATCCTCTGTCACCCCCTTCTCCTCCTGCCTTCAATCTTTCTAAACATCAGAGTCTTTTCCATTGAGTTGGCTCTTCACATCAGGTGACAAAAGTATTGCAGATTCAGCATCAGTCCTTCCAATGAATATTCAGGGTTGATTTCCTTTAGGATTGACTGGTTTGATCTCCTTGCTGTCCAGGGACTCTCAAGAGTTTCAAACACTTGTGTTTGTCTGGTCCTAAAACATGTGCCTGGTTGTCGACCAGTAATGCAGATTGGCAGCCACCTCGGCCCTGCTCTCACATCACCCACTGGCTGGCTCTAATTACAAGCCAAGCACACAAACACCCAACAACACAAAGAACTCCCAGCCCAGAGAGGGAGGGATGTTCAGAGAAAATTCCCTCGGAGACATGCTATCTGTCCACTCTTCCAAGAACTTCATTGAGTTAACCAGTGACCCTCTGCATCCTGGATGCCCTTCAACCAAGAGACTTTGAACATTATCCTGCTGATACTGCTCCTGCCCACAACTCACCATCTGTGAGAATTCCCATGTGATGCTTTCTTGTAAAATTCATCAGAAAGACCTGGTATTCACAGAGCTGGTATACCATCCTTTCCATAGAAAAAGCTATGAGTTTATAGTTTCCCTTTTTATGCTGGTTATCAAGAGGCTCAGATAAAATTGCAAAGTCCAGTAATGGCTTAGTGCTTTTCATTAGAAATTTTATATTTTTTCCAAGGTCCTGACTTCCATTTGTAGTTCTCCTTTAATAATTTTGTGTTGTTATCTCATAAGCACCTTAAAATGCATTTTGGAATGATCCTGTGTGTGCGTTAAGTGAATAAAATGCTACTGCATTCCTCCACCCAGGCAAAGGTTCATTGATTTACCTCATCTGACTCCAAGTTTACTTATTCTGTACCTTCTGATGGGGACACTGCCCTTTCTATGGTCCCAGCAGCACCCCAAAGCCCACCCACCCCAGATACCTCAGTTCAGATGTCCTCATCCCCGCATGAACCATCCTGACTCCCCAGCCTAGAGCAAGCTTGCCCTCCTCTGAGGGCCTTTCACGTTGTTTGTACGCTATTCGTTTTATAAGCTATTTTTTAAAGTAAAAGTAATTTGTACATATAATAGAAAATTGAAACTGTATGAGACAGGTTGCACGGGAAAAAGTATCTGCCATCCACAGTTGCCTTAGAGGCAATCACTATTGCTAGTCCTTTTTGTATCATTCCAGACACATCTATGCATTTACAAACATATGGATATAGGCATATATATACATATATGTATATGTATATATGTGTGTACATGTTTTCTTACAAATTCTTCTGTCCTTTTTCCCACAGCTATGAACATAACACATACATTCTTCTGCACCTCGACTTTTTTTTGGCTGCACCGTGCAGTTTGTGGGATTTTAGTTCCCCCACCAGAGATGGAACCTGCACCCCTTGAAGTGGAAGCACAGAGTCCCAACTGCTGGATCACCAAGGAGGTCCCTAGACATTTGTTTTCAATACAACAGTATGACTTGGAGATGACAGCTCATCAGTATGCAGATATCTACCTCATTCTCTATAATACCTGCGCAGCTTCTGTTGAAAAGGTAAACCTTAATTTATTTGATTAGTTATACATCATGGTTGGTATCTTTCTGGCTTAATGTACTCTTTCTGAGGGCAATGCAGACAATAAAACCACAATTAGTATTGCCCTCCACAAATCCAGGGTATGGTATCTTCCACATAGGAAAAGCTTAATAAATAACTGATGGTCAACTTTTACCAGTAAATAGTCAAACAGAAAGTTATTCTACTTTATACAAATGTTTTAGGAGTAACTTGAGAAAGTCTTACCGCATCAGCCTTTCAACTATGGCCATCTTTCAGTGACATTGTCTGTGGTCTGGGCTTGACCTTGCGGTATACTGTATCTCAGTTCATGAAGAGAGTGCTGAGGGGACCTGAGCCTGAGGCAGGGCTCCCAGGGGATGCACTGGGTCCAGCCAAGGTTCCGCCTTCAGCGTCCGGAGCAGGGAATCTGTAGGACTGAGAGAAGCTGTCCGAGCTTCCCTGGTGGCTCACTGGTCAAGAATCCTCCAGCCAATGCAGGAGACAAGGGTTCCATCCCTGATCTGGGAAGATCCCTCATGCCTCGGAGCAACTAAGACTGCATGCCGCAACTACTGAGCTCGTGTTCTCAAGACCAGGAGCTGCAGCCACTGAAGCCCAAGTGCCCTAGAACCTGTGCTGCACGAGAGAAGGCCCTGCAATGAGAAGCCTGAGCACCGCAAGCCAAGAGTAGCCCCTACTCTCTACAACTAGAGAAAAGCCCGTGCAGCAGTGAAGACCCAGCATAGCCATCAATAGACAAATCAAGGTTTGAGGCAAAGGAAGTGCATGTGATTACAGAACATGGTATCATTTCCCCCAATTCATTCTCATTCCACTGCCTTGGTCTGTATCCTCTCTGAGCCCACATGTACTATTTAACTCGTGGTGGGAGACGTGTGCTAATATTACATTTTCTCTTCTTGAGAGAGGTAATCAAGAAACAGGTTTTGGGGGAAGTACGTGTAACTGTGCTTCTGCGACTTTCAGCCTAGGTAACTTAGACGTGACCTGAGGGCAGTGGCCCCACCACAACTCTGGGAGGATAGGACGGAGACCCAGTGGGTGGGACAGAGCCCCGGGTCCACTCAACTCCCACTGCTGAGATCTCAGGAAGTTGTGCTTGCCCAGGAACCAGAGTCAGCCCGCGGAATGACATCCAGGGAAACTGCCAAGAGGAAGGCTTAGGAGACAGGTTAATATGGAATCTTGCTAGCTTTCTAAACGAAAAGCCCCAGCATAGTAGCTCTACCACATTAGAAACACATTAGAAACATATTAACAAGTAATTACTTTGGAGGAAGTTAACTTTGTTAAATTACAAATTAAGATAAAATTAGGAATATTTCTCCTTTCAGATTCAAGTGCACAGGATATGTATAGTTTTAAAATGATTCCTTTCTGAATCCACACATCCTCGCACCTTAAATGCAACGCTTATTCCATAACCATCCTCTCTGTAAGGCACCCTACTAGGTGCTGGTCTTGAACTAAGCTTTCACAGATCTGAGTGTGGTACTGGATGGGTGCATTCCCACAACCCTATTTCACCATGCAGCAGTGGGCAGAGAGGTGTCTGTGTCTCCACCCAGGAGAAGGCATGATTTGTAGCATCATTCTCAAGTCCGTCTTACCCAGAGCTGCAACCTAAAGAAGATCCTGTGAAAATCAGGGTGCGGACTCATCTGTCAAATGTCTTTTTCCCCTTTAGAGCAGAGGTGAGTGTACGCAACTGGATGTAAAGGAGTTCAGTTCACAGCGGATCGTGAGGAAGGCATGGCGTCTTTCCACCATTACTGGATTTCTGTTTGGCGTTGAGAAGACCTGGGTTTGGATCCCGCTTATTCATTCATAGCAGGGCAATCTCTCACGATGCAGATGCCTCATCTGTTGCATGAGCATGATCTGCAAAAGCCAAATCTAATATTTTTTTCTACTGGGAATATTTTGACCAAGGAGGAAGAGGGCTGGAGCACCATGTGCTAGCAAGAGTTATTGGCAAATACCTAAACCAGAGTTAAATGTAGGCACATCATGAGATCTGACACATGCGGTATGGAATTAGGCAACCGTAAATTATGACCTGTTCTCATTTTACGTATCAGAGTACAACTTTGAGTTTGACACAGTTCAGCCTAGAACTGTCCAAGAACTTGCAATGATAGTATTATGTCCTTTTATGTCCCCTGTACGATACTGACACTGCTGAGATCACCGGAACAGAAACAGCACCCATGGCCTTGACCTGATTATCACTGGAATCCAACCAGATGAGCCAACCAGCCACCCTGGAACTTAAGGGAATAGAAGGAAGAGGAGACATATTCAGTTATTTCTCTGTTGTTGTTAACATCTTTCTTTCCCCAAAGAGGATTTGAGATGGCCAGTAATCTCTGCATAATATAATCACATACAGTCATGAGTTGTGTGTGATGATATGTATGTGATTCAAAGAAAGCACACTTGATTGTGGCTACTTCATGAACCATACAAGGTGATCTTGCCTGATCCCTGGGAACCTGTTCTGGTGATGTGACCAACTATCCTCTTTGGTTCCTGCAGATGGCAAGGACTCCCCCGTGTGAACCGGGCAGTTCTCCAGTCCGACTCCTTTTCCCTGGGGTTGAACATCACTGAAGGAAACTCCAACAGTCTGATGCCTCTGCAGTCCCAGCTCAGGACTCAGGGAGTCCTAGGACTCCAGGAGGGTCCATTCACTTCATTTTCACAGCTTCTTTCTTCCTCGTAGAGACTGTTCCAAGACTGGAATCCTTGTCTCAAATTTCCTGACCCTCCATGAACATTTGAATCTCAGGAGATGATTAACCACTGAATTGAGGGTGGAAAAAAAAGAAGCTTTTATAAATGCATTTGCTTAACTTTCTGAGATCTCTCTCTACCCCAGCCTGTAAACGTATTGCCATTGCTGTCAGCCTTCCTCTGGTTTCAAAAAGCCCGGTGTTGCTCTTCCCATCAACCCTCTGCTGGATGCTTCTTCCTCTCAATAGGCCTGACTCTCCTAGGTCATTTCCCCTCTGCCTCCTGGCTCTTGTCTCTTACTCTAAAGTAATGCACATCACTGTCATTTATAAAAACAACAACCACTATTACTCTCCCTTTAATGGGAGTTCTCCTGTAGATGCTGCTCCATCTCTTCATTTCACTTCTGACCTTCTAAGAAAAGAAGTCTGCACCATCTGTCTACACTTCCTCAACACCCATTCACTTTCTCTCCCCTCTGTGATTCAGTTTTTACTCTCAGCTCGCAAAACTGCGAAGGTTAACAAAGACTAAGTCCGTGAACACTTGTTGTTCCTTGCATTCTTGTTCTCTCTGTGACACTTGGCACTGTTGCCCCTTCCCTTCTGGAAACTCTGCTTCCTTGATGTCTTACTGTTTCTTTCGGACAGTGAGTGATTCTTGCGTCTTTCTCCAGTGGCTTCTCTTTTTCTGCCTGTCTCTTAGCATGTGTTTTGCATGGATAAGTAATGTTCCCAATGAATCACTCCCTCCTCTGGGCTCGCCTGGTGTTGAATCCGGGACCATGTGACTTGCTTTGGCCAGTGAAACCTCAGTGAACATGAAGTCAGCAGAGTCTTGACAAGGACTTGTGTCTTGGCACTTGCCTTCTTGAAACGCTCCTCAAAAACTTCTGTGTCTTCTGGATGACTAAGATGAAAGGCCAAGAAGAGAGAAAGGAGAGAGGGAATGTCAAAAATACCAGATTTTTTCAACTGAGTCCGAAGCCAGCTCACCCACCAGATGAATCATACCTTTTTTTTTTGGTTCAAGCCACTAAGGTCTGGGGTGGCTTGACATACAGTAATAAACAACCGAGAAGAGCTGGTGTTTTAACGATTCCTATTGTTGTCCTACATTCCTCTAATGTTGCATATTTTTCCGGACATCCATTCCAATGGTACCGTTCATACGTCATAATTATTAAACTTACGTTTCTAGACCAGATCAGTCTTCTAAACTCCTATCTCTTACTTCCTGGACATCCCTACTTGAATAATCCACAGACCGCTCTGAATTCCCACACCAAAGCATCAGATTCTTCCACAGACTTCTTCCCGCTTATTACTTATCTTGGTTAGTGATGCATCTACTTACCAGTCACTCAAGGAGAGAACTTAGAAGTGAATCTTTAACCCCTCCCTTTCATTCACTTATCAACAATCAGTTGTTCACCAAATCTTATCAAGTATGTCACCTAACTCTCTCTCACATTTATCCGTTTATCTCCAACACCTCTAATGCCCCCTGGTCAAGGACCTCAACATGTTGTACTTTATCGAAAACCTCTGCTGTCTCCCTGCTCTGAGGTTTGTTCTGATCATTTTCCAGCTGACAATCCTTTTGTGGCTCCTCACCTATGGAATAAGGTAAATATTTCTTAATATGCTACTAAACCCTTTCTGACCTGGCCTTCCTCACATTTCCACTGTCATTTTCTGCTCTTTCTCTCTGCATACTGTGATCTGAGCCAAATTACTCACAGGGCCGACACTAGCCATCTGCCCCATGGATGTCTCAGACAGTTTTCCTGCCTGGTACCTCCCCTCCCCTGCCATCTGCAGAGTCCTTGAAGACTCAGATTAAATGTCACATCCTCTGTGAAGCTTCCCTGCCTCTCTGGGCAGAAGCAAAATGAGGCATCTCTTCTGAGTAATCATGTACCCAGTAGTACCATGACTGTACACGTTTTTTAAATTGTGGTGATGTGCTTGAATATCTGTCACCCCTGATAGAGTCAGAGAGCTCCTCCGGGGTAGGGGTGGCTTTACTTTTGTTTTCATAGTGCCCAGCACAGTGTCTGATACACGGCAAGTGTTCAATAATTACTGAATAAATAAGACACTGTATTTTCCCACTTGTAATGTTTTGTTAATGTGCCTTATAATTGGCTAAGTTAGCACCTTGGATTTCCATTTATTAGTCTCAAAATAGAGACGGGAGATTTTAAGTGTTGCTGAACGTGACTTAGGTAAGTTTGGTGGTAAGTCACAGAAACTGGAGCTGGTAACTGAGGGGAGAAGAGGCAAATGCCTTGTTGCAGGTGGGCAGTGGGGCTGTGTTGGAACCACTGCCTCCACGCCCCAAGCAGTGCTCCTTTCAGACCGAGACCACCTTCTTCCATCACAGGGGAAGTGGTCCATCATACCTCTCTGTTTTTCTGTGGGATGACGGCCCACGTGACAAGCATTTAGGAACACCTTGTGTCTGAACAATAACACAGGAAGTGTGGAATTGATTTTCTTTCTTCCCTTTTCTTGCCTTATGAGGGTTTCTTCTCTTTTTCTCCCTGCTTCAGGTACCATTTCCCACCGTCTGCACCCCATCACAGAGGTCTTTCAAAGGAAAGATCTGACTTGTGACTGTCTGAATGTTTCAGTGAGCCCCCCGCAGTGCTTTTGGGGTTCAATCAAGGGCTTTCCTTGGTTCTGCCTACTTCTCCAGTCTAATCTGCTGTCCCCTGACTCTACCATTTCTGTAAGGAGGTAAGCATTCACTGGGTACCTTTGTGTGAAGGCTCTGTGCCACTTGGGGATGCCAAAGGACAAAGCATAGCCGTTGTCCCCAAGTAGCTCACAATCCAGTGAGAAACTAAGACAAGAATGAATTGTAATTTAATGTAAACCAGTATTAATGGGGACAAGTATTGAATGGATGAGAGGACAGCCAGCCATCCTGGGGGCTCAGTGAAGACCAAGCAGGACCCGCCCTCCATGTGCCAGTTAGTATGGAACCACTTGCAGTGACCTGTGCTCACCAGGCTTTGAAACCTCTGGACCTTGTGGTCATCCATCCTGCTCTCTTTGTTCCAAGAAAATCCTCAAGCCCCCTTCCTTCTAGGAAGCCTGTTGTGCTGTCCCAGCAGCCAGAACCACTCCCTTCTTTCTGCTGCCACTGAGCATGAACTCCATGTCAACAGGGAGCTCGCTGTGACCTCCAGTACTGCCACATAGTAGGCATTGGATCAGCGTTTGCTAAAACTACTAATGATTCCCTTAGGGAGCCAGTAGTGGCCTGATTGCAGCCCTAGTGGCTTCTTTTCTCCTGGTCTCTTCACCATTCCAATCTTCACAGTTGCTAGCAAAGGCAGTAGCAGCCAGGCCCGTGACCAATGGAATATGGAGGCTGAACTTACACATACAACCAGATTCTCTCCCCCATAAAAAGCATCAGCTGGGAAGGTTACGCTGTCCTTCCAGTGATGTAGGAAATGCTTTTCAGACTTCTCTTTTGGGGGCTTTCTTCAGCATTTATAGCCCTCTAGATACCTATAGCTTTATTTTTCTCTCTTTTCTTTTTAAAACATTTTATGGATTAAACATATTCAGTCAGAATTTATTATAGTCAAGTTTTTAAAACTTTGTGAATAGCTATCATATATACTATTTAAATTCTATATGGTTCCAATGACAGTACATCATTATTTAATGACAAAATATCCTTCTGGAGCTTGCCAAAATCATTTGGAACCAAATTTGATCAATGATAAAGTAGAATAATATAGGTTTTAGTGGAAAAAAGAAATTGGGTGCTAAAAAGAGTTATTTTCTATGATCCACAAATTGGCTCTGAACACGGTTTCAAAAGATGAGTTCCAAAACTACATTAGAGTAAGTCCTCAACACTGGAACTGGTGTAATAGATTAGTGTAATTGATTTTAACAATTCAGAAGAACAGATAGGGAAAAGCGGACAGCTTTCAATTGAGTGTGTTCTAGATAAAATTTGGGTATTAGAGATTGTTCCCAGAGACAAATATTTATTTGTCTAAGCAGTAAGTTTGAGTTCCTGGAAGAGACTGTTTTAATTAATTTCATGGGGCCTAGAAAACCTTTTTGTAACAGGTCAAGTTGTCCCTGGAATTTTTCTCAACAGTTTTCTGGGGGCACCCACTCCATCCCACCTCTAGGCCCACCTCCAGGCCTCTTGCACCTTTCCTCTGCCCTGTGGCTACAGTGAACGAAAGCCTGTCCTATTCCCTAGGGGCTGAGACTCTGAAGTTACTATTATCTCTTAGCACTAAATCAAAACCACCAGCCCATTAGATCCTACACTCCAAGACTGCAGGAACCTTGGTCCGTTCTGCTCTTACTGTATCTCCAGCGCCTAGCACAAGGCCTGGAACTTCTCAGACACTCATCGTTGAATGAAGGAAAAAAATCTCTAAATTTGTTAGTCCCAGCTAGGTGTTGGGAGAACAACCCATTGAACTAATTTGCACTCATCTGTGAATGACCAGGAGTCCCTTATCTGTCCCTAAGGTATTTGCATACTCAAAGGGAAAGCTTGTGAATTCAAATTATTCTCAATGGGAAAACTTCAATAGTGAAGCAAATGGAGAGAAAACATTGGAGGGTAAAGGGTAGGGCTGGGGAGGGGGTGGAGAGATTATGACTCCTAGCTAGGGCTGCCTAGGAGTCTGACCCTGAGGCCTTTCGCTTTCCAAGGCCCCACAGCTCTGCACTGTTAATCACTTTGGAGAACTTAGAGACTCCTCCGTCCTGTGGGAACCAGGAGGGAGATTAACCAGGGAGGGGCTGTAGGGCTGCTGGTCTCCACTTTGAGCTTTGGTTGTACAGTCTCTCATATGTTTCAAAGGGAAGTGTCCTCACTTTCTGGTTAAATATACAAGGGCACGAGGGACCTCCTCACAGTCAAACCTATTTGTTAATTAAAGGTTAACTAATATATTTTTGGGCTTCCCAGGTGGCGCTAGTGGTAAATAACCCACCAACCAATTCTGGAGACACAGGAGACACAGGTTCAGACCCTGGGTCTGAAGATCGTCTGGAGTACAAAATGGCAACCCGGTCCAATTTTCTTGCTTGGAGAATTCCATGGACAGGAGAGCCTGGTGGGCTACAGTCCATGGAGCTGCAAAGAGTTGAAAAGGACTGAGCACAGCACAGTATACTTTTACTTTATGTAAATATCTTTAAGTTGGTAAATTGACTTGAAATAAACCCACATCTGACAGAGAGCTGGGTATACTGTAAAGGATAGAGATAAACCCTTTTATGCCACTTTTGAGTCCTCTAACATGATCTGTTACTAGTGATTTATCTGCAGACATGTGTCCTGTCTTTAACAGCACCCCTACCCCTACCCACCCACCACACCCCAAGCATCCCCCATGCTTTCACTGAGAGATGTAAACATAATGGAAATGTAAACCTGACCTCAGAATTCTGATTCTTGGTTTATGAAATGAACTATAAAAAAAGACAGAAGTTGACTTTAGTGTTTCCTAATTTTTTAACATAAGAATTTTCTGTAAGATCAGCCTTCTTTCTGTTTATTTGTACATTTCTTGAATGAAACATTTACCTCTTTCAAAAGACCATTTAAATGTGTGACAGAAAAAAGCAAAAGCCCAAACCAGTGCATTTCAATAAATGACAGTATAACACATATTTAGAAAATCATTACTAATGTTAGGAAATGTTTGAGTGATTAGATCTAGGATAATCAAACAAGTTATTGAAGAGTTGTAGTAGTAATGTAACAAAAGAGTTTTGATTAATCCTTGCTTCAAAGAAATATATTGTGATAGCCTTAGCACTACAGGATCTGAATGAAGAGAAATGATATTTTCTGAGTTTGTTTTGGAGTCATTAATAGCAATTGGCTTTCCTCTGTATCTGTTATAGGTCCCTATTTGGTTGATATAAGTTCCTTTCTTGATGTGAAAATAAATGTAATTTTAACCTAATAAAGTCATCTTAATGTGTACAAGTGTTGACGGTTTAAAAATTTTATAATTGCTTGGTATTTTGCAGATTAAAGGTACTTGATAAAGGTTGGTAGCTCTATTTCCTGAAAGGAAAATTAGTAAAAGATAAATTTCTCCTGGTTTAATATTCATTTTGTACCGGGAAGGGAAACAGAATAAGAGAATTGAGTATTTAAGGCTAGGCGATCATACAAAAGTGCCATTTTGGCCAAAGAATGATTAAAACACTCTAGTCCTGACACGTTTAATAATGGGCACACAACCTATTTCTTTGTTTCATAACCATTGCGCTCTCTCTCTCTCTCTCTTTTTTTTTTTTTTTGGCAAAGCAACAAATTCAACAAAATCAACGCCATCTAGTTAAACTTTTTGATTTAGCGGTGGATCCGGCTGTCCTGTCAACGAGGAGGTAAGACCAGCAGTGTGCACAGACAAGAAAAATTTATCTGAAATGGCAAGAAACGTGCCCATTCTAAATAATTTCCTGTGGGAAAATCGTTCCAAGTTGAAGGATAATTACAGGAGAGACGTCCCAACCCTCTGAGTTGCTGCGGTCCGTCCGCGCAGCGTTGCAAGGCTTCCCCGCGGCCCCGCCACCGCCGGGCCGCCTTCCTGCCGCGGGCGGCGCACCCGGACTCCGGGAAGGTGCCGCGCGGGGAAACGTGGCACCGTCTCCAGCCCGCGCCCCGGGCGCTGCCGCGCAGCGCGGAGCGACCGCTCGAGGAGCCGGGCCGGGAGGGCTGAGCGGCGGCCGCGCACGGGCCCGCGGGGAAAGCCGCCCGCAGCGCCGGCGCCCGCCCGGGGACGGGAAGTGGCGCCCGGCCCGCCCTCGCGGCCCGCGGCCCCGCAGCCCCGCGCCGCCCCCTTTCTCTCGGCCTCTCCCTCGGCCTCCGCCACCCCGGCCGAATTCTTGCATAAATTATGCCAGGCGCGCCTGACGTCAGGTGGCGGCGCGCGGACCCGGCGCGGCGCGGAGGGAGCCGGCGGCGGGCGCGCGCGGCCCCGCGGCCTCGGGCGCGCGCGGCGTGCCGGGCGCGCGCAGGCGCTGGCGTGCTGGGGCCGCGGCGGCGGCGGCGGCGGCGGCGGCGGCAGCGGTGGCGGCGGCGGCGGCGCGGGGGTTGAGCCGCGGTAGTGCGGACGCGCTCGTGCTCGGGAACTATCGGATTAAACTTGAATCGAGTGAAATTACACAAAGGAGCGCCGCGGAGGAGGCGGCCCGGGGACCCGGAGACCCTGAAACTCGCCAGAGCCCCGTTCGCCCCCGGCCAACTCCGCGCCCGAGGATCCAGCCCCCTGGCCGCGGCCGCCGAGCCAACTCCGGAGCCCGCTCTGCGTTTTGTCCCCCCCTCGGCACCGGGCGGCGGAGGAACCCGCCCGCCCGCTCCGGTAAGCGCGAGAGTTCGCCGGGCGCCTCCGGGAGGGGCGGCAGCGGCAGGAAATCGCTCCGGGCGGGGGCCGGGGCCGCGCGAGGAGTTGGGAGCGAGGAGTTGGGCGTGTGCGGGGCGAGGGGCGAGGGCGGGCGGGGGCCGGGGCCGGGCGCAGGAGCGCAGCGCCGCCGCCGCGGGGCCCGAACCCGCGCCCCGAGCGCCGCCCGGCGCCCCAACTTTTGCCTGCGTCCTCGGGGCTGGCGGCGGCGGGGGCGCGCGGTCCGGCCGAGGGTCACTTCCTCGCATGTAAATGGCTTTTTGTTGTGCTGCCGGCCGTGGGGGGGGGACGGGGGACAGGAGGGAGCGTGTCTGCGCGCGGGGGAGCGCGAGCGCGTTTCCTCCCGCCGGCGCCGAGCACGAGTTGCCGGCTCCATTCGGAAGAAAAAGGAAGGAGGAAAAGTTGGGCTGCAACTCCAGTGCGAGTGGGCGATGGGCGCGCGGGCGCGGGGCGGCTGAGCGGCGGCGGCTCGGGGACTGCGGCGACCCCCGCCCCCCGCCCGGGACCGACCACGCCGCGCTCGCCGGGAGCGGCGGCCGCACCGGCGCGAACAAAGTGCGTCCCTCCCGGCGGCGGCGGCGCCGGCCCGCGCGGGGACGGCCACCGGGCGAGGTGGGTCGGCGGCGGAGAAAGTGCGCGGGGCGCCGCGTGGGGCGGGGGCGGCGCGAACACGCGGTGCGGGGGGCGTCCCGAGCCCGGCCCGTGCCGGCCGCGGGCGCGGAGTTGCGAGCCCGGAGCCGGGGGGCTCCCGGGGCTCCCCAAGTTCGCGAGGAAGAGAAGAAAGGGAGCGGGACTGGGGCGGGCGCGGGGCGGCGCGGCGAGGAGGGGACCCCACCTTGCCGAGCTGGCCGGGCCAACGGCGGCGGCGGCCGCGGCGGCGCGGCGGCTGCATAATAGCGACTTTAAGCCCCCGGAGGCAACTCGGCTCCCCCACCCCTGAGCCTCCCGGGGGTCAGCGCCCGCGGGGAGGGGGGGTCACTAGGTGGCCTCCGAGGTGGCTCGGGTGCGCTCTGCCCCCGCAGAGATCCGCGGCTCGGAGCGTGAATCGTCGAGGTGGCTGGAGGCCAAGCGGTCAGCGGGGAGAGGAAGGAGGGCGGCGGGGGACGCGTTGTTTGTTTGGTCGGCACCGGGGACGGGGCTCGCCGGGGGTGCAGGGGCGCGGGCACCCGGTGGGCTGCCGTGCGGGGCGGCCGCGTCGGCGCGGGGCGAGCGCCGCCCGGGGGAGGGGGGAGGGCGGCGATCCCGGGCGCGGGGGTGGAGGGGGGGGTCGGGAGGCTCCGGGGAAGGAGCCGCCGGCCCCGAGCAGCCATCATTACCGAGCCGCCTTTCTCCGGATGGCTGCGCCTCGAGGATCCCCGCGCCGTGGGAGCGCACCCCGAACTCCCGACCGGCCGCCCGCTTTGTGAGCGCCCCCGGGGAGCGGCCGGGCGGGGAGTGCCTCTGCTACCCGGCGGCCGGTTTTCCCGGAGGTCACTTTTAGAGACTGTTCACGCCTCGATTTTAAACTAGTTTTTTTTTTTTTTTTTTCCCCTCTTCTGAACAGACAATGGACAAAAGAAAAGTGGCAACCCACATGGAGAGTTTCCTTTTGAATTGCTAGAATTAGATACACTATCCAGCTCGCCACTTGCTAAGTATACTTTCTAGTTTCCCATTGTATATTACCTCGCCGTCGATTTAAAGAACTCATCTTGAAATGTGTCCATCCTCTGGGCTTGATTTCTCAGCTGTATTAAATATTTTCATTTATTTCTAAAGGATTATGTGAAGGCCCTGATTTTTATTTTCAGAAAATTGTAATTCACGCTGTCTTTGCAGTGGGCAGCACCTTTCAAAGAGGTGGAGTGTATGCTTCCCCCCCATCCCCCCAGTTCTCTCCCCTTAAGGGGAGGGGGGAGTACTCCCTAAACGTAATAATCAAATAGTTTTTTTTTTTTAAAAAAAAGCAAAACCAAACAAACTTCTCTTTATTTCCTCACAGATCTATTCTGACAATGGCAAAAAAGAAATAAATAAAAAAAATCGTAGTGACTGTGATCTTAGCAGCATGGGAACTCGATTTATTCCAGTTAAAATTCCATTTAGGTAGTAGCAATGTATGATCGTATGTAATTCTTATTTCAGAGATAACTCGAGCAGAGCAGTGATTCTCCGAAGTTGAACCCTCCTCCCAGCCCCCGGAGTGCGACATCTGTCGCGGAGTGTTTTTGTCTTGCTGTTGCACAACAGAAGCCCTCCAGTCTTTACCCTAAAATGGCAGCTTTCATTTGACTGGGGCCCATTCATTGACAATGATAATAAAGAGGCTGAAAGCTAGATGCTTGGGGCACGGAGCAGGACGGGGTTTGCCTTTCTAGGTGCTAGTAAGTGGGAGACATTTTATGTCTTCCAGATTTGCTCAGGAAAAGTTTCTTTTTCCTGAAAAATCTGGACTGTGGAAAAAAGTTACAAAGTAAACAGAATTTGGAAGTGGAAAGGGACTTGTAGCAAATTTTAGAAACTTAAGTTTTCTTGTTTCACTAAATGGTGAAATTATGACATCCTCCCTTACCCCTTCCTAACCAGATCAAGGGCGGTAATGAATTCTTGTGAGGCTTGTAACAGGTGAATTTCATCACTATAACACCCAAGAATTGTTTTTTAGCACTTTAGACTTCATTATTTATAGTCTGCTGATATTTTCTATTTTTTTTCCTCCCTCTGCGCGTCAGTAAATTGAAGCTTGATGAATTCTAGGTTTTTCAGGATTCAAATGAGTTTCTTGGTAAGAAAATAATAATAATAATAAAGGGACTGGTATATGAATTTTAAACTCTAATTTTATTGGTTTAATCAGTGAAATTATTTTTGAGTCAGTTAAAATAATTGCTTCCATTTCTATGTCTTAAGATGGAAGTAAGGATAGAGAAGTCATTTATAAGTGATGGTGATAGTTAAAAACTCAAACATTATTTTCCTCTTTCGAGGAAAAAATAACACTTTTCCTCCAAGTTGAGAATATATAAGTTGAGTTTTAAATAACAGATCTTGTAACATGGTTTTAAAACAGTACTTTCATAGATTCTCCTGTACTTGGTCTAGTTGTTAATCACTTTGGCTTACAGGACTATTTCCAAAACTTTTCCACCAGAGTATTGAGTTAAAATGAATACCATGGGGAGTATGTGTATAAAACTGTATGAAAGAAATGTTACAAGTTTTTCTTCATACAGATGCAGGCAATAATGTATTACCTGTAGTATATTTTTAAGCTGTTAGGTCAAAAGAAAAAAATGCATTTTCATCTATGAGGAGATATAGTCGAAGTGCGTAGGTATACATGCCATGTAACCCGTGAGAGCAATCTCAGTGCCAAGGTTAGAGTAGGCATTTCAAACCTTGATGGAAAGTATGTTATTCCCTGTGCTTAAGAAAGTTGGCTTGTCATACGGTCACCATTCATTTGGTTACTTTGGATTCAGCAATCACTAGTGAGTTTTCAGTGTGTAAAAAGACAAATAGAAGGCAATGCTTTCCCTCAGAGAGTTCACCATCTAGTAGGAGAGAGCCTTTTAAAGGTACACAGATACTCACATTTAACTTTTAAGGTCAACTTTGGAGGTAATAGTTATTCATCTTTTATTATCCATACATAGCCATCTTATAAATATCTACTATAAATAAGGCATCACAAGAATAAAAATGCTTAGTCAGGGCTGAGCATTTAAAAAATGACTGACTTCAAAAAGTGACCCTTAAGATTTCAGCTTTGAAATAAAATGATTTAATTCCAGTATTCAGATGGTTTCTAGATGTAAACAGACTAGTACTTGGATACATCACATAGCTAAATTCACTGGAGGTAGGAAGGGACATTTGGGGGTGATGTTAGGAACATACTGGCCCTATGTGATTCTTTAATTGCCTTTTTCATTCACAGGACACATTTGTATATCTTTAAAAGGATATTCTTTTTATGCCTTTTAGAAATTGAGAATTTTGCGTTGTATCTTACCAGGTTTCTCAAACCATTATGATTTTATCAGTCTGGAAAATAAAATTTTCCTTTTTCTCTGGAAAACCTTATTATTCTTAGGTTTTTTTTTTTTTAAACTCTGACATTCAAAGATGATGGATGATGTTAAAATATAAAAGAAATTGGGAATAAATGACCACTTAATTTTTCTACCAAAAAAAAAAAATGAAGATGTAGTGATTTAATTTGGGTATTACTCAGATTGGGTTGCAATTATGGCAGAAGCCCATAGCTGATCCTGATGGTAGTTAAGAGTGGGGAAAGTAATTAAAAACGCTACTGCCATTCTTTTACATTTAAATTCTATCGGTATATAAAAATTCTTAAACCACACCTGTGTGATAAAAATAATAAACAGGAAAGCACAATGATACTGTCAAGTAGAAATTCATCTTGTGATCATTAGTGAATCTTTGGATATTTAGAGCATAAGGACCTTGGAGAGCTAGTCGAACTTACTCATTTTACAGATTAAGAAACTGAAGCCCAGAGAGATTAATTAAAGGAGCCGCCTCTGGCTGGCCACCCGGTTACTGCCGGGCAGTCTCGGTCACGGTTGTCTTGCTGGCGCCTAGCTGGGTGCTGCTACAAGGGGATGCTGGGTTGGTCCTTGCTGGATGACAGAGCTGGTTCTTGAAGGGTCTGGTTCTCGAAGGGTCTAGCTCTCTTCCTACTTACATCTGACTCAGAAGCACCTTTTGGCTTAAGAACCCTTTAACCCATGCTACAATAGCTCTTAAAGGTGTTCCTGCTATTGCTGCTGCTGCTAAGTTGCTTCAGTCGTGTCCGACTCTGTGCGACCCCATAGACAGCAGCCAACCAGGCTCCCCCATCCCTGGGATTCTCTAGGCAAGAATACTGGAGTGGGTTGCCATTTCCTTCTCCAATAAAGGTGTTCCTAAATCATCATCAATATTGTGTTTGTCTCTACCGTGTAGTGGTTGGGAGGTTTTTTGGGGTGCTGGGTGGGGGGAGGTATGATTACGCATCTAGAGGAAGGTACGAAAAAATTATCCCAAGATTTGATTACTGTTTTCCCTTAAGAGGCATGTATTCCTTATCGTAATTAGATTGCTATACCTTTTAACTCATGTTAGGTGACTGCAAACATGATTATGTTATTCTTAGTATTTTTGGAGGGTTTTGTCTTGTTTTTACTTCGAAAAGTAAAAACTATCTTGTTAAAAATGAAAATAGCATAGAACAGTAATGAAGAAGGATTACTGGGTAGGAGGAGGTGACCACGTGGCATCAGAGATGCTTGCTGTCTTCCGTGGTCCTTTCGGCCTCAGTACTGCTGTAGGTGCCAGGCTTGGCTCGAGTGGCTGGTGGCTGGAACTGTGATCGGTTTTCTGTTTCATCTGTTTTCTTGTTCATCGATTCAAGTATTTATTGGGTACCTGTTACCTACAAGGTGCTGGGCTGTACCTGAGTTAGGAATATAATACATAAGAAGACATAGGAGACCCACGTGAAAAAGAAATAGAACTGCCGCAGTGTCGTAGGTGCTATGTGCTGGATACCAGGAGGAGGGAAGATCACTTGTTAGCTCTTAGGAGTGGCCTCAGCACTGCCATCCAATTGGTGGTAGAAGAAGGGGGCTCACCTGGAGGGTGGCAGCAGGTCCGAGGTCTACGGAGAGCGGCCAGATGACGCCTAAGAGGTAGGCAGAGGCCAGCTCGGGCGGGGCTTATGGGATCTGGAATTTGGGATTAGGGAAAAAGAGCAGCAGAGCCACTGATGGATGCAGAGCAGTGCTTGGCGTGAGCAGGCTTGTGTTTTGAAGGCTGAATTGGCGGGTGGGGCACTGGAGGGAGACTCAGGATGTTCCCCCTGGTGGTGAAGGAGCAGTGGTTTGGACTGGACTGGTGACCGTAGGGAGGGAGAAGTGGAGAGGCTGCAGAAATATTCAGGAGGCGCGCTGGATTGGACTTGAAGATAGATTTGTTCTCAGGGAGAGGAAGGGGTCAGGGAATGTAGGTTTTCTGGTGTGTTCCAGGCGTGGCTGGCTGGTTGGTGATGCTGCTCACTGAGGTGGGGGGGCACCTGGTGGGAGCCAGGTCTGAGGAGGAAGTTCATGGGTTCTCATAGCGTGTGACTGAGGTGGCCGATAATGGACCATGAAACCACTGTCTCAGCCTTCTTTCCATTGCTAGCGGCATTCTAAAACTTTCCAAAACAGCCTGCTAGCTTCCCCCCAAAGATGGAGGTATACGGTGAGCCCACCAGGAGACCTGCCAGAGAAGGGGGACTTTGTTACTTGCCTCCTACATGGCACCCTGCTTGTTACTTGTTGAAAAGAACTTTGCTTGCTCCTTCAGAGAGGAGAACCCTCCAGTAAGCAGGCTTTGTTACATTTTGTTCTTCCGTCTCCACATTCCAGTGGCTGCTTTGTGTTGCTAAGCATGAGGTCCTTGGTCTCCCAGCAGTAGCTGGTGGGTCTCATAGTTAGCTCTGGTTGAATTTTAGAGCTGGTTGCAGCCACACATGGGTGTGGTAGAAATGAATACATTGCTCAGATAATTGTGGAGGGAAGTACCATCCTTGGTCTGAACACTTAACCTGCTCTGGGTGGGGAAGGAAGGAGTATGTATAAACTAGTTTAATGTATCTTAAAAGTCACTTTGATCAATTATTATAAAAAGTTGTTGTTCAGTCACTCAGTCGTGTCTAAGTCTTTGCGATCCTATGGACTGCAGCTTGTCAGGCTTCCCTGTTCTTCACCGTCTCCTGGAGTTTGCTCAAACTAGCATGATTGGTAGCAAATGAGAAGGCCATTTTCTTCTCCAGGGGATCTTCCTTCCCACCCAGGGATTGAAACTGGGCCTCCTGCATTACAGGCAGATTCTTCACCGTCTGAGCCACCAGGAAAGAGGTACTAATGAATAAATCCAGACATGTTTTGAAGTTTCTGAGAAAAAGTATGAAAAGCCTGAACATTTATCTTGAAACAGTTTTTTTTTTGTTTGTTTGAGGGAAGTGTTTGTATTTTATGTGTGTGCACACCAGTTTATAGAGTAGTGATATTATTGTTTAGTCTCTTAAGTTGTGTCTGACTCTTTTGTGACCCCATGGACTGTAGCCCACCAGGCTTCTCTGTCCCTGGGATTCTCCAGGCAAGAATACTGGAGTGGATTGCCATTCCCTTCTCCAGGGGATCTTCCTGACCCAGGGATCGAACCCAGGTCTCCTGCAAGTCCAGTGTCACCCGTTTATTTTTGTTGCAGGTCCTGCTTTGTTCTTGGTGTGGAGAGGGGTCCTTCCTGGGCCTTGTTGCCTTTGGTTGGGGTTCATTTCAAAGATGCTCTGCCTGACCCCCGGTCCTCACAAGCCATTTGGTACCATTGTGACTCCATCCCAGCTTCACCAGGGCCTGCCCCGCCTCCTCCGGGGTGGGCACGATTGTCCTTTGCAGGATTTTCAGGGGCTTGCCTAGGCTGTAGGGGCTGCTCCATCTGCAGGTTTTGCTCTCTCCTCTAGCAGTCTTTAGGGATTGTTTGGATACGTTTAAACTTTAGGGGCAGTAATGTTCCCATGTGGTGAAATAATATAGAAATGCTGGGTGTGCTGACTTCAGGTGGACTTGGCCGGCGACCCTACTATAGTTTTCATTTCTAATCCTAGTTCTTTCCCTGGTTAGTTTCAAACATTTCAAAAAACCTTTAAAAATACATTGTCTGGCTTGTTCCCATCAACAGTATATTAGTTTAAGAAACCGTTGGCCTTTCTAGAGGTGCATACATGACATTGAATGTAGGGTTGTGCCATGTGGCCTTCAGTGGAAGAATAAAGGGGATGTTATCCCCACTCCCAACCCCCACCCCAGCTTTAGCCTGTCTGTCCTCAGCATGGGGCGGGCAGAGAGCCGCAGCCACTGTGCACGGGGCCTGGGCTGCCACACCAAGCCTTTGTGCAGGGAAAGACAGGCAGATAACGTGTGCAGTTCTGACATGTCAGGGACTCTCCCCAGGATCCTCCACTCACACATCAGAGATCTCTACACCGTATTTGTGGTTCATCTGATAAAAGGGTACATGGTTCCTCAGTAATTAATTTTCCCCTCGTTCTTTGGCAAGTTAGAGACTGCTTTAAATGATTAAAGAGTCCACTTTGTTCTCTTTTTGTCCTTCTGAAAGAATCCATAAACACTTCAGAGTTGGTCCTCTTGATATTTAAAACATAATTAGCAAAAGTACATATTATTTTAACACATGTAAAAAGAATGATCCTCTCTACCATGATTCTAAGCCAGCAAGTAGCAAGAAGCTTCTTATAGAATTACAAGCCTGCCTTATTTTCCAAGCCAGGCCTGTCCTGGCACTAGGTGAAGAATAAAATCAATTGGAACACAGGTGTGCAATCAGCATATGCCTTAGCTGTGATGTATTTTAAAGTGTGTGGGTCTAGAAATTACTTTATTTATGGATAGGACTAATAATGGATTGTAACTGTTAAGCCTGGATCTTCAAGGTGAACTTTTCCTTTTTAAACATCTCTCTCACTGTGTTTTATGTTCTTGTATACTTGACCTTGTTTGTGCTTGGGATTTTGCTTTGGCCAATTGCTGGTGTATTGATCTTGTCAGAAAAATCATGCAGACTCATCTGGAGAATGTAAAAATTTTGATTAAATTAGGAAACTGTCTATTTTCTCTGTTAGCTGTGTGATCAACTGAAATAGTGCAGAAATAACCCAACAGCATTAAAGATATCATTAATCACCATAACAACTAACTAGCAGTTGATTTTTGAGCATTTCCAATCATGTAGGGCTTCCCCTGTGGCGCAGTGGTAAAGAATCCTCCTGCCAATGCAGGAGACATGAATTCGATTCCTGGATCAAGAAGATCCCCTGGAGGAGCAAGTGGCAACCCACTCTAGTATTCTTGCCTGGGAAATCCCATAGACGGAGAAGCCTGGTGGGCTATAGTCCGTGGGGTCACAGAGTTGGACCCGACTGAATATGTATGTGCGTGTGTGCACACACATACAGTCAGATAGGCATTTGCTAAGTGTTTTGGTTACTTGTTAGAACAACTCTAGGACAGGGGTCCCCAACCCCTCTGGTCCTTGGCTTGTTAGGATCCGGGCCACATAGTGGGAAGTGAGTAGTGGGCCAGCCAGCAAAGCTTCATATGTTGCTCCCCATCATCCGCATTGCTGCTGAGCCATCACCCCCACTCTCCACCCAAGGTCCATGGAAAAACTATTCTCTGTGGAACCAGTCCTTGGTGCCAAAGGACTGGGGATCACTGCTCGAGGAGATAGAATGTTTACCCCCATTTTACAGATTCAGAGGCTTGGACTGAGGGGTTAAATTGCCCAGGACCACACATAACTGCAGTGCATGCTGGAGGAGGATTTTTTTTTATATATAATATTTATTTTTATTTATTTGGCCTTGCTGGGTCTTCGTTGCAGTACATGGATCTTTGAACCTCATTGCCGCACGCGGGACCTTTAGTTACAGCTTGCAAACTCTCAGTTGCGGCATGTGGGATCTAGTTCCCCGTCCAGGGGTCGAACCCAGGATCCCTATTTTGGGAGCCTGGAGACTTAGCCACTGGACCTCCAGGGAAGTCCCTGGAGGAGGATTTTGAAGTTCACCAGTCTCCAGAATCTGTATTCGTGATCCATCACCAGTCTCGTACCACTGCTGCCTTAATAGGTAAAAGTGCATTAGAAATGCCAGCAACGCCCTGTAATCCTGTGTCTCCTGTCAGCTCAGGCTTTTCCGGTCACACTTGCTCTTTTTGTGCCTGCTGTACTTGGGGCGGGGGAGAGGGGGCGGGGGTGGCACCGTATATTATATCTTGGGATGTCTTGACTCCCAAGATGACCGGGTTCCATGCCTTTCAGCATCATACCCTTCCTGTCCCATGAAGACACCGAGAGGAGTTGTTCTCCAGCAAGTTTTATTCTGTGGTGGCTGAGAACTTGAGTTGTGGCCTCTGACAGATCAGCTCAGTGAGTCATGAAACTGGGAATAATAATACTCTCCACCAGCTAGGGTTAGGGCGGAAGGTGGCATGAGATGCTTCAGCTTCAGGCACTAAGTATAGCTTATGGCATATTTATTGAGGAGTTACTAGTAGCATTAGCTGACTCTTGGTCATTGAATTTATCAAGCCACGTGCCTTGGTTTTATTTTTACTTAAAAAGTCCCCATAATCCTGAGTCATGAGAAGCCCACTGTGGAGCCCAGCTGCATGGTTTGCCTCAGGAGTCGACATCAGACTTCACAGGTGTGTGTCTGTGTCCAGGAACAGAACTAGTTGTTCCCCTACACAGAGGGAGCTTGGGTATCCCAGATGCTAACGATGCTGCCTTTGAGGGAGCAATCTCTTCCTGGCCCTGGGGATTCCTTCTGCTGGCCGAGCCTTGGCTGTCTCGCCAGAGAACCAGTCATTTCTTCTTTTCCCCAAACCTGCAGTTCTCCAGAGACAGTGGGGATGTCACCAGCGGTGGGCATATTCTGTCAGCTCTGGCGTGGACAAGCCTCCCAGTGTAGACCAGAGAGGCACAGGCTGTTCTCAGAATCTGTAACTCTAGATCCTTGAGTTGAACGTTGGAGTTAACCCTCCCCTGCCCCAGATTCCGTCTGTTGCTTAAGAAGGAGACAAGAAAGGATCTAAACTGAGAGTAGATTCGGGGTGGGGTCTAGGACAAGAGTAGCCGCTGTTAACAGAAAATGAGAAGGTTCCATGCCTCTGGAAACATGAGGCTCTGGGGGCGGCTTCCCTGGTATTCCACTCTGTCGGGACTGGCACGACGGTGGGCGAGGTGGTGCATTGATGGCTTCCGTTTTACTGTATTCCATTTTATTGTCACTTAGAAGTGCCTCTTAAGGGAAGGTGAGATGGGGCGGAGTGGAAGGAGCTGGCAGACAGGGGCCCGTAGGAGTTTCCCGTAGTCTTTGGCTCTACTACAGGGTTGGAAACTTGTAGAAGCTTCTTGGTTCATGGACTTTTAAGAGCTTGACCTCCATAGCTTCCATATATGGAGCGTGGGGTTCATGTGAGTTTGCATTTTGCTAATAACCTGTGTACTTACCTGAACTGTTGTTCCCAATGATGGAAGCAGGATTAATCGAGATTGTTTAATACATGGTGCAGTTGGGACTCAAATCAGGACAGGTTCGTTTAAGAGCCTGTAGTGTGAACCTCTCTGCAGAAAGTGCTTGGGATGGGTGGTCACATTGGAATGACCTCGGCCTGAGAAGGGCTGGACCAGCGTCTATCAAGACGTGCACACCTGTGCTTTCAAGGCCTGGCTCGCTGAGCCACACTAAGAGGCCCAGAGCTGCGCATGAATGGCTTATAGTCAGGGGCGCGTCTTTTCCTCCTTACAATTCATATCTTATCAATTGCGAACACTTTCCACCTAAAAGACATTCATTGTGAGACTCACTAGTATTCCACCCTGTTTTTGTTTATCAGTCCAAAACGTGACCAACCACAGAGTATTCAGCTTGCTACAGAACTGGCTGTTTCTTTCCAGTGTTTATCCAAGATGTATTCATTCACATGGACTTCCCAGGTGGCGCAGTGGTAGAGAACCCACTTGCCAATGCGGGAGGTTTTAGAAACACAGGTTCCATCTCTGTGTTGGGAAGATCTGCTGGAAGAAGAAATGGCAACTCACTCCAGTATTCTTGCCTGGGAAACTTCATGGACAGAGGAGCCTGGTGGTCCACATGGTCCATCTGGTCACAAAGAGACACACATGTGTGCACACATGCCAGGTTGCTTCAGTCATTTCTGATTCTTTGCCACCCTGTAGACTGTAGCCCACCAGGCTCCTCTGACCATGGGATTCTTCAGGCAAGGATAGTGAAGACGAGGGATACCATGCCCTCGTCTAGGGAATCTTTCTGACCCAGGGATTGAACCCTCATCTCTTATGTCTCCTGCATTGGCAGGCGGGTTCTTTACCACGAACCTCCCGTTAAAACTTGGAAGTTTTGCTATTTTTGGTGCACTTAAAAATTCTGTTTTTGTTTGTGTGTGTGTGTGTGTGTTTTGTTTCATAGAGCTAGGTTTATCACCAGAATTAGCATTTTAAGGTTTCCATTTCCCCCTCTCATTAGAAGACAAACAAAGTCCAGGTTGGTATTGGAAGCAAAATTTCAAGCTCATAAGGAACTTCGTGGCTACTGTGGGCCCGTGAGAGCCATTCTGTTTAGCTGCCGAGGTCTGGCAGGAAAGGAGAACTGTCTCATGTCCGTCAGAGGCTTAGTAGGGATGCACTGCTGTGACGCAGTCAGGTAATTTCCCACATGGTTTGCCCTGTCGGTGGTGACACAGCTGTGCCTGGGTTGCTAGCAGGCAGGCATTGTCACCATAGACTAGCTGAGAAATCCGGTGTTTGTCTCCGTATGAACGGAAGGAGACGTACTGCCTGAAGGTCCGCACAGAAGCCTGGCTTTTGCTGATGGCATGGTGACATCGGGGACCGATGGTCCGTCTCTGACTGTATGTAGCTCAGGCTTTTCAGAACTTGGAGAAATGCCCACATCACTGGTGTTATCCTTTACGGATCACTACCACCGTAATAATAACATTAAGAAGAAGAATATCCTCACTGGGCAAACCTGAAAGTGACTCGACTACCTGTGCCTTCTCTAAACAAGACGGCTTGAGCCAGCTGTTGAATTTGGAACGTAATCTGATTTGTGTCACCTACCAGCTCCAGGCTAGGGGTGAGAAAATGGGTCTGTTTATTCAAAGCATTACAGCATTCACTCATATCATTATGAGATTTTCTTGTGTGTCTCTTAACTCTTCCAATGTTCTGTTGTGTGAAAGGAACCCCAGCTTTTCCTCTCCTTACCTTTTTGAGACAGGTGCATAGAAGACTCAGGTCCCTCATTCCCAGGCAGAAAAGCTAACGAAGTATGTGGTGGATTTTGGGGAGGAGGGAGCGCTCCGTCTCGCACCTCCTCAGCAACGTCCTCCCCTCCCTTCTACCTGCCAGGATTCACAGGGACAAGGTGGTTTTGCAGAAATAATATATCCATTGGTCTTTAAGGAAGAGGAGATGATGAGTGGGACTGAGGTTACTTTTTCATCTGTTTTCTCCAAGTGACCTGTAGAATGGGTCTGTTCACGTGATCTTGAGGCTCTTATATAATTATTTCAAAAGTTCATTTGGTAAGAAGTGACGGGCACAGTAGATATTTATTGGGCCTTAGAATGAACACAGTCACCTGGTGGTATGTGCTTAATTACTCACTCAGTCGTGTCCGACTCTTTGTGACTCCGTGGACTGTAGCCCACCAGGCTCCTCTGTCCATGGGATTTTCCAGGCAAGAATACTGGAGTGGGCTGCCATTTACTTCCCCACCCAGGGATCAAACCCACATTTCCTGCATTGGCAGGCGGACCCTTTACCACTGAGCCACCTGGAAAGCCCCACAGTCACCTGTGCTGCTTGTTAAAGATGCAGATTCTGGGAGTCCAGTGATGAGCACTTGTCACTTTCACTGCCAGGTCTCAGATTTGATCCCTGGTCAGGGAACTAAGATCCCACAAGCCTTGTGGCGTGTTACAGCAACAACAATTAACAACAGCAAAATGCAGATTCTTCAACCCTACATTGGTTTTATTCCTGGATTAAAATCTCTGTGGGCCATCTAGAATCTGAATTTTTATCTCGGTGCTTTTGATATACTCTAAAAGGCCTCACGTTTAGACCAGTATGTTAGTTATACAGTGAACGTACCATGGAAATACAGAACAGTTCAGAAAAATGGTAGCATATATTTTTACAGGTTTTTTTGGAGCTTTGCAGGTAATGTTATTCTTTTACATGTGAGTGAGTGAAATGTAGCTGCTATTCGGGATTCCAGCTATATAAAGGGCAAAGATGGACACATGGTTGAGCTTGGGAGCGTAGTCTACCTTAAAGGCAGTAAAAGGGATGGAGAACAACATGTGTTTACTCATTAAATTGTATTTTCATTCTGCCACAGAATAATTAAAAACTTATTTTATGTGTAGTTGCAGCTTACATGATTAGCGGGTGGATTTAGGGGACTTCACCAGCGGTCCAGTGGTTATGACTCTGCCCTTCCAATGCAGAGAGGATTGAGTTTGATCCCTGGCTGGGAAACTAAGATCCTGCATGTGGTGTGGCCAAAAAAAAAAAATTAAATTAAAAAAGTATATAAAAAAAAAGTGAGTGGATTATTACTCTTTGGGGGCAGCCCGTTCCAAGGTGGTGTTATTTCCAAGGGCAGCTCAGTCGTGAATGGTGAGTCCGGTGGCATGTCATCCGGCAGCTGGACTTGGCAGCGTCCATCTCCGTGGGACCCTGGTACTCCTATGGGAGGTGATGGGAAGCGGCTCCTGGCTCTTTTCTCAGCCCTCCTCCTCCCTTCCTTTCCGATTTCTTCCTCAGCACCTGCCCCGTCCTCTTGCCCCACCATCTCCCTGGACCTGGGCTGGGAGGCTCCGTCAGGGTCCTGGGCTTCCCTTGGCTCCTCACCCCTCCTGCTGCTCCCTGAACGCAGCCAGTGTCCTGAAAGCGCCCATCTCGGCTCCAGCTCAGACCCACAGCTCCAGATCCTGTTTCCAGGTGATTAGCTCCTAAAACTTTATTTTTATTCCCAGTATCTTCCCCCAAGCTTCTGTTCTTCATCTTCCCAACCTGTCTGAACCCGAAGTCTTCCCAGCACCTCCTCCTTCCGGCATGAAGCCCTGGCCTCTCAGCCCCACGTTGCGCTCCGTGCCACCTCGCATCCCGGCCGCCTCTCAACCTCTCCAGGCTCCTCCGAGTTCAGGGGGCTCCACACCCCTTGGGTCCTGGTTTCTTTGACCGCATTACATCCTCACGACACTCACCTGCCCGTTAGCACACAGCTCCAGGCCTGCTGAGCCCTGGCCGTCCTTGTCCTCGTCGTCTGCACTGGAAGAGACTGCTGCCTGCCCTCTCTGCTCCCAGCGTTCTCCTTCATTCATTCCTGGGGCAGCTGGCGCCCTGACTGCGGGCCTGGAAGCTCTCAGGCTCCCGCAGAGGGGTCCTGCTCATCACCTTCAAGTGCAGTGCGGCTGATGGGTTTAAAGTCAAGACTATTGGTGTGGGGGGGTGAGGTTTCCCTGTGCCTGTCCCCCCGCCCCCTCCCCGGTGACAAGTGGTTCCAGCCGTACCTGGTTGTCCCCCAGCAGGTTCAGAACGTGAGTGGGAAGAGGAGGTGAGAATTCCTCCTCAGACCCCATTCCCATGTCCCTGGTGTCTAGTCGGAGGGCCTCTTCCCTGGTTGCTGTGTTCTGATTAGGTACTTAAGATGCCCTTTGGTCTGTCTCATGATCTTTAGGTTAGCCCAGGAATATCTGTAAGATATAATCTTGTATTGAGGGAAAACTATTAAACTAGCAACTGAAATCCTTTTGTGGGGAGTCAGTTGTGCTTGACCATGGCCTGAGGGACTGGGGGCTTTCAGAAATGGGCCTCCAAGTTCGTGACAGAGTGAACTTTCCATACAGGCCTTCCCCAAGCTGGCTGTAGGAAGGACTTCAGTGAATGCAGAGACATGGCCAGTAAGGGCAGGGGATATTCAGCGGTGTTTCCAGTTTCCACCTCCATAGTGTAAACGGCGATTTCTGTGTGAGGTTGACTGTGAAGTCTTCTTGGGTTTTGGAAACCTGGATGTGTCTGGTAAAAGCTGTTCTTTTATTAACACCTTTCAAAAGATCGGTAAGAATTACAAGCGCACAAATCTTAATATTCTTGCTGACTTTTGGGGATGACACTAATGTTTGTGAAGTGGTGCTCATGGAAAATTGTAGCTGTGCCGAGTTCTGCAGGAGATCTAAAAATGCCGACCGTGGCTCCGAGATGCCGAGTTGCACACCTGGGACATATAGCAGGCCAGCACCGTGTGTGGTCAGGCGCTGAGGATGTGTGATGCTCTCAGTGTTGGTCTGGTAGTGGAGGAGGACATCAGCAGATGAGACCCGAGCTGCCTTGTGATAGGCTGGGAGGATTGAGAAATGACAGGAGCAGAACCACAGAGACACAGCGAGGCCAGCCCCCGAGAGCAGGCTGCCGGGCCGGGCCGGGATTGCACCCCCAGGGAGAGGGGCACCCTGCCTCACACCCGCCCTCCTCCCGAGCTCAGGGAGGGTCAGAGGTGGCTGGGAGGAGAGGGCAGGGGATGGCCAGACAGGGTTGAGGGTGGGCTGTGGTGAAATTGGTGACATGCATTTGCACTAAGTGATGGAAATGGCATGGTTAGTTTGGTAATGTGTAAGGGTTGGTGGTTGAAGAGGGACTGGAGGGGAAAAGTCAGCAGTGGAGCTCCACCAGGGCAGGGGGATTGAAGAGGTGCGAGGGCGGTGAAATCGGTGGGACGTAGGGAGAGGACCGGTCCTGCCAGGGGCCAGCGCCCACCTGAGAATGGCTTGGAAGCCTCTTTTCAGGAGAATCAAGGTTTGATGTTTTGAACTTAGATTAGATCCAAAAATAGGAAACATTTGAGGAGGGTGAGATGTATGAAAAGATAAAAAGATCACTTTAGAAAGCTTCCAAAAATAAAGCTACATCGCTCATGAAGTTGTGCAACCAGCAAGCCAAAAAAATATCAAAATAGTAACCCCCCTCCCTGGATATTTTAATTAAAGTTAGTGTCTTATGAAAATGATTTTGGAACTGTTTTCACATGTAGTTTGACTTTATTTCTTTAAATGTCCTTGCTACTTGGGCACAGCATAATGTGAAAGAGTTCTGTAGGATTGTTCATGTTGCTCTTTCAGAATCAAAATGGCACATCGGTAGTTAGGGAGTTTGTAAACGTCTACCCAGCTATTACACACGGATGGTGATCTGTTCACTGGGGTCATGCTTTCTTCTGAGTGTGTGTTCTGACATTTGGAAGACCTGCCTCACCGTGTGTGCTTCACCTGCTCTGATGGGTGGGTGCGGATGTATTGAAAAGACACATCAGCAAATACAGTAGAGAAACAGCTCTAGCCCATAGAAAAGCAGTAAAGGATGTAGCAGGTAATTCATAGAAAATGTAACTGCCAAAAACATGAAAATTTTCCCAGTTATGGAGTAATAAAAATGCAAATTAAAATGAGATAACTTTCCCTCCTTATCAAATTAGCAAGGATTTAAAAAATATTCTTGGTATTGACGGAATGTGGTGAGGCTTGCAGGCTCACTGCTGTCCGGGGTTCGGTGAGTGCAAACATTTTGGAAAGTAGCTGGAGATCCCATGTTTCTAGACCTTCCTGAACAGCCATGCCAGTCTTATCAGTCGTCCATCCGAAGGAAAGGTCTGCAGTCCAGTCAGCTATGATAAGTAAGAGGTCACAGCATGTTGTTCTGACAGTGAGAAGTCAGGAATAGTTAGATTTGTGCTGTGTTCATAAGCTCAAGTGTGATGCAGGTGTTACAGATTGTGTTTTTGAAAACCGTAAAGCCTCAAAGAGTAGAGCACAAAATAATATATTAAATCTGGCTCTAACTTGATGCAAATTATTACCACAAGCCTGGGGGGAAAAAAAAAACTAGAGAAAATACATCAGTTTTAAAAAATGAGTAGTTTCAGGGATTGACAGTTTCACTTAGTTAAAAGCTCCGATTGCAGAGTTACACAGGTCAGGTTTGAATCCTTGCCTGGCCATTTGCTGGCGGTATGAACTTGAATAGGTGACTTCGTAGCTCAGTGACCACAGGCAAGGTTTAAACTTACCTGAATCTCAGTTCCTTCAGCTGAGGCTAGGAGGGGTGGCGGCAGTGCTCAGCTCCTAGGCCTGCTTTTATTCATGCAGTGATATCTGAACTACCTCACACGGTGCTTACTGCACTGTTTGCTCTCTACGAACGTCAACTGAGGTTGTGTTTATTTTAATTTGTATTTAAAATTTTATTTTAAATATATTTTGATTCATCTTTACATTCAAATTTACATTCTTAAATATTTTCTTAATTTTATACTGAAAGGCACTTTGCATAATCAAGAAAAACAACCGTCACCATCCCGAGGAGCATCTCTTGCTCCTGAGGGAGAACAAGGAAGCCCGACAGTTTTTAGTGTTTTCTGGTATAGACAAGAAAATCTTTATAAAGTAATTTCAACTACTTATTTTTCTGAAATGATTACTCCCCAATTTGCCTCTTTGCCCTTGTTTTCTAGGTCACTGAGTAGTATTTGGATTATTTTTTTCTATCTCAAAGAAATTTTGTTCTGTAGTAAGTTGAATTTAAGAGACCCCTGCCTTTTTTTTTTTTTTTTAAAGTTTTCTGAAATCTGGGAAAACAAGAATCATCTTTGAAAAAACTCCTGTAGATGAGATCTGAATTTGGTTAGTGTTTACTTCGCCTTTAGCATTCGGATTACAGTGCTAGCTTCTGTACACCTCACCGAATTGTTTAAATATGTGAGCATGATTTTGATATTGGGGAGGTGGAGGAGAAACCAACCTCCTGAAAGTGTTTGAGCTTGAGTTAAAAGGCTTGCTGTGTCTTGGAGTGAGTCGATGTGTGCAGGTGGGAAGTCTTAAGCATCTGGAACACTTCTACCTTGGAACTGTGTCTTTCTCACAAAAGAAGCACATTGAGGTTGCATGCAACCAGGAGAAGCCTTCAGGCTCTATTTTCTTCGAAGGAGGGCAACAGCTTTGCACTTATAATAAAATAGCTTCAAAGCTTTCGTCTCCTTGAAGTTATGTTACCTTTCATTTATCTCAGACATTCTTTATTATATCTTCTATGGCAAACAGAAGAGAATAAGAAAAGGAAAAACAGATTTTTAACACTGTCTCCTAACTTCATTATGAATAAACTGGTTGATGGTAAAACTTAAACGATAGAATCCGAAATACATACAACCACATTGTATTATTGTGTTTCATCACACTAAGATGGTACCAGTTGTAAGACAGGTCCTATTTCTGACCTATGGGAATGTGAAACAGAAGTAGGAGTTAGAATCAGTGAAATATAGTATTGAGTGAAAAATGAGGACACCTCCACTTTGCAGTCACTCGTACCTTTCAATTTTGTTTACTGAACAAAAAGAAAAGTCACCTGAATGCGTCAGGAGTGGGAACTTAAGCCTCATCTTTAGCAGAAAGATTTCATAGCCACCTGTCACTTTAATCACACCTGGAGCCATCCTCTGCACACCTTGCTGTGCTCGTTGTGAACGGCATGTACGGCGCAGCCTAGATGGGCTCATGAATCAGGCATTTCAACATGAACCTGCTTGGCTACCGGACCTAATGTAAGCAGACAGTGGGCCACTTTTTATAGCGTTAATCTGCCAGACTGCTGTCAACACATTGGGTACCATAAAACAGAGTCACCAAGGCTATTCCACAAGGGTGATGCCAAAATCTATTAAAACTCCCAGTAAAACAAGAAACGTGCTGCTTAACCACTAAAAGCCTGACTTGACAAACAATCAAGTATTTGGGTATAGATTCCGAGTTTAGTGCTGGGTTAGTGCCCACGTGCTGTAAATGCAGAATGAATGGATTGTGCTTATGAGTTTAAAAATCTAATTATTCAGCGATACAAAGCAAGGAGAGGCCCTCTGTCTTTCTTCTTTTTTTGTATCTAGGATAATTTGAGAGGATTTTGCATCAGGTGGTGTGAAGGTAGAATGAAGAGAATGAATATAGACCCCAAAGGGGACCCAGTATGACAAAGTCAGAGATTTGCTCTCCACCAGTCATAAGAAACAAAAGTCTCCAATGAAATTATCACACTGTACAGATTCTTTAAATGCCTAATTGGAGGTCAGATAAGCAGCGTGGTGGGAAGGTCAAAGCTCTGGAGTCAGACAGCCTGGGTTTAACTACCTTTGGAACCTTGGGAAAGTTGCTTAACCCCCAGCCTCAGTTTCCTCATTGATGAGATGGGTTAGAATAGCCCCTGCTTCAGTACCAGCCACTGATTAAGACCAGCAGTTATTTACACTGTCATGGCTTGCTTTGCTTCTTAGGAAAGAGAATGTGAAAGTGAGAGGTGTAAAGATTTAAGAGCCTCGGTGTCTATTAGTATGACTGTAGAGGTTTCAGATGAAGGTGAGAGATAACGCCCTTCTGGGCACTGCAGCCAGCAGTAGACGACTTGAGAGCATCTAGTTATGAAGGAAACGCTGAGAGTACGATTGTGGCAACTACCTGTAGAGCATTTTCTTCTGATACCTCGGTCGGGGTTTTCTGGATTTCCCCCGTGTCTTGTGGTTGAATAAGGAGTGGTTTTAACAAGGCAGTGTGGACTTGGGTTATAACAAAGGGGGCAGCAGGACAGGGCTCTCTCTGTCTTACACCATAGATTCTTCTCTCTTGGGTGATATGAACAATTACTTTAATGTCACCAAAGACTGATGACCAAGAAGGACTGAGGTGATTTCAGAATTGCCAAATGTTGATATTTTAACTGGGTTGTTGCTGGTCACCCAGAGGAGAGTCAGGGGTGTGCGAGAGATCTGTTTTATTTCATGTTACCTTTTTTTAAAAAAAAACCCAAAAAACTAGGATAACCTGTTCAGCTGCAGCCGGCCTTGCGTCTCCCTCACGGCTGTGAAGTGTGTCCCAGCTTCCCTGCTTCCTTCCTGAGAGCCCTGGGGTAGGGGTGGGGGCACAGAAAACCAGAGCAGGAGCTAGGGCAGGGCTGTAAGGCACCACCATCTTCTAGGGCCGTCCTTCGCTTTCTGCTCTTAGCGCATCAAGTGTTAGTTGACCTGGGTTCTTCTCCCCCGCCCCCCATCGTTTATTGTTGTTATTGTTTCACAGTCAGAGCTTGCTTTTGTGGAATTATTTTATTGTAATTTTGTTCATTTATCTTCTGTGCTGGGTCTTCGCTGCTGCAGGCTTTTCTCTGGTTGTGGTGAGCGGGGGCTCCTCTCTAGTGGTGGTGCATGGGCTTTTCATTGCAGGGGTTTCTCTCGTTGTGGAGCACAGGCCCTCGGGCACACGGCTTCTCGTTGCAGTGCGTGGGTGCAGTATTTGCGCCTCCTGGGCTCTAGAGCACAGGCTCAGCAGTCACGGTGCAGGGGCTCAGTTGTTCCAAGGCATGTGGGATCTTCGCAGACGAGGGCCAAACCTGTGTCTCCTGCGATGGCCGGCGTATTCTTTACCACTGAGCCACAGGGAAGCCCTGGAATTATTTTAGATTCCAAACATCCAAGTTACAGAATATCATTCGGGGGACTTCCCTGGTGGTCCAGTGGCTATGGCTCTGTGCTCCCAGTGCTGGGGGCCGGGTTTTGATCCCTGGTCAGGGAACTAGGTCCAACATGCTGTAACTGTGTCATTAGGAGTAAAACTAAAGACTGAATCGATATTTGGTGATTGCTGGCCTTAGGCTCTTTCCAACCATACTGGCAGCTTTCGCCTTCACAGACTGTGTCTAGGACGTTTCTAGAAGCTTACCACGTCACAGCAATAACAGCACCGCTGCCTGTGCTGTAGGAGGTACCTGGGCCTTGTCCTTTGATGCTTGGCTGACATAGCGCATTGACCTGATGGAAACCACAGATCGTGTGTGTCTCAACCCAACCTGGATGAAGACCAGCGGAAACCCAAAGGAATAAGGACCACGGAATGAGGAGACTGCGGTGCATGACGTCACACAATGAGATTACACCACGTTGAGTGGTGAAATAGTTATGGAGACTTAAACACGTGGTCGGCTCCGGGGTTAGTGACGAGGTCCTGCTTAACCCAATGGAAGGGGTCTACACACGGGAGGTGCAGCTGCCACCAGCTCTGCTGCCGGTGACCGTTGGAGGCAGTGTTACCTTACAGGTGGGGGTGTGGGTTCTGAACTGAGAACCTGGTTCTCACGTGGCCCTGGGACAGTGCCTTGAACCCTGCAGGCTTGGTTCCTGAGGGAGCCAGTGCCTGGGCACACTGAGCAGAACCTGGGGCCTGGGGGCGGGGAGGGTGGCCAGGACCTTCTAAAAGCAGGGGGCTGGCCTCAGTTTGGAACAGTGTGTTCATGTGACTTGTGAGCTGAGTGAGGTTGGTGGATGATGTCTTTTGGGGCTGGAAAATAATCTGATGGAAAGTGAGGCCGCATGCAGTCATCACCCCAAGGTGGTTCAGGGTGTCCTGTGTGGTGGGACAGGCAGGTGGCTGCATCTCAGCTGGGTCTGCAGACCAAGGGTCAGATACAGAGTCACGGTGCACACGTCTTTATGCACAGCAGCAGCGGTACAGGGTTAGTCTCCGTCTCGTGAGACAGCCCTGAGTGCGAGGAAGTGCCGGTGAAGGGCTGTCGTGACGGACAAGATCATGGACATAGAGTAGGCCTTCAGTCGTGGGTGTCACCTGCAGAAAGTCTGACGTTCCATCCTCAGCATCTTCATTTCTCCGAAGAAATGAGAGTCCCTTCAGGCGAAGCAGGTCCTTGTTCCTCCTCCCTCTTTTCTACATAAACTTGGCCCTGTATTTGGGAGTGGATGGGGCTTACTCGTTGTAATGGAGAGGGTGTTTCTTACTCAAAAGGTGACACTGTGGCTTCTTCACAAAGCACTGACTGTCTGATTGTACCAGGGTTCTTCCTGGCATAGATGTCTATACTGTATAATGGGAGTATATATTAATATGACACATTGGGAATAGCTTTTTATCAAGTAATTGCAATTTTTAAAAAGAACTTTATTAGGAGAGGTGGATTTGGTGAGGGAAAAAAACAAAAAACACCTCTTCTCGTTTGAAAAGTATCTGGTTAGGTAACAGCTGTATGTGAATATAGAAGATATTTTTAACCTTCCTGGGGATTTTTACAAGCGTCTCCCCCACTCTTTTTCGGGGGAGGCAGCATCACCAGCAAGGGTTGTTTGATTTCTCTGCAGAGGATGGCTACCTGCTGTAGGCAGAGGCTGTTTCTGCCTCTTGAGCAAATCCTTCCGCCCCTGGTCAGGCTCTGTGCAAGGTCGGTGGGAGGAGGCCTGTGTTTTCTCCCTTGCAGTGTTGGGTTTTGGAGACCAAGCCAAAAGAAAAAGAAAAACCCAGCTCCTCCACTTACCACTTTGGTGATTCAGAGAGTTGCTCGATGACTTTAATCTCCTCTTCCGCATCTACAAAATGTGGGCAGGTGCTGCCTCAGGGATTGTGTTGGGGATTGTGTGTGTGTGTGTGAAAAGCCCAGTGCTCAGTGAGCACTTTGTAAAATGTTAGTTACTCTTCCCCTGTTTTAATGCTAATTTTCCTTATGTGCTGGGTATATAATCTTGAAGATACAGGATTTTCTTTTTCCAAATATTATACTTTAGACTGGGTCTCCCCTGTGGTATCCACCATAGGTTGCTGCATTCACATCACACCTCGCCTCTTTTGGCTCTAATTGTGGTTTCCTCTTCAACTTAGCTGTCCCTTCCAACTTCCTAGACCAACTGGAATCTATTGAATCCACTAACTAAATAAAGCTTTTTATATTAAGACCTCCCAGTGACAAGCACATGAGGAGGAGGAGACTGTGGTTTCAGTTGTAAACTTAAAAACAAAGTCTCTCACCCCTGCCCCTCCCCATCACAGCTTTGCAGTTGACGGAGATCAGCTCATTCTCTTAGAACCTGGAGCTTCATGGTGAGTCCAGTTACCTGCTCACCTGGCCGGTGATGGAGAGGGGTGCTCAGGCGCAGAGAGATGGGGGTATCCTGCAGTTTCCGCAGAGGATGTGCCATCCCCGAATTCTGCTGTGAAATGCCTTTGGCCAATGGACTGGTGATGGTGCTGAAACTCCAGGATGCTTCCTTCCTCTCCCATTGGTCAAGGTGGGGTTACGGGTAAGAAACAAAAGAAGACAAGGAAATAAAAACAAAAGTATGTGCTTTCAGTTTCCCCATTATAGTCCTTGAATCTTGGACACCGTTTCAGGATAAGTTCTTGGAATCCTATCTGGTTAAAACTCTGACCGTTGAAATGACAGTCTCTACCCCATTGGCATTACCCCAGGTCGGAGGCAAACTCAGGACGCCCCAGTGACTGGAAGCAGGGCCTTGGCCCTTGTGTTGTTTGTTTAGCTGCATCGTCAAGCTCACTCTGTGTTTTGTCTTCCGTGTGCTGATGCCGGCCTTGCTCAGCCCTCCTGGAAGGGCCGTCCCGCCTGTGTTCCTGCCACCTGGTGCCACCTTGGTTCCAGTCTCCCAGACCCCCCTCCTTCCCCGCATTGAGTCAGTTCTCCAGCTCCTGCTCTGTCTCCTCTCTGAAACACCCATGACCCCTGCCTCTTCCTGCATCTGACTTCATTCTGCCAGATTCATCTTGATCTCAGTCTGTCTCAGCTCCTGGGTCGACAGTGTGAAATTTCCACTTACCTTTGAAGACTCTTGCCACCCACCCTCCCCTTACCTGACCCTCCTCCGCTCCCATGAGCTCATCACCACCGCTGATCTCCTGCTGCTCTCTGATTGGTACAGTCTTGGGCCCCCTTTCCTCCTGGTTCTCCCCTCTGCTTTTTTTAAAAATTGAAGTATAGTTGAATTACAATGTTGTGTTAATGATTACTGTACAGCAAAGTGACTCAGTTATACATATGTGCTATGCTCAGTCGTGTCCAACTCTGAGACCCCATGGACTGCAGCCTGCTAGGCTCCTGTGTCCATGGGGATTCTCCAGGCAAGAATACTGGAGTGGGCTGCCATGCCCTCTTCCAGGGGCCCTTCCCAACTTGGGGATCGAACCCAGGTCTCCCGCATTGCAGGCAGATTCTTTACCATCTGAGCCATCAGGGAAGCCCCAGTTATACATAAATGTATGCATTCTTTTTTATATTCTTTTCCATAGTGGTTTGTTACAGGATATTGAATATAGTCTGCTGTGCTATACATCAGGACCTTGTTTTTTTTTCCATTCTGTATATACCGGTTTGCATCTCCTAATCCCAAAATCCCAATCCAGTCCTCTCCCCCGCTCCTCCCCCTTAGCAACTATCAGTCTGTTCTCGGTGTCCCCAGTTCTATTTCTGTTTCATAAATAGATTCATTTGTGTCATATTTTAGATTCCACATATAAATGATATCATATGGTATTTGTCTTTCTCTTTCTGATCGACTTCACTTAGTACGACAATCTCTAGTTGTGTCCATGTTGCTGCAAATGGCATTCTTTTTCCTCCTGTGGCTGAGTAGTATTCCACCGTATATGTGTACCACATCTTTATTCATTCACCTATTGGACATTTAGATTGCTTCCTTGTCTTGGCTGTTGTGACTAGTGCTCTTAAGAACATGGGAGTGCAGATATCTTTTGAATTATGGTTTTGTCTGGATATATGCTTCGGGGTGGGATTGCTGGATCGTGTAATTCTGTGTTTAGTTTTCTGAGGAACCTCCCCATACTGTTTTCCACAGTGGCTGCAGCAGCTTACATTCCTGCCAGTGTACGTCCCCTCCGCTTTTTGAAACTTATTACACCACTCATTGTGAAGTTTCTCCCTTGTTTGAGTTTCCGCAGTGCTCATATGCTTGATCATATATTTTATCTCACCCTCCCTGAAGTATTGGCCATAGAATTAGTTGTTTCTTTTAGCTGTTTTATTGACTGATCCAGAAGAGCAGGTTCACTATTTGTTGTCAGGGCTCCGTGCCGAATGCTGGGCATGCAAAAGTATTCCAGGTGCCCACAGCCAGTGGAGCGGATGGATATTAAGCAGATAGCCACACACACATGTAACAGTGCAACTGTAACAATCGTTTAAAAAAAAAAGAGGAGCGCGTGGTGCTGCGGGGCGGGTAGTGGGTGCTTGAGTGAGACGCACGACTGGCTCACCTGAGGAAGCTAAGCGTGAGCTGGGGTCCTCCTGCTTGGCCTGAGCCCACAGTCACTCTGCTGCACAAAGGTTGGTGGGGTTTGAAGAGGTGGGGAGACCACTGCCTAGTCATGAAAGGAAGTGGTGATCCCGCCTCGAGTGGTGGGTGTGGATGTGGACAGAGGTGGGTGGGCTGAGGTGGATTTCACAGGTTACCTTGGTAGGTGGGTGGGAGCCGTCAGAGGAAGGTGTCTTGGGTGGCTCCCGGGCTTCTGGTCCAGCTGGTCCCAGCTTCTGGGCCTGGCCAGCTCACTGGGGGGACTGACGGCCGTGGGGCCACCCGGGCACCTGGGGTGCCTGTGATGCTAACGAGAGGCCCTTTCTCTAGGGTGCGTGCCCGGGCTGGTGGAGTACCGGCTTGATCTCCAGGCCCACTTGTTCCCGCAGCTGCCTGGGTTGTGAAGGGTCCACTCAGTCACCCACTGGCTGTAGCGGTCACCACGGGGCCGGCTCACCAGTGTGTTCTCCCTTTCCTTCCAAACCAGGCGACGTTTGTCTCTCTCTCTTCCTTTTTCGAGAATCAGATGGCAGAGACTTAACAGTTGGGGAAAATCCACTTGAGAGATTATATAGGACGGTATGGGAGAGCAAAGGGCAAGATTCCTGAGAGCGGGGGAGGGGACACAGGCCAGGAGTGGGGGCCAGCCCGACCTGGGCCCGGCCCAGCCATCCTGTGGTGATAGGCAGGCAGGAGCAGTGGATGGGGGCAGATGGGAGGGGGCGGGGGCGCCTGTTTGCCCCACAGCGTAGGAAGTGAGGTTACCTATTTAGGCCTTGCCCATTCAACCAGAGCATAAATTCACTGGGGACGAAGAGGTGTATAGGTGTAAACATGCTTATTTGTTTCTTTCGTAGCTCTAGGTTGATGGTTACTGAATGGTTGGGCTTCAGTGAAAAATTGGGCTCATTGAAAATTTAGACTTGTTACTTGGGCTTATGCACGAAATTTATATGGGCAGGATAACTTGCTGTTTTACCAAGTTTGCAAAAATATTAAATGCTGTTAACATAAGCCATACTCTGTTATTTCTAACTACTTCCTGAGTGTTACTGACTTAATTTATGGTGAGGTATCCGTAAATAAACCTCATGCAGTGAAAATGGCAGGATTCTTCCTAATGGTTTGATCCACGGGCTTCAGAGAAATGCACACCACCCCTCACTGAGATGAGCTAAAGTACAAGGATGGCGATGACACACGTAGAAAACAGGGAGGAAAACCACATGGTCCTTTACATCAACGCATGTGTGTTGGTCAGTGTTACGTAATAGAGCGAGTCACAGTGGTACTGTGTTTTATTACTTATCAGGCGCCTTAACACTGGCAGTGTAATCCATATGACATTTTATAGATGAAGAGATTTAGGATTTACCCAGAGCCACACACATAGTGGGTAGACGAGACTTTTTTTTAATATTTATTTTTATTCTTTTGGCAGTACCAGGTCTTAGTTTTGTTCGGCACGCGGACTTTCCGTCTTCCTTGAGGCACGTGAAATCTCCTCCTCACCCCTTTGTTTTAGCTGCGGCGTGTGGGATCTCGTTCTCTGACCAGGGACCAAACCCTGCATTGGGAGCGCAGAGTCTTAGCCACTGGACCAGGAGGGAAGTCCTGATGAGACATTGACTCCAAAACAGTCGGGTGCCTCCTCACTGTGGGCATCCCGAAAAGATGAATCCCATTTGGTCAGCAGACTCCCGCTCTGCAGTTCCAAACAGCGCGGAGTATTTAATACAAACCCACAGACTTTTACATGGTGATTATGTTCATGCCATCTGATTGTTGGTGGGTGATGTAGCAAGCTTTCTGATTAATCTTTTATTTGTTTTCTAATTACGTCTGTGCAGAATTGTTTAAAATGGTTCAAATTTGAGTGTGGGTTAGGTAGTTGAGTCATTTTGAATTGCTTGAGTTGGTCTGACATTCATGAAGTAGACAGGAATAATTTAGTGCGGCACTTATTTAGCGTGCATAATATTTTTAAACATTTGATAAAATAGTGAATTTTATGAGACCAGGGAGTATTTTTATGCTTGACTACAATTCCGCATCTGGTGAAGTAGGAACAATGTAAACCATACGCCGAAACTGGGTCTGAGCAGCCCTGGTGATGAAAGGACCGCGTGGGTTATCCCAGGCCACGTGTGATGTAGTCGCACGTTACAGGCCTTGTTCATGGAGGATCTTGCTCTAACTTTTGAAGAGTCATCATAAAAAGTAAGAATTAGAGTTGTAACACACAAAAAGATGAATTAGAGAGTAACACATTTATCTTCACATTAGGAGGATAAAAGTATAGTAATTTCATTATGCTTTGCTGATTTAAGATGTCTTAAATCTGTCAGTTAAGATATTTTGTCACAAGAAAAAGGGAACATGCTGAAAGTTAATTTTCATATGTGAAGAAGAGGGAAGTTCTTTTAAACGTTGTTTACGGTTAAGATCTGGAGAGTTCCTGGAGGCAATAGTTTTCATGCAGGATTGAAGGGGTAGAGTGGTCCTGGAGAGGGGAGGGAGTAAAACAAAGCTGTGAATTTAGGAAGCAGGAAGAGTATGGTGTGCATGAATTTAGAGGAGATGTGAAGTCTCAGGAGGCCACCCGGGAGACTCAGGAGACTCCACTCAGGAGACTCAGGTCTTTCATTCTTAATGCCAGCCTGGCTTTGTGGCCATGGCATTTGCTCTTCTTAAACACATCCCATGACCAGGCTTGCCTGGTTCATGAACACCCAGCAGCTTCTGGCCTCGGTGCCTTTGTTCTCTTTTGCCCCGTGTCCATTCCACCATCCCTCCCCCTTCACCTGTCGAAATCCTAGTTGTCTTCAGGTTCTGTTTCAAGTGCTGCTGCTTCTGTAAAGCCATTTCTGATTCTTAGCAGAAGAATCCAGTGTCCTTACCTTATGTCGTCTTCTATCTAGTTGTTGGTGCTCACGGCCCCTTGTAGATGACTCCGTCAGTAAACACACAGGTGAGACATAGCAACATCTTGCCTTCCCGTTGCTTGCAAGGCCTCTGTGGGGTCCTCGCTGCCCGATCCTTCCCCTGGAAGACCACCTGTTTCTCCCTGGTGCTGGGCTCTGCCTGTGGCATGGTGCTTTTGCAGAATTTTTAAGATGATATTGCTCTGACATATCTAGAGTCCTGTTTTCTCGGTTCTTTGAAGACAATCTACGTCTGTTTTAGTATTTTTTTTAATTAATAACTTTCCTGATTGTGCCTATTAAGGGTTAGGTTTGATTTCTAAAATAGGTAGTTGAATTGTACATTCCCTAAGATGTAACCAAGGTGTTTTTATATAGCTTGCAATATTTTGATTAACTTTGTGAAATGGTGGGTTCCTTTAGAGGGGGCAATCCTGTGTCTAGAATTGATAGAATTCAGCGTGAAGATAAGTATAGTATAAAAATCACAGAAACTCATTCATCTTATTTTTGTATCCCCATAGCAGACAACCTATAGGAGTAGGTTTACAGGTTTTGATTTAATTGAAAAAAAAAAAAACAAAACAGGTAAATACTGTTATTTTGTAACTGAATTATTAGAGTGCCAGATTTTCTTGTGTCCTGTTAGGGTTCATCAGGAATTTCTTGTTTACTTTTTATTCCCAGGACCAAGCATGGTGTCTCTCACATCCTGTACACTATTAAGTTTCTAAATAGAAATTGAAACTGTGTTTAAGGGTGAAAGGAAACTTTAGTTCTAATAGCAACAATATAGAGACTGACATCTAAAGATAAGAATTTTCTTATAGAGGAGTTTAAAAGTGTCTTTTAGTAATAGTTTGCATCAACTCAAATATTTTAAATTTGTTATTAGCATTGGGGTATTTAAGACTGGAGATTCACGCATCCAGGTTGGTAGGAGTAGTTTTAGAGATTCTTTTAAATTTGCAGTCTTAATTCCCTTAGTAATATTGTTCATGCTTGTTGTTCTTGATGGCTTAAAAAAATTTACTGTTAGTTTTGGGGAAAGAAGTCTCCAGATACCAGTTTCTTCTTTATATTTTGTGTAGATGAAAGGCTCTCTTGTTGTTGTTATTATTTTTGGCTGTGCAGCATGTGGGATCTTAGTTCCCCAACCAGGGATCGAACCTGAACCCTGTGCATTGGAAGCTCAGACTCTTACCTGCTGTTTCTCCAGGGAAGTCCCTGAAAAGTTCTCTTATGGTGTTTCACAATCTGAATACATTTGAGATATCAAAATACATGTTCTTAATTCATTATGATTCTCGTGTAGGCTTTTCAGTTTTAAAAACCTTGTCACTATCTCCCTGACGATGGCAGTCCCAGCAGCAGTGTTCTTTTCAGTAACAAAACCCCGAATGCATGCCTGATGGGGGACAGATGCTGTGACCACCATGTGGAGGGCCGAGTGGTGTGCACGCCATTCAGCTCTCTCTGCCTGCCTTGTGGGAGATAACATTCTGTCTGTCTCTAATGGACCACCTGTGCTAACGCCGGTAAACTGCCGTGCTGGTTGACTTCATCTAATTTAAAATCCAGTTCTAATCAAGATTCGGAAACTCGACGTCTTCTTGGGTTGAGCTCACAGGTCTGTTTTATCTCCCCTTTACTGCTCTTGCCCTTGTCTTAGCAATCGCACAATGCCGTACCTGAATCCTTAATCTCCAGGTGTTCTAGGTGTGCATATCTATGTCAGGGATGACGAGCCTGACCCTTGTAGGATTTAAAGACGGTGCGTTTTTCTGAGACTAGGATGAAATGTGTACCTCAGAGAGCAGCATGGTTGCAAGAGGCAGCACTGAATCTGCCCTGTGGCGTGGCTGTAGCTGGCGTGTTGACCGGCAGCTTGGATGTCTGCTCCCAGATTCCCGCCTGAGAAAAGGCTGGAAAGATGTGTGGTGTGTGCACTGACATCTGTGTGCTCGCATAGGCAGGAAAGGGTACAAAAGAAACTAAATTGTCTTTGGGGAATGAGATCAGGGTTGGCGGTGGGAGAGAGAACTCCAAACTCATTTTTCAATTTTTATTCCTCTTGGAACTTCCTTGGTAGTCTGGCAGTTAAGATTCCGCACTTCCATTGCAGGAGCCGGAGGTTCGATCCCTGATCTGGGAACTGAGATCCTATATGCCACTCGGTGTAGCCAAAAAATAAATTAGGTCATACTCTTCTGATGTATGTATGTGCACGCACTAGATGTGAGTGCACACACCACATATCTTATTGGATTTTTTTCCCCTCGTCATGTCAGATTATTTGCACACAAAATAAACCAGAGCCAGTTAACATTGTGATACAGCAATGGTCCCTTCAGTTCTGTTCCGCTTATTGGACCCCCAAAGTCTTGTCCACGTGGTGCTGTGAGAAGACGCCGCTGCCCATCTTTATAGCAAAGTATAAACGTGAGTTGGAGGAGGGCACGGCAACCCACTCCAATATTCTTGCCTGGAGGATCCCATGGACAGAGCAGCCTGGTGGGCTACAGTCCATGGGGTCGCAAAGAGTCAGACACCACTGAAGCGACTTAGCACAGCACAGGACTTTTACTCATAGACTCCCATGCAGTCCCACATCCCAGTTCTAAGGGATGAACGTGGTCACCCTTGGGGAGAGCATCTCTGAAGCTCACCAAATCCCATTTCAAATTCCATTTTAGGGAGAAGGTTATAATGGAGTGCAAAGCAGTCTCAAGGCAAAAGTGTGGCAGCCTCATCAGAGACAGCTTTGTGGCCTGGTGACTTATAATGAGGGTGGCGTGTAATTAGAAATCGTCCCTGTCTTTTCTGAGTGCTGATGAAAACCACGGCTCAGAGGTTAATTCAAACAATAATTAATATTGGTCTCTGTCAGTGCAGGGTGGTAATGAAATCTCTCGTTATTTGATGACTTTGACTTTAAACATTGAGCGAGGAGTAACACTGCACACATACCGTGGGGAAGTGCAAAATGGGGAAGTTTGCTTTTCGAAAAGTGTTGTGCAGAGAATTTTGTTGCATCCTGTGATTGTCTATGATAGAAGCTCTAAGACAACACGGTGATACTAACGTTTTATTTTCTAAAGTGATGCTTCTTTAGGGTGATCCTAGGAAGGGTCTTCCCATTTTCTACTGTGTGTGGTATAGGCAGCAATGAAAAGTGAAAGTCGCTCAGTTATGTCCAACTGTTTGCAACCCCATGGACTGTAGCCTGCCAGGCTCCTCAGTCCATGGGATTCTCCAGGTAAGAATAAGGAGTAGGTAGCCCCTTCTCCAGGGGATCTTCCCCACCCAGGGATTGAACCCTGGCCTCTTGCATTGCAGCTGGATTCTTTACCTTCTGAGCCACCAGATTACCATCTAAATCGTGGCAGATTACACATGCGCATCGATCTAGAGACAAAAACCTCAAATGGCTGGATGACTTGAACCTCCAGTGTCCCTTGCAACCTTGAAAGTAATGACTCTGAAAGTCATAGCGTCACGTTTACTGGACATGTTTCCTATGTAGAGTTGGGAGTTAACAAATGAAGCAGAAGATGTATTCTGAATGTAAGGAGGTGGTGTGGAGACGCAGTAATACTTGTTAATACAATCACCTCTAGCTTTGCACACCTGTCAGTGCTGAGTAGAACTGTTTGACTAAAATAGTTTCTTTTCGGTGGCAGGAAGATACAAACACACCATTGAGCAACTTGCTCTAAAGTTGGTTTTCCTTTTTGAAGCATGTGTTGGTGTATCGCTGTAGCTTAACCTCTGAGGGTAATGTTTGGTGTCATCATCTTTTATAGGGAAAAGTAACAGACAAATGAAGAGGGATTTGTATGAAGCCTGAATACTTTGGGAGCCTTTCTAACACATGAAAGTAGACAGAAGGCTCCTGTGAGCCGTCACAGACCCTCTGCCAGCTTCGCTATTAACTCAAGGCTGGTCTTATTTCATTCACACTCACCAGCTTGCCCTGTGCTCTGTATTATTTAGAAACAGATCCCAGAAAGCACAGTATTTTATTTTAAAATATTTCAGTATGCATCACCGAAAGGAAAGACTTCTTTCCAAATTAAATTGCTGTAGAAGCTCATATGGACATTTTAAGAAAGTTTTTCTCATTTTAATTCAAAGACCATCCTGCACTTCAGGAACAGTGTACAAACACCTTTTTTTTTCCTCCTTGTGCTGGAGCAGAGTGGGTGACTGGCAGTTGTGACACCGTTAGGAGCGGTAGGTTTCCTTTGATTTCAAGAGCCACCGCAATTCTGTCTGAAATGAGAACAATAGGATCAGAACGCTGTTTTGTTTACAAGGGTGTCAAGACCGTTTGGAGCCCAGAAGCTTTAGGGGAGCTGGGCACAGCTGATGAGACCTTTTCTGCAGCGGTCGCTCTCTGGGGTGGACCACAGCAGAGGTTCCCAGAGAAGGAATCAAGAGTAAGCCTTGCACTGCACTCAAAGTGACCTTTCCCTGCAAAGCCCCATCTTGTCACTTCTTTGCTGAATATCCTCTGTTGGCTTCTCATTGTCTTCACACAGGCCAGGGATTCTGGCCTGATTCTTAAGTCTTTCCCATCCTTCAGCTCCTCCAGGACCCTGGTTTCTCTGCCTTGGCCTTGAACCCTCTGCCTGCTTTCTGCTCCAGCTGCTGTGCAGGCCACTCCCTCTACCGGAGCCCCGCCTACCCGCCTTGCCTCCTCTGCTGGTTCTGCCCCTCCTTTGCCTCCAGCCACAGTCTTGCTCCAGGAGACCTACCCTAGCTGTCTGTCACCCTGCTTAGGCACCCTTCTCAGTAGCCTAATCTGCTTTCCTAGCCACCATTGTGCTCTAATTACGCACATGGAGATGGACATACCAGCGACTAGAGTGGCTTAGTGCTAGTCAGAACTGTCCTTTGTGGCTAGGTGAGCAGATGGACTGAGGGATTGAACAACCCAGCAGGGTGGTGGTGGAGCGGCGAGGGTGCAGGTGACACAGAAGGGAGGGAAAAGGAAGGACACCCTTCTGGCAGCAACAACTGAGAAAGAGAAGCATTCTGTCTGAAACATTTGCTTTTCAAGTTTACGGGTTAGCTGAGTGCATGTCTCCTGGGGTGAGAAACGTGTCTGGGGAAGGATGTGAGGGTTTCACAGGTGATGGTGAGAAAGACCAGCCTTCCCAGGGAGCGCAGAGCTGGGAGCTGATGCCCGAGGCTCGGCCCTGGAGCGTGTTCCGGTACCCAGGGCTGGATGGGCCGTCCTTGTCCTCCTAGCCGTGTGGCTCCCTTTCAGTCGCCGGTCCTCCCCTGCGCGAGGCGGGCATACAGAGGGCCCACCTGTGCCCAGTGCAGGGAACTGCCTGAGCACCAGCTGCAGGTGAGCTCAGGTGAGGCGGCTCGTGGGTCCAGGCCAGCTTCGGAGACGCCTCGGAACAAGGCTTCTCCATCTTCCATATATGGTAACACTCTACCTTAAAGAAACAAACGGAAGACCAAAAAAAGCCACATGACATAGTGGAAAAAACCCTACACTTGGGAAGGAAATCCAGGCTCCTGTTTTGTTTCCAGCACTACCTTATACAGACAAAACACTTGCCAGTTCAGGCTTCTTCCCTGCGGTGATAAAGGGAGGGAACACCACCCTCACAGCCTGCTTCCCGAGACTGTGCGTCCTGTGTGCGGCCAGAGCTAGGCTGCTCTCGGAGGCTGTAGCTGTCTGAGATGGAGGCCTGGGGATGCTCTTTGACTCCTCCCCTGCTCCCCCTTCTCTCGCTGCGTCAGATGTGTCCTCAAAGCCTTTTGGTTCTGCCGTCAGAACTGTGTGCAGAGTCCGACACCGCCTGCCTCCTCTTCTGCCACCCGCCCACGTGGCCGTTCTTCCTGCAGGAATTCCTGCAGCAGCTCCCTGCCTGGACTCCGCATCCGCCTGCCTCCTCCGGACTGTTTCGAAACTGCAGAGAACCTAGCTTTCAGTCCCTGCACCCTCTGTCCAGTGACCATCACCCCCATTCTACTTACAGACCTTCAAAGTCCTCTTCTGTGGGCTTCCCCATCCCCGCTTTAAGATCGTGCCCTTTCCTCCAAATTGCCTCTCTCCCTTCTGGTGCTGTAGTTCTTCTCTTGTTTTTCCTTTCACTTATTTTACTTGTATTTTACTAGTTGACTCTGACTCCCTGCTAAACTGCAGCTGAACTCCATGAAGGAAGGAGTTGCTGTCTCCCAGTGCTAGGGACAGTGCTACACCTGTGGCAGGCACTCTGGACACGGCTCTGCATGAAAGTTCACGGGAGTTCGTCACTGGAGGGAACAAGGTCATCAGTGGGCTGCTCTGTGGGTCATGCTTTTGGCATGTGCAGCAGGTGAAACTTTGTGGAAGTTACAATGTGGTGACTTTCAGAAATCAGGAATTTCTTCTGTTTGTGATGTCAGCTTATTAATAGCAACCTGATTAGCAAATTATACTCCCCCGCACCTGACATTGGAACCTCCATGGTGGCTCAGAGTCCACCTGCAATGTAGGAGGCCCAGGTTTAGTCCCTGGGTTGGGAAGATCCCCTGGGGAAGGGAATGTCTACCCACTCCAGTATTCTTGCCTGGAGAATTCCATGGACTGAGGAGCCTGGCAGGCTACAGTCCATGGGGTTGCAAAGAGTTGGACACAACTGAGCAACTAACACACTTTGGGAACACACACCCACCCCGGTTAGACTTAGGCTAAGGCTTTTTTCTTGGTCAGAGTAACCTGGTGTGTCTGTCTTCAGGGCATTGTGTCAGGGAACATGATATCTCTCGTCCCATTTACTGCTGATGTTTGATTTGATCATTTGATCACTCTGTCTTGAAAAGGAGGTTATTAGAATTCCATGCACAAGCTTAGTTTATGGTCAAATTAGAATTATAGTGATTTGCCTGCTTGAAAATGAAGGCAAGTGTGTCCTTATAGTGTTTTCATTTAGTTACTTGCTGTTGGTTATAATGTAAACACTTGGGTTAGTTCCTGGACTTGGTGATTGACGCCTTTGTGGAGAACCTCTCCTCTAAAAACTCAAAATAATTTTGCCTTTGTTATTTCACTGTATGTTTGGTTCATCTGGAGAGAGTGGCTGGGGTTTCCATGTGGGTGAGGCCTTAGTGATGGTTCAGAAAGTGGCTGCAGTGTCTTCCCTGGCACTTGTCTCTGTTCTCACGGTAATGTGACCGCTTCTGCAATTAGACCTTAGCTGTGCAGGGCTGGGTGGGCGGGAGGACTTGCAAAGTGAGAACTGACTAACTGTATGAGTTGGAAGTCTGATTACAGGTTCATGGACAGTGTCTCGCATTCTGGACCATCCCTCGAGAAATGTGTAACACTTTGTATTTGGGAAAGAATTAGTCATGGTAGGAAGCTTTGGAGTTGATAGACTTCCTTTTTGATTCAGTTAAGTCTGATGTATGATTTCAGATGAGTAGACTGAAAATATTTTTTAAGCTTCCAAAGCAGGAATGTGGAAAATTCGGCCATCTTTCATTTTGACTGTCCACTGTTGTTACGAAATTTAGACAGATGGATCAGTTTTGTATCTTTAGAATGTTTGGAGTGTGTGTGGTCATTTCAAAGATTCATAAACCTTTTTCTCCAGAATTCCCTTGAAAGTGAAATGTGTTTCTGCCTTGGATTGACACGTTCTTGTATCACCAGTATTGATGTGATATGCTAGCTCTAGATTACCTTGTTCACATGATCAACTTTTCATGCTGGGCCCTCAGGGAGCCCTGGGATAACAGAGGGGCACTGGGCTTCCCTGGTGGCTCAGATGGTAAAGAACCTACCTGTGATGCGAGAGGCCCAGGTTTGATCCCAGGGTCGGGAAGATCCCCTGGAGAAGGGAATGACAACCCACTCCAGTATTCTTGTCTGGAGAACTCCATGGACGGAGGAGCCTGGCAGACTGTAGTCCATGGGGTTGCATAGAGTCGGACACGACTGAGCGACTAACACCCACTGTATACTCAGGTGTGCGCTCAGGGAACTCCCTGCCCACAGACCGTCATTACCCTGCACAGGGTGTAAGTGCAGTGAGGGGAAGCAGGGGGCGTTGAGTGCAGAGCACAGGTGCCCCTGCTGACCCGGGAGGACAACAGGGCTTTGTGAGGTTTAGCAACATCATCACTGGTTTGAAGAACTCAGAGGGAGGCTAGATCAATTTGACATAGGGAAAAGAATTTTAATAACCTATTTTTTTCTACCATCTGCCTAATTGTAAGTATGCTTGTTCCAAAATAATTCACACCATAATACATGTATAAGGTAGAAAGTGAAAGCCCCCACCCCAGTAAACTCTGGTCCATGAATTATTCCTCTAGGTTTTTAGCGGGAAGAAGGTTATCACAGTGCAGACACATTGTAACTCCCTTTTCTCACAGTATGGTGGCTGATCTTTTCATATCAACACATACAGCTCTGTTTCATCTTTTCAAAGAGCTCAGACAGCAACATCCTGTGCCATGGCCACTTCATCTGCCCATCCTCCTTTAATGGGCATCTAGGTCATTTCTCATGTTCCCCGTTTAAATCAGTGTGACTATGAGGATGTGCCCTTCTCGTCTACCTCCATGTCCCTTTAGGGCATATTCTTAGGAAGGGGTCCCAGGCTGCCAGTTTTCTGCAGGGTGCCTGTCCTCCAAGTTCACAGTCCTTTCCATGGTGTGGGGTTGCCCATTGTTTCTGCCCTTGCCAATGTGGGACTTCTTGTCCTTTGCCAGTTTGGTGCACTTCTTCCATCGTCAGTGAAGTCAGGTATTTTCCTTGTGTGCCTCAGTGTTCTGTGTTGCCTTAGCGCCTGTCCCTGGCACCATGTGCTGTGTGGCCCCTGGTGTCTGGAGTCCCTCTCTGATTGAAGATCACCTGTGAGCCGGTACGCTTTTCTCCCTTCTAGGGGAGACAGAGGTTAAGGCCGCGGCTCTGAGAGCAGCCTCACGATTGTTGGCAGGCTGCTTGATCTCTAAGCCACCCATTTCCTTCCTGTAACGGGGTGACGAGGATGAAACAAGCGAGGGCATCTTGGCCTTCCCACAGGGCCTGGCACCTGAGTGGTTGCCCACCGTCAGCACCAGGCACCGGTGTGGGGTGGCTTTCCTTCCCTCGTCCCCTCCTGTGGGAGCCCAGTGTCCTGCTCAGCCACTCTGGGTCCCCGGTGGGGCTGGGGTTCCCTCAGCAGGTGCTGCAGCTCCAAGTGACCCCTTTCTCCTTGTCCTGGTGTGTTGCAGGCTCTGAGGCCAAGGGCCTGGATCAGGAGCACCAGCCTCACCTGGGGCGTGAGCAGTCTTCCTTCTGAAGTCGGCCCCAGACTGCATGTGTCCCTCCACATCTGTGTGCTGAGGGCCACCCCCCAACCCCAGTGTGACTGGAGGTGGGCCTTCATGAAGATAGTTAGAGTTAAATGAGGTCACAAGGGTGGGGCCTTCATCCAGTAGAATCAATGGCCTCATAAGAAAAACTGTTTCTCCCTCTCCCTTCTTTTGCACAGAGAGGTCATGTGAGCACTCAATGGGATGACACCTGCTTAGAGGCCCAGGGAAGAAGCCTGAGGATGCAACCTGCCTTGCCAGTGCCTCAGTCTTGGACTTCTGGCCCTCAGAGCTGTGAGCCATCCATCCTGGAGTGCCGGCCCGCAGCCTGTGGCATTGATACTTGATGGTAGCAGTTCTAGCACCTGAGATCATTGTCTTGGCCAGTGGGTGTCTGCCTGTGGCATCGTGGTTTCTTGGCCTTTAGTCCAGACATTGGAACCACCTGGAGGGCTTGGCGAAACCCGGACTCCTGGGCTCTGCCAAGAACTTAGAACTGAATAGGTTTGGTTGGTCTGGGAGGTCAAGTTTCTACAAGTTCCCAGTGGTGTTGGGGCTTCTGGAGTAGAACTAAACTTGAGAACCACTAAGCAGTGTGTGGAAGGCTTTCAGACAAGACCCCAAGAGACTTGAGGTCGGGGTGTGGGTGCTCCCTCCCAGTTACGGAAGTCCTTTTAAGTTCAGTTCTGCTGTTTGTGAAGTTGGGATAATGTTTACATCACTCATCTCATAGGCCTGCAGAAGCTGAGACACATGAATCAGAGCTTCGCGTCCTCCTGATTTTCAGACAGCAAGGTGGGAGCAGGAAGTGTCACATTCCTGTAAAAAGAGAAGAGCAGGTGGATGGAGGACTGAGGACTGTAATAGTAAGCTCTCCTTTTGCACCCTGGACACTGCCTGAGCATTTGATTTGCTGGCTGTGGGGACTTTCTCTTCTCCCACTTCTCTTCTGTGCATCTCTCACCCAACTTCCCTTGACAGCCAGGCAGCCCAGCCAAGCAAGCAGCTTGGGTCGGACAGTCTGATTCTCTTTTGTCAAGGACGTCTGGTTCTTTTGGCAATTGTAGCATCGGAAACTACTGAGTTTCTAGTTCTCCACAGGGAAGTCTTGCTTTCCATGGCCAGGTATTGTATTTGAAAGGTGTTTTTGTTTTGCCATGTTTAAAATGTTTCATGGTATAAAAGTTTCAGGTGTGTATATGGTTACTGGTATGTTGCATTTTGAGCAGTGACTAGTGATGAGGGTCTTCATCATCAAGTTAGAGCTGTGGTTCTCAAATTTTGTGGTTTCACGCCCACTTTATACTCTTATTAAGAATCCCAAAGAGCTGCTGTTTACGTAGGTTATATCTATTGATAGTTATTGTATTTGAAATGAAAACTGCTTAAACATTTTATTTAGTTAATTTAAAATAACATTAAATCCATGGCATGTTAATATAAACAACATAATTTTTATGAAAAATAATTATTTCCCCAAACAGAAGTTTAGCGAGAATGAAGGACTTTACTTTATATTTACTTAAAAATATTTTAAATTGAAGTATAGTTGCTGTACAGTATTATATGTCACAGGTGTACAATATAGTGATTCACAATTTTTAGATTATTCTCCATTTATAGTTATTATAAAATGTTGGCTATATTCCCTATGTTGCATATTATATTCTCTATAAAAAATCCTTTATTTTAAATTGAAGTATATACTTTTGCTTTACATCTTATTAGTGTGTTAGCTTCAGGTGTATAGCGCAGAAATTGTTTATACATATATAGAGAGAAGGAGATGGCAACCCACTCTGGTCTTCTTGCCTGGGAAATCCCATGGACAGAGAAGCCTGGTGGGCTACAGTTCATGGGATCACAAAAGAGTCGGACATGACTTGGCGACTAGACAACACCAACACACGTATATATTTCTTCAGGTTTTCTTTCTTTATAGGTTATTAGAAAATGTTGCGTATAGTTCCCTGTGCTATGCAGTAAGTCTTTGTTGATTATCTGTTTTGTATACAGTAGTGTGATATGTTAATCACAACTTCCTAATTTATCCCTTCCCCCAAGCTGTAAGTTTGTTTCTCTGTTTTCTGTTTTTTTTTTTTGATTCCACATATAACTGATATCATATGATATTTATCTTTCTCTGTCTGGCTTACTGCACTTAGAATGATCATTTCTAGGTTCATCCACGTTTCTGCAAATGGCATTATTTCCTTCTTTTTTATGGCTCAGTGTACAATATATCCTTGTAGCTTATTTTATACCTAATGGTTTACACCTCTTAGTCCCCTGCCTGTATGTTGCCCCTACCCCGATTACTTTATATTTTTGTAAGTCTCTTTTAATGTCTGGTTCAAGACAAGACAGAGTCTGATAGCTGCTGTACATTCCATCTGTTGTAATACGCTGTTTTGGTTGAAGAACATGAAGAAAATCTGGTATGCAGATTTGTAATTGAAAAGGGAGGAATATTTGAATAGCCTTTTCAGATAATTTGATACTACACTAAAACCAAAAGAGTAGTTTCTTAAAGGTTAGTTGCAGTGTGGACTCTGAAATCGTATGAGTGAAATTTTTGTTTCTGGTTTCATTAAAATTCGTTGGTGTGTTTTGCGCTTTGAATGGGCCTTTTATCTATGCGTGGTTTTGTAACATCATGTGTTGGTAATTCGGAAAATATTGGTTCAGTGAATTACACAAATCTTTCATATGTCAACACATTTTATTAGACAGTATTTTTTAAAAAATCACATTTGTTAATATCAGCACCTATTTAATCAGATAAGTCTTTTAAGTTCTGGGAGTCTGTCAAGTTCATCATGGTAGATAGAGATTTTCCAAAATTCTGGCTTTTGCTTTGGAAGCTCAGATTTTATCATTGGCAACAAAACTGTCAATTGTTTTCCTTGAAGTGACAGACTTATTTTGTTCACTTTTGAGAAGAACGCCTGCCAAATGCCTGAATAGCTATAGTTTGTCAGTTTCCTTTCCACTCCAAGTCAAAATGCTGCTCTTTGGAAAAAATCTTGCAACTTGGTTGTACTACCTCTTTCCGTATCTGCCCTGAATTGGATGTTTTCTTTATTTTCTCGGCCACCCGGGAAGCTTGGGTGGTTCCGGGCATGCACCACCCTCTGGAGGGGCGCAGGGGTTCAGGAGCGGTGGTGCAGAGAGCAGGTGTCTGTGTGTGTAGAAGCATTCTGGAGAAGCAAGTATGGCCTGCTGGTTAAAAGAAAAAAATCCTCCTAACACAGTTGACTTAATACACCAGACATTATGCAAATGAACGTTGTTTCCTTCAGCACAGTGACCTTGGAGAGAGAACGCTGCGGTCAGTGATAACAGGACGGCCAGGACGTTGAGAAGCCGCCTTATTTGGAGTTGCTGCAAGTTATGAGTAGTGCTCACGCCACAGGTCGTGTCTGGATGTCCTGTTTTAAAACCAGATTGCTTCCCCTGCCTGTTAACATTGGCCCAATGGTGTTATAAATACTGCTTGTCTAGTCTGAGAATGAGGGGCTCGCTCTTCTGCCCTGTGGGGTATTCATTGCAACAGCACCAGACTCAGTCTAGGGGTCTGAGCACTAGGCCGAGTCTTCCTTCTGACCTCAACTAGCTGGGTGACCTTGAACAAAGCAGGTGCCTCCTCACCGCTGCTGTGTAGGGTCAAGCAATCGGACTAGGGCTCCAGTCTTTCAGTGCTCCCATTTTGGGTTTCCCAGGTTCTGGAGACGTGAAAGCAAGATTTCCAGCCCCCTCCCCTTTCTGGGAAAGTGGCCTGTGGGGGGCTCGTCTGCAGCCCTCCTGTCCCTTCCCGCCAGCCCTGTGTCTGCCCCCTAAAAGTTGCAGGTTAAGGTGGGTGTCTGTGCTGGGGGGGACAGCCGGCGTCAGTGTCCGTCCACCACATGCCAGGCAGTCTGTGAAGAGCCGCTTGCGGCAGGTAAATGAGATCATGTCTAAGCGGCCCTTTGATGGCAGTGAGGGCATGGTTCCGGTCATGTTCTCCTGGAGGGGGAAGCTGAGGTCCAGAGAGCTGCTTTAAGTTACCGGGGCAGAGAGAGTGTCGGAGGCCAGATGAAGCTGGTTTCCCCCCAATTTCTTGATGCTGCTTTTCTGCTCCCCACCTTGGCCCCGACATTTCTTCCTTCATTCCTCTGTGACTGTTTCTCTCGGCTTTTCTAATGTGTAGAGAGATTCACGATTGGGCATCGTTCATCTTTGATGAGAGGTGGTAATTTTATAAATGACCTTTAAGTTTGAGAATAGTCAGTAGAAGTTAAAGATGGTAAGTGTTTATGTGAACCCATTGTTGTTCAGTTGCTAAGTTGTATCTCTTTGCAACCCCATAAACTGCAGTACATCAGGCTTCCCTGTCCTATACTGTCTCTAGGAGTTTGCTCAGACTCATGTGCATTGAGTCATTAATGCCATCTAGCCATCTCATCTTCTATTGGCACCATATTCTCCTGCCTTCGATCTTTCTCACCATCAGGGTCTTTTCCAGTGAAGCAGCTCTTCACATCAGGTGGCCAAAGTATTGGTGCCTCAACTTTAGCAGCAGTCTTTCCAATGAACATTCAGTGTTGATTTCCTTTAGGATTGACTGGTTTGATTTCCTTGCAGTCCAAGAGATTCTTAGGAGTCTTCTCCAACATCACAGTTCGAAAGCATCAATTGTTCGGTGCTTAGCTTTCTTTATGGTCCAACTCTCACATCTGTACATGACTAGCTTGTGTTGAAATGGGGTCCACCCAGGGTGATTAGACACGGAAAACCGAGTATGAGCTTGGGGAAGAGTCTTGTGTGGGGCTCTGAGGGCCGTGCCCGGGGTCTCCCAGCTCCTTGGGAGGGGTTGATCCATGCAGGGACCCATCAAGCAGAGACTCTATACTTGGGGAAATGTCTGGTCATCGTGGGTCATTAGGGAAGGAGATGCTCTAAAGAAATGTTCTGTGATCTCTTCTGTGTTACAAGAGTGGAAGCCGAGGTCAAGGATAGTTTGAAGTTGACATCTCATCTCCTATGGCTTCTTGATGAGGGAGGCTTCCCATCTGCTTGGTCAGGGTATCAGAGGAAAGAATCCCAGGTTAGACCTCTGAGATGAATCCAAGTGGAGAATAAGCATTTTAATACAGTTTTTGTACAACGAAATGTGTTATTGGCTAAGTCACCTTCATGGCATCCCTGAAGAAGACATTTGACAGTAATCTGCTTTGTTACTGGAAAAAGCGGTTCAAGAAGTTACGTTATGTCATATTGGTTTGTTCAGCAGATGAAAGGGAAATACAATATTCCAGCACCTGGTTCATAGGTCAGAGCTCTCTGGGGCCTCGAAGTTGTGTTCTGGGCTCTTAGGTTGGTAATTCAATGGGAAGGCTGCAGTTGTGTGGGTAGTTGTGTCTGGTGGTTGTGCTCAGCAGGCAGAGTGCACCTCCAGTCCTGTGGAGAAGAGGAAGTGTGAGGTATCCTTCTAGAAAATTCACTTCCAGTGGCTGTGGGGGCTCCTCACATTAGGAAAGATCCCAGGGGTTGTCCGAGGTTGTTCTCCTGGAGGTGGTGCCGGCTGGTGTCCTGCGCCCCTGCTCCCTTTCTCCAGGTGGGCTGAGGCCGAGGGATTGCCTGTGATGCCCCTGCATGGCATGACGAGCGAGTGTGTTCTGAGAAATGGTGGTTTCCTAATCCAGTTCCGTGTAAATCAGTGCTGGCTTACCTTTGGGGAGCAGTTGCTTTAGGATTACTAGTTGCTGCTGCTAAGTCGCTTCAGTTGTGTCCGACTCTGTGCAACGCCATAGACAGCAGCCCACCAGGCTTCCCCGTCCCTGGGATTCTCTAGGCAAGAACACTGGAGTGGGTTGCCATTTCCTTTTCCAATGCATGAAAGTGAAAAGTGAAAGTGAAGTCACTGAGTCGTGTCCAACTCTCAGTGACCCCATGGACTGCAGCCTACCCGGCTCCTCTGTCCATGGGATTTTCCAGGCAAGAGTACTGGATTGGGGTGCCATTGCCTTCTCCGATTACTAGTGAGTCCAGGCACTTTCACATTGAGAACTGAAGCTTCACTGAATTATTTACATAGTATATATGTGTTTGATTTATCTTTGTCATCACTTTTTATCAATTATCTGTGCTTCTTGAAATTTTGATTATTTTTCTCCCATTAAAAGTGTGAGTTTCAGAAGAGGACTGCTGTACTTTTAAGTATAGCTAAGTCTAAGTATAGACATGAGTCTCATGGCAAAGCTACATAGGTTAGCGTCTTCTAATGGAGGGCCCCCTTTCCACCCTGCCCCCACAGGTGAGAAACCGGAGCAGAGAGGCTGAGTAACTGGGTCAATTTTAGATACTCTGTGTATCTAAAATTTCTCATGTGCGTAATGTATCGTCTGCCAGATGCAGTGCCAGGCGCTTTACATATACACTCCAGTCTTGATGAATAGTGGTCTCATCTGTGCTTTACAGATGAGAAAAGGAAGCTTGAGAACAGGATGTCATTTCACAGCTGGCTTCAGACCTTGGGTTCACAGTGCCCTCTGACCCTGACCCTTGGTTCTGTCAATTCTTGGGGTTTTCTGTGGTTCCATACAGGTTTTAGGGTTGTTTGTTTCTTTGAAAAATGCCATTGGAATTTTGAGAAGGACTGTGTATTTATAGATTGCTTTGGGCAAACTGGACAGTTTAACAGTATTTTTTTTTTCTTTTGAGCTTTCTATTTTGTATTGGGGTATACCTGATAATAGAATCAGCTATTCAATTATAGCTGAATTGAAGAAGAATTGATGCTTTTGAACTGTGGTGTTGGAGAAGACACTTGAGAGTCCCTTGGAGATCAACTCCCAAGGAGATCAAACCAATCAATCCTAAAGGAAATCAGTCCTGAATATTCATTGGAAGGACTGATGCTGAAGCTGATACTCCAATAATTTGGCCATCTGATGTGAAGAACTGACTCACTGGAAAAGACCCTGATGTTGGGAAAGATTGACAGGAGAAGGGGTGACAGAGGATGAGACGGTTGGATGCCATCACTGACTCAAGGACATGAGTTTGAGCATGCTCTGGGAGTTGGTGATGGACAGGGAAGCCTGGCGTGCTGCAGTCCATGGGGTCTCAAAGAGTCGGAGATGACTGAGGACTGAACTGAAGAGCTGATTAACAATGTTGTGATGTCTCAGGTGAACAGTGAAGGGACTCAGCCATACATATACATGTATCCATTTTCCCCAAACTCTCCTCTTGTCCAGGCTGCCATATGACATTGAGCAGAGTTCCCTGAGCTGTACAGTAGGTCCTTTTGGTTACCTGCTTTATTTTTTAACTGTTTATTTGTACTGGGGGATAGCCAGTCAACAATGTTGTGATAGTTTCAGGTGAACAGCAGAGGATCTCAGCTGTACATCTGATCCATGAGCACAGATCGGCTTCCCATTTATTGTGTCTTCTTCAATTTCTTTTTTCACAACCACTGCCTGCCTCTGAACTCAAGCCAGTTGAGGCCACAGGGATGAGACCACGTTCCCTTGTTTACTTCTCAGCCTCTACACCCTCCCCTTACTGCCCTGGTGGAGGAGGCAGGTTTTGTCTCCCGTGCTCTGGATCCCGCCCTAGCATCTCCCCTTCCGTGTGCTTCTCCTTAGACCCTTTACTCTCCATGCCGCCTCCTGTTAGCATTTGTGTTTTACTGAGCAGCAGGCACTGTTCTACGTGCTTTGCAAATATTCATGTACTTAATTCTAAGATCCCACCATCACATCAATACCCTTATTATTCCTCTTTCATACTGAGGCACAGAGACGCTAAGGGTTCCCTGACCTGTGATGGAACACAGCACCATTTTTCTCACACGAGGGAGACAGATTCTTGTCCTTGATCCGTCCACTTCCACAACTGCCTGGCTTGGTTTCCTGCTTCTCAGTCCACAGCTGGGAGCCTCTGCACTGGTTCCCTCCTCCCGTCATCGCTGTGACCGAGCGCTTGAGCTTCTGCCTCCACTATTTCGTAGAAACACTCTTAACAGTGACTAACCTCCTACTGGTAGAGTCTGGTGGCCACTTCTTTCTCTGCAGCATTTGAACTTTGTTGTCACTTCCTTCTTGCAGCTTTTTCGGGATGTCTGCTTCCATCTCACTAGCTGGCTCTTCTCTCCGCTCTATCGGTGTTGGTGTCCTGCAGGGTTTTGCCATGGGTCTTTTCTCTGGTTCTTTTAGAATATTTCTGGCCATTCTTTCCGGGGAATCTCATCTGCTCCTAGACTTTGCCTTTCTTCTGTCTGTCAGTGACTTGAGTTGTTGTATCCTCAGCTCTGCTTTCTCCCTGGGGTGCTCTTCGCTCTCATATTTATTGAGTTGCTAACTGGGCAGCTCCTGATGGACTTTCTCCACCTGCCCCCACCCTATACAAAATTCTCTTTCTCTTCTGTCCCCTACATGTCAGTGCACGGTATTACCATTTGCTCAGGTACCCAGGTCAGAGCTGACCTCCCAGACTCTTGTTCATCCTCCAGCATCCAGTCAGAAGCCAGGTCAGCTGGCTGATGGGTAGTCCTATCTCGGATAGCTTCATCTCCTTCTTTTCTGTAGCAGCAACTCTTACCTCAGTTCTGTAAGAGCCTTCGAACTGGTCCTCTTGGCCCTAGCCCCACCTTCCCAATATGTGATCTGTATTTTAGTAAGTTTTTTTTTTCTTTCTTTAAAATGTACATTTTTCTGAATGGGTAAAGAAGATGTGATGTATGCGCGCGTGCACACACATGCAGAGCAGAATGTTGTTCAGCTGTAAAAAAGAATTGGAATAATGCCATTTGCAGTAACATGGATGGGCCTAGAGTTTATCATATACTAAGTGAAGTATGTCAGAGAAAGACAAATATTATATCACGTACATGTGGAATCTAAAAAATAATACACACAAATCTATCTATAAAGTAGAAACAGACTCAGAGGCACAGGAAGGGAACAGACTTATAGTTACCAAAGGGGAAAGGAAGTGGAGGAAGGATAAATTAGGATTTCGGAATTAATAGACACACACTGCTGTATGTAAAATAAGCAAAAACTGTACCTCCTGTATGGAGCTTCCCTGGTGGCTCAGATGGTAAAGAATCTGCCTGCAATGAAGGAGACCTGGGTTCAGTCCCTGGATTAGGAAGATCCCTGGAGAAGGGAATGGCTACCCATGCCAGTATTCTTGCCTGGAGAATCCCATGAACAGAAGACCCTGGTGGACTATAGTCCATGGGGTCTCAAAGAGTGGGACGTGATTGAGCAGTGCATACATACACACACACACACACACACACACACACACACATTTATATAACTGAGTCACTGCTGCATAACAAACTAACACGGTATTATACATTATACTTCAGTTTAAAAAATGTGCATCTTTCTAAACAGCATTGCTTAAAACGTTAGACTGACTTCTCCACAAGTTCAGAATGCATTGTATTCAGAATGCCCTTCATAATCTGGCCTCTACTTGAGCCACGTCGAGGTACTTGCAGACACCTTCGTGTGTGTGTTCTCTTCCCTGAGCCTCAGGCATGGACCCTCCGGGCCTCTCTGCCTCCCTCTTGCCAGACCCTCCACTTGTCACCCTCCCATTTGCCCTTTAGGTCTCAGCCTCAGTTCCTGTCACTTTTCTGGCATGATGACAAGTCCCCCGAGCTCTGTGTTTGCTGTGCCCAGTTCCAGGTAGCTCCCCACGTGGTTGCTGAGCAGTTGAATGTGACTGGGGTGACAGAGGAGCTGGATTTTAAATTTTATGTAATTGTAGTTTGAATTTAAACATGTACATGGGGCTTCTGGCTTCTCTACTGGAAACACAGGGACCATTAGGAGGGGCAGCTGAGTGGTACTTGATCTTCCTGCTCATCTCCACCAAAACACCTCTCCAGCAACAGCACAATTGCTGATAGTCTTGGAGGAGTTGGAAGAAATTCACAGAAAGCAGGCTCAAGAATCCAAAGTATTTGTATGAGCACACAAGAATATTATAATGCAGCAAAATAATTTTATGAAAAGTGATTTTTCCAGCACCAGTTATTTTTAGCATGTTCACAGGGTTACTTTAAAAAGAAATACTTATTTATTTGGCTGTGCTGGGTCTTCCTTGAAGCATGCAAACTCTTAGTTGAGGCATGTGGGCTCTAATTCCCTGACCAGGGACCAAACCGAGGCCCCCTGCCCTCGGAGCACAGAGTCTTAGCCACTGGACCGCCAGGGAAGTCCCCATGGTTACTTTTTAAATATTAGATTTACATCTGAAATTCTTAAATAGAAGCTGCAGACCAAAGAGGCCAGGTGAAATAAATAATCATAATTTCTTTCAAACATTTTGTTTTGGGGTGCCAGGTAACATTATAGTTTTTAATGGTACTTGATACTGGATTGTTAGCATTTATCGATGAAACTTAAAATGGGTGAGAAGGCAGTGTGTCAAGAACTTTGGACCTTTGGAGAAAAGGTGTTTCACCTACGATAAGCACTAAACAGCAGTTAATGCACTCCTGTCTTGGGCGCACTGCGCGCAGGTAGCACCTAAAGTGGGGGGAAGAAACTGCCGGGTCCCCTGGACTCTGTTGATGGGAAACACAGCAGATTACGTTGCTCTGGGAGTGTCGGCCTGAAGGCTGGAGCAGGTCCTCACACAGGGAGGTGTAAAGCTAGACAGTCGTCAGCAGCTTGTGGTTCTCCTTTTAAATGGCGCAGCATCCATGGAGAGATGGAAGGGGTGCTCTCATTCCCCGCCCCAGCCCAAGCGTCTCGGCTCCCTTGTGTGAACAGAACCTTAGGAGGCAGTACTGCGCGGTGACCTCTCTCTATAAAGTTTGTGGGGAGGAGGAGGTGTTGGGAATATACTGGGATGTTACACATAACAGCTAATTCCTTAAACACTTTGGGGGCACCTGGTGTGGCATTGGGGGTGTCAAATGACAGATGTAAAATGCAGAGTCCTTTCTGAGGCACTCACTTCTGTGGGCATGCTGGGCATATTTATAGTCAAGAGGGCAACAGTTAGATGTTTTATGATGAAAGAAACACTGAAATGCAGTCTGTATTCATGAGTTAACCTTTCAGCAGGACACTGTTTATTCAGAGAAAAATAGGGAAAAGCAGAAAGAATTCTTCTAATGATAAAGTGGCAGCATTTAAATTCATTTCACAAAAAAAGAGGTAAAATATAAAAAAAAGAGCTAAATGATTCTGGTAGGTTAAAAACTTAACTACCAAGTTGATAGGCAACGCATAAAAATTAATTGGATATTGATGATCTAAGCAGTTTATCGTCAGTGAAGATTTTCTCCCTTACCGTGGTCAGGGAAACCCTTCGTCTTCACCATTTCAGGACGAAACATCCTTGGCAGCTGAATGTGCAGTGCGCTTGACAAGTGACCAGACCGGAGCCCCGAGGGCTTGTGAGGGTAGTTCTGACGTAGAAGCATGAGGTGTGTGGTCTGTCAGAACATTTTCTGCTCTTTCTAGGTGTGCGGTGCAGTCTGCAAAGTACAGCGTAGGCAGTTTTCAATTTAATGGGGCACTTGGGTTTACATTCAGAATCTAGAAGGCTGTTTCAGAAAATCTGCCGTCTTCTGTCGTAGCCGCTGATCTTTAAAGACACTAAATTCTCGGTGGTAGCATAGTTTAAAACGTTTCTTTATTATTCTTCAGAATTATTTTATAGGAAAAATTGTGAAGATTTTCAAACCATCTCTGAGAAATGGGCATGAAGTAGAGAATTTGGTATGTTTAGAGGCCTCCTAGACATGGGGCAGAAACCTGAACAGTGCAGGGTGGGTGTCATGAAATGTAATTACTCAGATTTTCTCATCGGGATCATCATTTTATTAGCACCTGATGTCGAGGAGTTAAGCTCATGAAAGCCATACAGATAGGTGGATGCCTCAGTAGACTCTTTTTAAAGCAGGGTAGGTGTCTGGTCGTTTTTGTATTCTTTGATTAAACCAGGTACAAAATTCAATTATAAGGTGTCATTGGTAGCCTTAAATTATCTCGATTGTCCTCATTATGTGAAACGAATGTCACACTTGGTTGTAGCTCATCTTCCCTCTTTGCCTTTTCTTACCGTCTACTTGCTGATTTGAAACGAACTTAATATTGATCTGTGATTGAAGTGGACACAGTGTTGAAATTTGTAACTACATAATGGGGTCCCCTTTCAAACTGAAATGTTAAGTTTACCTGCAAGTTAGAATGAGGTTCTCTTGTGAGGATCTTGTACACTGAGGTAGTGAAAGTGTGAAAGTGAAAGACTACTCAGGTAGTCACTCAGTCGTGTCTCTTTGCGACCCTATGGACTGTGGCATGCAAGGCTCCTCTATCCATGGGATTCTCCAGGCAAGAATGCTGGATGTGGGTGGCCATTCCCTTCTCCAGGGGATCTTCTCAACCCGAGGATTGAACCTGGGTCTCCTTCATTGCAGGCAAATAATCTTGACCATTGAGCCACCAGGGAAGCTCAGGTAAGAAGTACTTAAAGCTAGAATTGGCTGATTGATTTTGGGGGGGGGAAATAGTGAGGAAGATCTTTACAAGTGGCTCTCAATGACACTGAAGAGTTTGGTGATACAGTCAGACAAAAGGAATGTGCTATGAGCATATTGTAATCTTTTTGTAAACACATATAAGGTGTGAATTAATTTACTAAGAATAATATAAAAAGTATTTCATAAAGTGAGTTTTCCCCATGGTACACAGCTCATTGGGGAAAAGGCTCAGAAGATTTCAGGGTAATGAGGAGAAGGGTCAAGTTAGGGCTGAGCCTTTGCTCTGAGTGCGGGAAATACACACAGTTTATGGATAAAGCTTTCATTTTTTAATAAATGCAAATATGAGTGAAGACATTTAATTGGCTAGAAGAGGTATTAGCTTTATTTAGCTGCACGCAGTGGATAGTTTAAACAGCAGTTGTGTGTGTTAGTTGCTCAGTCGTGTCCACCTCTTTGTGACCCCATGGGGTGTTGCCCGCCAGTCTCCTCCATCCATGTGATTCTCCAGGCAAGAATAATGGAGTGGGTTGCCATTTCCTTCTCCATCAGTTCAGTTCACTTGCTCAGTCGTGTCCGACTCTTTGCGAGCCCATGAATCGCAGCACGCCAGGCCTCCCTGTCCATCACCATCTCCCGGAGTTCACTCAGACTCAACGTCCATCCAGTCCGTGATGCCATCCAGCCATCTCATCCTCTGTCATCCCCTTCTCCTCCTGCCCCCAATCCCTCTCAGCCTCAGAGTCTTTTCCAATGAGTCAACTCTTCACATGAGGTAGCCAAAGTACTGGAGCTTCAGCTTTAGCATCATTCCTTCCAAAGAAATCCCAGGGCTAATCTCCTTCAGAATGAACTGGTTGGATCTCCTTGCAGTTCAAGGGACTCTCAAGAGTCTTCTCCAACACCACAGTTCAAAAGCATCAATTCTTTGGCGCTCAGCCTTCTTCACAGTCCAACTCTCATATCCATACATAAACAATAGTTATTTTATTGTGGGCTCCAAAATCACTGCAGATGGTGACTGCAGCCATGAAATTAAAAGACGCTTACTCCTTGGAAGAAAAGTTATGACCAACCTAGATAGCATATTCAAAAGCAGAGACATTACTTTGCCAACTAAGGTCCGTCTTGTCAAGGCTATGGTTTTTCCTGTGGTCATGTATGGATGTGAGAGTTGGACTGTGAAGAAGGCTGAGCGCTGAAGAATTGATGCTTTTGAACTGTGGTGTTGGAGAAGACTCTTGAGAGTCCCTTGGACTGCAAGGAGATCCAACCAGTCCATTCTGAAGGAGATCAGCCCTGGGATTTCTTTGGAAGGAATGATGCTAAAGCTGAAACTCCAGTACTTTGGCCACCTCATGTGAAGAGTTGACTCACTGGAAAAGACTCTGATGCTGGGAGGGATTGGGGGCAGGAGGAGAAGAGGATGACAGAGGATGAGATGGCTGGATGGCATCACGGACTGGATGGACGTGAGTCTGAGTGAACTCCGGGAGATGGTGATGGACAGGGAGGCCTGGCGTGCTGCTATTCATGGGCTCGCAGAGTCGGACATGACTGAGCGACTGAACTGAACTGATAGTTTTTGATAATGGTTTTGATTGGCAAATAGTTTTATGGTGGCATTGTGTTGATAGAATCTGCTTGTGTTCATAAGTGTACTTATGGAAAAAAGTTTCCAAGTTTGTTATATAAGTCAGAATAATTATGAAATAATGAATGCAAACTGTTTGCTATATGAAGTGAAGTGAAGTGGAGTCGCGTCCAACTTTTTGCAACCCCATGAATTGTAGCCTACCAGGCTCTGTCCATGGGATTTTCTAGGCAGTAGTACTGGAGTGGATTGCCATTTCCTTCTCCAAGGGGATCTTCCCAACCCAGGGATTGAACCCAGGTCTCCCGCATTGTAGACAGACGCTTTACCGTCTGAGCCACGAGGGGAGTTTATATTCCAGCCTTAATTCCATTTCCATCATCAAATATAATCTGTTAAAAGAGTAATTTAATACTGTAGTCACTGAGTAAGTAAAGTCTGTTTTCTCCCATTTTTCTGTCTGTAGGTTTACCTTTTTGAAACAATGTGTGGTTTCCCCAATACTCTCTTTAATGCTCTTCCAAAGCCCTTCTGAATCTTCCTTAACAGTTCTGTTTCCCTTTAATATTGCTCATTTTCCTGATGGAAATTTGAATTTATATAATTCCTTTGTATCTCTTTTTTGCGTGTAATATTGTTACCAAAAGGAGGTGTGTGTGTGTGGCGAAGAGGGGGGGATGGGGGAGCCCTCTGGTTAAAAAGCCAATAAACAGGCTATGTTGGTGGAAAGGAAAGATTGCTTTATTTCAGATGCCATCACTGGGACAGGGAGTGGTGGACGTTGTCCGAAGGCCTACTCCCGCCCTGACAAGCAGGGCATGAGAGCTTTTATAGACATAATGGGGTGGGGGGCTCCATGCAGAAATAGTACCGTCATCTCTAACCATCTTTGATTGGTCGTGAGTTGTTTGACTAGCATCATCTTGGTTGTTTTAGGTTCAGGTAATTTTCAGTTCCAGTATGCACTTGTTTCCATTTTTTTTTTTGCCGTCAGTTCTCGGAATTGTGGCAGCTCGTGTCCTGGGTACAGTCTGCTCATCATGTAGTTAACTTCTCCACGTGGCACTTTAGTTTCTACAAGACAACTCACAGCATATGGCTTAGAATATTATCTATAGCCCTTGAGAAAGAACTAAAGGTCCTTGATTATCCTTAATGCCTATATTATTATTATTTAGTCCTTAGACAGGTTTTGTTGTTGTTGTTCCCACATTTTTCTGATTAAACTTATCCTTTGACTAATGTTTTTCACAGGCAGAGGGCATGCAGAGGACATGGTTGGGGGGCAAGGACTATATGGCCCTGCTCCGTTTCAATTTGGCATCTTAGGACACCCTCCAGGTTACCCTGAGACCTCTGCCCTTGGTGTCCTGTGACAGTTGGCCTGGCTGTGTTGTTGTTTAGTTGCTCAATTGTATCCAACTCTTTGTGATTCCATGTCTGTGGGATTTCTCAGGCAAGAATACTGGAGTGTGTTGCCACTTCCTTCTCCAGGAGATCTTCCCAACCCAGGGATCGAACATTCTTTACCCTCTGAGCCACCAGGAAGCCTGGGCTGGCTCTGAGCTCAGGTTGATGGATAAGGCTCCCTTCTCATCACATGTGCTCTGTTCTCACAGGAAAATAGAGAAATTATTTTCAGCTGCGGTATTGCTGAAGACTTTTTTTTTCCTTTTCCTTGAAGGAAAAGAATGCTGGAGGTGTGTGTCAGAGGAGGTTGTTTAACCACACTCTGCCTGCCTGCCTTTCAACCAGGCTGAACTGGGGTACAGTTTTAAACTCTCTGAAACAGGATCCCCCTTACAGCTTCCAGAACCTTTTAAAATGCAGAAGCATGCAGGGAATTGCAGTTAGTTAGTTAATCAGTGGCAACTGCAAGTAAGTATACAAGAAGCGAGGTTCTTCCAAGAGCATTTGACCTGCACTGTCCTTTCAGCCTCTCAGCATGTTGCCCTTGGCGTCCTCCTGTGACTCAGGGTCTCTCTACAGGGGCAGCCCTGGATCAGGTGGTCCCGGGAGCTCCTTCCTTCCTTCCTTCTCTCCTATTCTCACCCCTTGTAGGCTTGGCCCCACCCAGATGTTTGTGTTTGTGTGTGCACACCTGTACATGCCAAGTCAGTAGCTTGAAACAGGCCTAGAGTAAGTGGGGAAATACATTTTCAAATGCTTTTTTTTTTTAAGTGGGTTAATAAGCACACGGCATCATTATCTTTGTACACCAGTCAAATTTTGTCTAAACTATCTCAGGTTCTTTTACAGTATTCAGCAAGACACACTAAGCAGTCACCACATTTCATAAAATTTGTGTTACTCTTCCCTTAGTCTGCCCCACGCACATCCTTGCAAAGTGAGTTGAAGTACATTTCTGAAGTTGACCTTTTCCCCATCCCAAATAAATCACACACAGAATTTCCATTTTCTTATTTCTGGACCTGGTTTCTCTTGTTTTCCCCTTTGTCTACAGTACAATTAAGGCAGTGTTAAAAAGATAAGGGATGGACGGCACACTTCTTTTGCGTGTCTGCCTGTGTGGACATGGGGCGTGTAGCTCTGTGTTTGAGCACTGTCCTCACCCCTTGTCTGCGTATATGTTGCTTATTTGCAGTGTTACTGGATCGTGAACCGTCTGTCGTGGGGCACTCTGCGCTGCACGCGGGACGATCACGCTGAGTGTGTTCTGGTGTCTGCAGTGAGACAAGCCGTTCAGCTGTCTTCTCAGTGGCCTTGGTCTTGGAAGGGATTAATTTCAGGGAATGATGTTTCAGTGTTGAATCACAGGTAGTAAAGGTTGCTCTCTAAAGGACATTGATTCTTGTGCTTTAGTGCACAGCTTACGTACAGGATGCTATGCATCTTATGACCAATTTAGGAAAGAAAAAAGTGCTGAGACCGGGCACTTAGTATAAACTGTGAGATGAGTGCTATTTAATTACTTGCCTTGAAAGAAAATTTATTAGCCCCAGGACTCATATAGAAAAAAACCCACCTTTATCTGAAAGGCAGCTCATAATGTCCAGACTCCTCAAAGTTATGTAGAAATAACTGAAGTATTTCTGCAAGAAACCTATGAAATAGGGTGTTATGTAACATAGAATTAGATATTAATGTTAACTGCACTTTTTCTTTGTCTTGCAAAAATGACTGTCAAGAAGGTGGATGGATGTATCTTGAAAATTAAACCACTTTTGGATGTCCACTGTTTGTAAACCCCTACAGATTAAGACTTGTCACTAAGGGTTGTTCCTAGTCCTTTGGGTGAGGTCAGTCTTATTTCTTCGTGTGTCATGAATGGCAGGACATGCTTCCCTTAAATGTAAGATGGCATGTCTTTGTTTTACTTGCGTGGTAATTCTTTGAGACCTGTTACCTGTTGTTGAGGGCTTCCCAGGTGGCTCAGTGGTAAAGAATCCATCTGCCAATGCAGGAGATGCAGGTTCCATCAGCACGGTTGGGAAGATCCTCTGGAGAAGGAAGTAGCAACCCACTCCAGTATTCTTGCCTGGAGAATCCCATGGACGGAGGAGCCTGGCTACAGTCCACGGGGTAGCCAAAGAGTCAGACATGATTTAGTGACTAAACAACAACAACCTGTTGTTTGTGGTTCCTTCTTATGTTAATCGAGGAGAATCACAGCTGTAGCTCAAGAGGCACTCAGGGTCTGTGAACCAGACTTACCAAATTTCCACAAGTGCAGGAATCACCCGGGTTCCTTGTTAATAACATGCAGACACTGGTGCAGGAGGTCAGAGTGGGCTCAGGATTCCACATGTCTCACCAGCTCCCAGAGGGTGCCGGTGGTCCCAGCATCCTTCTTCAATGGCAAGGCTGCAGTCTGCAGGGAGAGAAACCAGAGCAAGGTGTGCTTCATGCTTTTGGAGCTCCTGCCCCAGTGGGGTGGGAGTTCTAGGGAGGGCTTTGGACTCAGCCTGCAGAGGGAGGGCTGAAGGGCAGGACACTTCCCAGGTAGGTGGTCCCAGCCGGAGGGTGAGGAGGCAGGTGTGGAGGTGAGGCAGGTGTGAGGAGGTGGCCAGTAAAGTAAAACACAGTACTGGCAGTGCTTTGATGGACCCAGCCTGGGTGCTGGTGAAGGTTTCAGGGGCGGAGGAAAGGGAACTGGGGAGCAGAGGACGGGGAGGCCAGTGGCGTCTGATCACAGAGTGCCATGCAATCTGCTGGAGCCTTTGGGTTCCATCCCGGGAGCTGGGGAACTGCTTTAAGGATTTTAACCAGGACGAGAGAGGACTCATGGCGTGGCCTCGAAGATCCTTCAGTCAGGCACCTGAGCGTGTTGAGACCCGACTCCAGAGAACCCTCAGCCTTTAAAGTTTTATCCTTCACCAAACCACCATGCCTGATTGCATCAGAGACAGAGTGAACCGGCGGAGGCAGTAGACTGTGCAGTGTTTGAGAGGAGCATCCCCAGGCTGGATGGGGATGGATGGGCAGGGTGTCCACAGGGCTTTATTAGAACAGCAGGCTACCTGGAACGGGCCACGTCTGCTCATTCAACTCTGTTACCCAGTGTCTATTAAATGCTTATGCAAAGTAGGTCCTCATTAGATAGTTTTTAAATGAATAAATGCTGGGAAGGATCGAGGGTGGTTTTCCATCATCTGGCTGGGTGGAAGAGGTGGGTGGAGGGAGCTGAGCCACACAACGAAAAATGTGTCTCTTCAGCTATTATCAGCAGCGTTGGAGGCTACCTAGTGATGTAAATGGATATAAACACAGCTCTTATTTCCTGTTTTTGGTTTTATTTTTCATGTGGTTCTTGGACTAACGTAGACTTCACATCCTTTTTCATTCTTTCTGCATCTCTTTCTTCCAATAAAATAGTTAATGAAAATAGTACACAAAGCCACTAGGAAAGGGAGTGGCCTAGATTTTTGGTTTTTAAAATTAATCTTGCAAATAGTTTATGTAAGCACAACTATAAATGAGAAGGGCTTTGAAATTAATTATTCCTAAGTGTCTGAATTTTGTGTAGTCGAGTTATTAAGAAATAGAAATATATGTTGGTATATATTACAGAAAGGATAAATTTTATAGTTAAAAGTTAATTAGCATAGAATATGATGTATGGAAAGAACACTATACATTTCATCACAAGGGATACGTATGGACCTTTGTAAGAACACTAATCTCTGAGCAGTAGAAAATATTTTTTCATCAAAGAGATTTGCTACTATTTAATATGGTCTTCGTCTAAGAACATTACCTCTAGGAAGAAAACTGTAACATTGCCGTCCATAGAATTTTCTGCCCTGATAAAAACGTTCCATGTGTGCACTACAGCCACCAGCCATGCCGGCCTGTTGAGCACTTGAAAGGCAGCTTGTGCGACCGAGGAGCTGAATTTAGAATTTTCTTTAGTTTTTATTCATTTAAATAGCAACACATGGCCAGTGGCTGCCGCGTGGCTCAGCACAGTCATGGCCTGGACATACGAATGAGGGAGAAAATGTGGTCTCGCCTTGGGGAAGGGGGCTCCAGGAACAGTATCCTTTGGTCCAGCCAGGAGGCCAACCTGGAGCTGACGGGCGGGGAGCTGATGCTGGTCACTTGGAGGTCTTCCTGTTGGTCCATCTGGGTCGCTGTGTGTGGGCTCAATACTTCCTCCCACATCAAGTGGCAGCCTGGGCAGGCCCCTGCTTTCCCCCGTGGTTGCTGGGGGCCCATAGCAGGATGCAGGGATCACCGTCCACAGACCTGGTGATGGAGCTGGAAGGACTCTCTGTGAGGAGCAGCCCAGCCATTTGGGGCCTTTTTTCTCTGCATCCCTGCTGTCGGCTGGGGGTCCTTACCCCCTCTGGTGTGATCTGTGGCCTCGGTGGTCTGAGGTATCTCCCTGGCTATGCTGAGGGTGGGGAGGTGCCCTTTTTCCTGCCACTCCACACTCCCTTGGATATGCTGGCACTTGCTCCCCCAAGTCCTGAGAACAGCGATCAAGTTATGTCGCAAACCTCAGGCTCCTGGGAGGTGGGGGAGAGAAATGCAGAGAGAAGGAAGCGCAACAAGCCACATTACACTTAGGTGGTCGCTGGCCTCTATAGGGCAGCTGCCTCTGACTTCACACTTGCCCCGTGGGTTGGATTCTTATGAAAAAATGGGTGGCACCTGGATGGCATTTGACTGCCACAGCCGGATACAGAGTGGTTGAGCTGCAGTGAGTATTTTGCCTGGGGAAATGAAAGGTGTTCTGTGTTCACCTCTCTCCTGTCTGGCTTTCCAGGTCAGTGAGACACCAAATTAACACCTGACAACACAGATGCCATCCTACTTGAACCAGAGCATGGCAGTGAATTGTTGTTTATGTAAGCTTTGGAAAGTCAGAGATTCCCTTCAAAATATTAATACGTATTTTCAGACAGCTTGTTTCTTTCATTCTGGTTTGTCGTACTCCTGCTTTTGCCCACCCCCCTTTTCTGGGTGCAGTTTACTTGCTTTTTGGAGTTGCTAGTTTGCATCCTACTTACTCCCCCAAATATTAACCAATAGCCTCAATATGGTGCTAGTATGGGCTTGCTTCCTAAACGTAACAGAGAGTATAAGCGAAAATTTTCTTGAAAGGAAACTCTTCTGTTTAGTGGTTTCAGCAGTTATTTTAGTGACCAATCTCTGAATAAATAGGACCCCGTCTAAGACCTTTAATCTTTTGCCCTCACTGGCGAGTTGACATTTCATCTGTACATTTCTCTTTGGTCTTTGGGAACTGTTTGTCGTTAAAATATTTTGTATCAGAGGTTTACTCTTCTTAGTCCATAGACGTGTTCTTCATCTGTAAAATGAAGAGGGGCTTGGATTAGGAGGTCTGCAAAGCACTGGCCAGCTCTAAATTTTCATTGCTGGTTGCACAGCAAGCCTCTGGTCAGGTGTCCACGACTCCCTTAGCAGGGCTGTCTCCTTGTGCCTCTCTTCACCCCAAACACACCTCCAGATACCTCTGAACTCAGAAAATACTTGCTAGTAGGGTGCTGAACAGAAAGATGTGATTGTGTCATTATAGGTGTCTGTACTGAAACTGTAAATAATATCAGACAGTTAAAGCACTTGTCATCATGAATTACCAAGAAATATTTTGTAAAATGGTATCCTAAATTTTATACCATAACCCATGAATCTTAATTTTTATTTAAAAAGTTTTAAATAAACTTTAAAACTAGAGATGAATGTAACCTCTAGGAGGACAAAAGGGAACTTGTTTTTTTTTAAATTATTATTATTTGACAGCTTCAGGTCTTAGTTGCAGTGTGCAAGATCTTTTAGTTGTGGCGGGCAAACTGTTAGTTGTGGCAAGTGGTATCTAGTTCTCCTGACCAGGGATCGAACCCTAGCCCCCAGTATTGGGAGCACAGAATCTTAGCCACTGGACCACCAAGGAAGTCCTGGAACTTTGTTTTTATTCACTGATACATCTCTGGCAATTGTGATCAGTGCCTGGATCACAGTAGGGACTCAATAAATCTGTTTCAAATATATAAACGCGATTTGAGATTTAACTTGATTTTCAGTTAAAGCCAAATCAAATGTAAATACAATTCGAAAATTTATTTCCGAAGTGATAATGATGAGAATTATTTGATAACACTGGTAACTTAATATTTCTCTTTCTTATTTTTAATAATCTATACCTGTGCCATCTTGTATGGTAGCCATTGCCCCCACGTGTACCTTTCTGATTTGAAATGTGGCTCTAGTAGGAATTAAGATATACTCTATGTGTGAAGTACATATTGGGTTTCAAGGACTCAGTACTGAAAATGTAAACCATCTCATTCATATTAGTTACATGTTGAAGTGATCATATTTTGCATATGTTGGGATAAATAAAAATTATTAATTTCACTCTTTTGGGGGCTACTTTTTAAATGTGACTACTAGAAAATTCAAGATCACCTATGTGGCTTCATTGGACAGTGCCGGTGTAGACACAGAAAACTTAGACCGTGAATGGAGACAAGGGCCAGCCCTCTGGAAAGGAAGATTATATGAATATCTTTGATAGGAACAAAATTAAGTGTTGCAGCTGTGACTTGGGAAAAGTGGGCATTCAAATGGTCTTGATCAAATTTAAAAAAAAAAGACCAAAATAAATTAATTAGATTAGCTCAGATCAGAAATATGAAGTCCAGCTACCAGATGGATTCCTCACATAGTCGCCAGCGGAGTGAGTCTAGAGGTCAGGAAAGGGGCAGGCTGGGTGGTGGCTGCCCCAGCAAGCGCAAGTGGTTACCAGCGGCAGACTGGAGCCGTAGTGTTTGGGCTCCTCTGCCTGGACTTCACCTTCCTGGGGCTGCAGCTCTGGTAGGTGGCACATTCACTGTGCCCCGTAACTGCCGTTTTCCCTACTGCTGGGAGATGGCCCCTGGGTGGGAGGAGCAGGGAACTGGAGACCCAAGTGTTGGGTAGGATTAGTCGCAGTGTGAGTTCTGTTTTGTCCCTTCCCTGGCCTGGAGGCAAGTTCTCTTTCCCTTTCTCCTTAGCCTTCTAAAGTGAATGCCAGCTCCCTGGCTGCCTCTCCAGGCCGGCAGTGGTTGGAGTGCGGTGTCCCAGCTCATCCACTCCTCGGGACTCTTTCCGTAGAGACTGGCTGAGAACCCCATATGGCACTCCTGTGACATGTGGAGGGCCTGGGAGGATGAAGCCATTATCCTATAAAATAAGGCCATCTAGGACATGCAACTTAGATGCTACCTTCCTTAAGCTAATTTGAAAGGTTATTTTGGTAAGTGGTTAGTCTGCACGGCTGGTTTAAGCTATTATCAAGTCCATTCCTGTATTTATTTCCTTGAAAGCCAGAATGAACCTTGAATAAATGAAGACTGACTGCGTAGGCTTTTTAGGAGTAAATTCAATTTATAAATATTTGTTTCATTTGGCACTGGAGATTTCGACTGCTCCTGAGTTTGAATTTTAAAGCAGCTGTGTAGTGAAGCAGCGTGTCTGTAAATAAAATGGCTTTCACGCTCACCTTATTTCCACCCGTCTGACCCCTGTTTTTGGAGAAAGTAGATCAGAAAATTCACGGCAGTTAGCGGCCAAGTGAAGAGACCTTTGGCTTCAGCTGACAGCTGTCGCCTGAGCACTGCCGACCCCGAGACCCTCTCAGGTGTTCTGTCTGTAGCTCTGACAGCAAGCAGGAATGCTGTTTACATTTTCTGTAGGCAAAGATCCCTCCCTTGTTGGGGGTGTGTTAGAATAGGATGGGTGGAATCTGAATTTCGATCTGTCTTGGGATGAGTTCTCAACTGGTGCTGGAGGTGCTGGCCAGCCCTCCAGCCGGCCCCTTTCCCATGCTTATATGGATGGGTGTCAGTAGGATTTATGGCCGGGCCTGTTTATAACATCCCTTTTGAAATTCTTCAACAAGATACTGTTTTTTCAAGTTGGGCAGTATCACACAATGCTTCATGTGCTTATGAAAGAGGGAAAAAAATGAGTTAAATTCCAAAGATGTTTAAGATTTTGGACATTTTTCCTATGTGAATTAGTTCTTTATTAGGCCTGTCAATTTAATTAGCATTGAAAAAAACACACTTTCGTGTTTTGATTGTGGAAACATTGTTTAAATCGGTTATTTTCATCTGATACAGAGTCCTTAGGAAGTGTTGCATAAAGCACAGAGTGTTACTTAGTATCCACCACGTGCTTAAACCTGGGATGCAGATGGGTGGGCTTGCTCCCCTTCCCCCACCTGCTCTGGCCTGCCTGGTCCCAGAAGAGGTCAGGGCGAGGGAGAGGGCTGCAGAGACATTTTGAACTTTATTCTGTTAAAAGTTTCAGTTTTGAACGGTTTGAGTAAAGGTTTTCTGTCTCTACCAAAGAGAACGGTCATCGTCTAGAAACTGTCTGTCCAACTAGAGTTTATTCAAGCAGTCACACAGTGGTCCATTCCTAGAGCCCAGGGCTGGTGGGTGAACGATGAACCTGTGAGGGGACTTCCTCTGGTGGGGGTGAGTGGGGGATGCTGGAGAACGAAAGTCTTCCTTCCGGTCTCTCTCTGGCCTCGTCTGTTCCTGCCATCAGATTTGAGGAAGTAATGAGTGGTCACACCACTTGCAAGTGGGCCTTCCAATATTTTTGCCGCCGCTGTCTCCTTCGACACCCCTGTTCCCATTTCCTTGTTGGTTGTATGTGGGCCGTAAATATCCAATTTGTACGAAATGACTGATTTTGGTATTTGTATAATCCTCTAGTCAATTTAACTAAGTTGAGCTTTTCACAGCCCTCGGTGCAGCGGCTGCTCATCTGATTACACCGCTCAGGGGAATAAGGTTAAGGGCGGGCTGTTGGTAACCGGAGCATTTCCAGGGCTTTAGTGCAGCAGATGGGCTGCTTGGCGATAGTCATGCATCTGCTGGCCTGCTGTGGCAGCTGCTGCTGCTTCATGTTGTGTTCTTTTGTTCTGTTCCATCCAAGAATGGAACGCGAGGAAGTGTAGTGAATGGATTAATTTAAGGTTAAGGTTAGTGTTTTGCTTGCTTTCTAAGTAACCGATCATAACAATGCTTCTGGTAGAAGCTAATGAGTTTCTCTTAAAGTGAACTAGATTTATAAAATATGGCTCAGTGAGGGGGCTAGATTAGTATTGTTGGTGGAGACCAAATTCAAACGCGTAAAATGCTGGCAGGTTTTTTTTTTTTTAATCATTTGTCCCTAATTCTTTGTTTTCTTCCTTCCTCCCCACTACCTCCCGATCCCTTCCAGGACCTCGATCCAGACTTTGCCTGACACTGCAGGGTCCAAGAGAATTAAAGAAATATGGAGTGACATGAAGAAGATTAGTCAGGATTATAGGCTCTGAGGACAAGCCCTCAGTGAAGTGAAGCACAGACGGGCTCCCGCGCTCTGGTCTGGAGGAGCCAGCCGTGTGCTGGGAGAAGATGGCGGATCCAGGAATGATGAGTCTTTTTGGCGAGGACGGGAATATTTTCAATGAGGGCCTCGAAGGCCTGGGCGAATGTGGTTACCCTGAAAACCCCGTGAACCCCATGGGTCAGCAGATGCCTATAGATCAAGGCTTTGCCTCCCTGCAGCCTTCCCTCCACCATCCCTCCACCAACCAGAATCAAAGCAAGCTGACCCACTTCGATCACTATAACCAGTACGAGCCGCAGAAGATGCACCTGATGGACCAGCCCAACAGAATGCTGAGCAATGCCCCCGGGAACGGACTGGCGTCTCCTCACTCGCAGTACCACACCCCTCCCGTCCCCCAGGTCCCCCACGGAGGTGGTGGGGGCGGCGGCGGCGGCGGCCAGATGGGCGTCTACCCGGGCCTGCAGAACGAGAGGCACGGGGGCCAGTCCTTTGTGGACGGCGGCTCCATGTGGGGCCCCCGGGCCGTGCAGGTGCCCGAGCAGATCCGAGCCCCCTACCAGCCGCCGCCGCCGCCGCCGCCTCCTCCGCAGCCCCAGCCGGCCCCATCGGGGCCCCCCGGGCAGGGCCACCCCCCGCACCTGCAGCAGCTAGGTGGTTACCTGGCACGGGGGGACTTCTCCATGCCGCAGCATGGCCAGCCGCAGCCGAGGATGAGCCAGTTTCCCCCAGGCCAGGAGGGCCTGAGTCAGGGAAACCCTTTCATCGCTGGCCCTGGGCCGGGCCACCTGTCGCACGGCCCCCCACAGAGCCCCGGGGTGGCCCCGAGCCTGCGCCACGCGGTGCAGCCCTTCCACCACCACCCTCCCACCGCTCTCCACGGGGACTCGGTGGCCCACAGCCCCCGGTTCTCCCCCAACCCCGCTCCGCAAGGGGCCGTGAGGCCGCAGACCCTCACCTTTAGTTCTCGGAGCCAGACAGTCCCCTCACCCACTATAAACAACTCAGGGCAGTACTCCCGCTATCCTTACAGCAACCTAAATCAGGGATTAGTTAACAGTACAGGGATGAACCAGAACCTAGGCCTTACCAATAGTGCTCCCCTGAACCAGTCCGTCCCGAGGTACCCCAGCGCGGTGGGATTCCCGCCCGGCAGCGCCCCAGGACTCCTGCACCAGCAGCCCGTCCACCCCAGCGGCTCACTGAACCAAATGAACGCGCAAACTATGCACCCTTCGCAGCCTCAGGGATCGTACGCCTCCCCGCCTCCCATGTCACCCCTGAAAGCGATGAGCAGCAGCGCGGCGGGCACGCCGCCCCCGCAGGTGCGGCCCGGCAGCGCCCCCATGGACGTGGGCGGCTACCCTAGCATGCCGCACCCGCAGCCCGCTCACCAGCCGCCCGGCGGCGCCCTGGGGCTCGGACCGAGGAGCTTGGGCCCGCGGAGCCTGCCGCCGGCGCGCCCGTTCCTGGGCATGTCCCCGGCCCCGCACCTGAGGCCCAACGGCTGCCCCGGTGTGAGCCTCGCCGACCCGCAGGCCGTCCAGGACCGCCTGCTCCCCGGCCAGCAGCACCCCGGGCCGCAGCCGGCCTTCCAGCAGCTGCCCAGCTGCCCTCCGCTGCAGCCCCACCCGGGCCTGCACCACCAGTCTTCACCCCCGCACCCGCACCACCAGCCTTGGGCGCAGCTCCACCCCTCGCCCCAGAGCACCCCGCAGAAAGTGCCTGTGCCTCAGGTAAGGGGGCGGGGCCTGCCGCCTCGCGGTGACGGTCTCGCGGTGATGCGCTGCTCTCGCGAGGTTTCCCATTATCTTTGGGGAACGCTGCTTCACTCCAGGTCCTTTGTTTTCTTGTAAGCTGCTCCAGAATCTCTTTTTTCCCTCTACATGTTGTTGTTCAGTCGTATGTGACTGAACGTACGTAGCCCAGACGTATCCGACTCTCTGTGACCCCATGGATTGCTGCACATCAGGCTTCCTTATCCTTCACCATCTCCTGGAGTTTGCCCAAGTTCATGTTCATTGCATCAGTGATGCCATCCAGCCGTCTCATTCTCTGACACTCTCTTCACCTGCTCTCAATCTTTCCCAACATTAGGGACTTTCCCAGTGAGTTGTCTGTTTGCGTCAGGTGACCAAAATATTGGAACATCAGCTTCAGCATCAGTCTTTCCAGTGACTATTCAGGGTTGATTTCCCTTAAGATTGGCTGGTTTGATCTCCTTACGGTCCAAGGGACTTTCAGGAGTCTTCTCCAACACCAGTTTGAAGGCATCAATTCTTTGGCGTTCTGCCTTTACTGGTCCAGCTCCCACAACCGTATGTGACCACTGGGAAGACCATAGCCTTGACTATACGGACCTTTATCGGCAGAGTACTGGGTCTGCTTTTCAACATATTGTCTAGGTTTGTTATCGCTTTCCTGCCGAGAAATAATCGTTTTCTGATTTCATGGCAGCAGTCACCATCCTTCTGTTAGTTCCTAACTTACTCTCTCACTCAGTGGCTTGTGCATTTACCCACTTTTTCAAAAAAAATAAAAAATAAATCTTGAATCCCCCTGCCCTAGGGCTTGTGCTGGAGCTAAGAGTGCATAGAAAAGCCAAACCCAGGTCCTGCTTGCAAGGAGCTCTGTTCTCATTGCCAGCGGGGAGGTGGATATTGGACCCAAGTGTTTTTCCCTTCTCTTTATTTTTCTATGCTGTTCTCTCTACCCCTCTCTCTGATTTAAAAATACACTGAGCCTTGGTTTCCAGCAATGTTTCATGTGTTTGTGGTAGTGCCTCCCACCTCTTTTAGGAAATCATTTTTATCAATTATTAAAATAATTTTTATCAATCGTATTTTCAGTTCAGTTCAGTTGCTCAGTCGTGTCCGACTCTTTGTGACCCCATGGATTGCAGCATGCCAGGCCTCCCTGTCATCACCAACTCCCAGAGTTTACCCAAACTCATGTCCATTGAGTTGGTGATGTTAAAAATTAAAAATCGTATTTTAATAAATATTAAATTTTATTTTATTGTTATTTTCCCTGCAACATGTGGTCTCCTGAACCAGCTGTTGAATGTTAGTGTGAACTTAACTGGCACCCTGCAGAAAATCATAGTAAACGACAATCCACAGAAACTGTTCAGTCTCTCAACAGATTTGGATACCTAGCACTGAAAGCAGAGGTCTTCCTTTTTATCAGCTGGGATTTCATCTTACAGAATTTATAAGCAGACAGATTTAGGTTTTAAGCTCTAGTACTCCCAAAGCCATCTTTCCATTATAAGTGTTGGTGTTTGTGCCCTGGGTCTAGGAAAAATAAATTAATGTCTGTACGTACAGAGTATTTGGAGTGCTGTTCAGAAATATGTATTGATCTTCCACTGTGATTGCAGCCCTGAGCATAGATGGCACAGTGTGATTTTAGAGCTGTAAGGCACAGTGCTCGTTCCTAACGAACTTGTAATCAATTTGGGGAACCATGACCGATATGTGAAAGTATAAATCAGAGGGAAAGACCATGAATGGTTATGCGACAGGTGTCCAGAGAGAGGCGGTGCCTATTGGTGAGGGTGCTTGGAACCTGGTCAGGACTTAGACAGGGGTGTGAACTGAGGATGCGTTGCAAGTACATCGGAGGGGGCATGGGCTGTTGAGTTCTCTGCCGGCAGGGCCTGGGCATAGAGGTCTATATTCTGCTGTAAAGAATTTGGACTTCACCAGTGATAATGGACTAGACAGTGCCTGGGCTGGTGGGGGACCTGGAGATGAGCTGTGAGTCTGGAGCCCAGGCCTTGTGAGGACCGTGTGACCAGGGATTGGGGAATGGGAATGGGAGAGAATGAAGCTACATGCGAGTAAAAGGATGGGGTCTGGAAGCAGAGCCTTTTAGGGGGCATTGTGGGTGGAGAGGCATTAGATGAGAGAAGCTTCTGCCTTGGTGAGACTAGGGAAGTGAAGGTCAGGAAGTCTCTGGGGGACCGTAGGACACATTGGGGGTTTGGGGAAGCTGTGCTTACAGGCCCGACACACTGGGGATTCTCAGGATGGGTCTTGAGGTCGGGGGGCCACAAGGGCCTCAGCCACCTGGCCTGTGCTCCCCTAGAGAGAGCCGCTTCCCATCCTGGAGCCTCACCTGCAGTGATGGGAATGGGCTCCCAAAACTGTGGACAGCATGGAGGGAGGGCAGGAGGGCTGTCCACCAGCTGCTGGGGCCTTGGCCCACCTGGGTGGCTCCTAGGGCAGAAAGGAGCTTGACTTAGTTTCCAGGGAGTAGTCCCTTCTTGTTCCCCCAAAGTTTCTTACTGAACATGGGATCATCTCAGAGCAGTGGCCCTTAGACACTTCCTGGTCCCAGCATCTTCTCTCCTCCCTGGAGGACAAGCATAGTGTAGGGGAGACTGTAATCCCATCCCTGGGTGGAAACTGCTGATCTCCTCTAGCTTTCCCTCATTTTAAGAGCTCAGATGTTTTAGCAGAGGTTCAGAGGACATAGATGAGTGTGTGGGCTCTGAGTCCCCTAGTGCCTGGGGTCTGTGCCCTGGCAGATACCGATGGCCACCAAATGCATTTCCCTTTATCTCCAGCTCCATCCTCTCGAGCACACCATCATAGACTAACCTGGAACTGTTTATGAGGTATATTAAACAAGTAGATTTGAGGTATTTTTATTATCTAAGTTTAGTTGCCTTTTTAAACATTTCTACATGGTATTTGCTTTTTTCTTTCTCCTCAACTTTGCAGAACCTCTTCAGCTTTTGAAGCACTCAGTTCTGAAAATCATACTAGAGAGGCGTAAAGTCTCAAGATGACCGTAGACTTTGAAATCAGAAGAGTGTTTGAATTACAGCTCTCCTTATTTGCTTGGTGACCTGAGATAATTTCTTACCCTCTCTGAACCTCAGATTCATCATCAGTAAGAGAGGAAAAAGTGCCCATCTCAAAGGGCATTGAGGTCAAGTGGGCTAATGTACTCGTATTGTGAGAGTGTGATCTCTAGCCTGTGGTGCATGCTTGTTGTGCTTAGTTGCTCAGTTGTGTCCGACTCTTTGTGACTCCATGGACTGTAACCCTCCAGGCTCCTCTGTCCATGGGATTCTCCAGGCAAGAACACTGGACTGAGTGGCCATGCCCTCCTCCAGGGAATCTTACCAACCCAGGGATTGAACCCAGGTCTGCTGCATTGCAGGCGGCTTCTTTACCGTCTGAGCTACCAGGGAAACCCATAAATGTCAATTCTGTTCTAGGTTCTACTTTCTGATCTGCTGCAGTGAGAACCTTACTTTGTAATTCGTGTCATTTCACATGTACTAAATACAGTATAAAGTCATTTTATTTTTAAGGAACAGGTTACATGTTATGAAATATGGCCTTAGTTATGAAACATTAAATTTGACTTGTGCAAATATTACCCCCCTTTTAGCCCGTGTTTCTGGGTGTGGTGAGTTTAATGGAGTGGATAGTTCAGTAACCTCAACACCTCTCTCTCCCTGGGACTGACTCACATGCCACTCAAGCAAATCATCTATCTATCTGATTATGTTTTGCTTTAGAACTACTAAAATTATTTTACACTTTGTATATGACACAATGGTGATTCAAAACCATGCTGTGTAGCAGGGAAATTACCAAATTAAGTTGAAATGTTGATGTAATTTGCTGAATTAGCACATTCAGATAGGATTATTGACTTTTTTATCTTGAGGGTTTTTTTTTTTTTTACATTTTAATAGAAGTTATGCTTTTTAGATGTTTCATGGGTAGTGAACAGATATTTTTAAAATTCTATCACATGTTTAAGTATTTTGAAGATAAGTCTAACTTTATAATGAAGAGTCAGCAAAGGAGAATATTAGAACAGACGCCAGAGTTCATCGGGCCATATGTTCGTTGTGTGGACGCAGTCTTTAATGTTAGCTCCAGACTAGCTTGATGATTTGATGATACAACTTAGAGGGAAAGAGAAAACCTAGCTTCTATTTCTTTTCAACAGCTGATTAGGACAGTAGTTTCCCTCTTCATCTCAGACCACCCTCCCTCCTTCCTTCCTTCCTATCAATCATTAAATAGTTTATTTATATTTTAATTTTTTTTCTTCCAGTTTTGTTGAGATATAGTTGACCTACAGCCTTGTATACAGTGTACAAGGAGTATGGTATAATAATTTGATTTACATATGTTATGAAGTGATTGTCAGGATAAGTTTCGTGAGCACCCATCATCTAAGTCCAAAATTAAACAGAAAAAAATTTTTTTCTTGTGATGAGGCCTCTTAGGCTCTCCCCTCGTATCAGCTTTTACGTATGATATACAGCAGTGTTCATTATGTTCATTATGTCGTACACTGTACCCCTGGTACTTATTTATCTTATAACTGGAAGTTTGTACCTTTTACCACCTTCCTCCAATTCCTTCTCCTCTAGCCCCTGCCTCTGGTGACCACAAATGTCATCTCTTTTTCTATGAATTTTTTTGTTTGTATTTCAGGTGTAATTGACCTATAGCACTGTAGCATTAGTTTCTGTTACACGACACGGTGCTTTGAAATATCTATGCATTTCAAACTGGTCACCACAGTAAGTCCGGTTACAATATGTCACCATGCAAAGATGTTAGGTAATCGTGGGCTGTATTCGCCACATTGTACGTTTCACAGCTGTGGCCCATTTGTTTTGTAACTGGGAGTTTGTCCCTCTCAGTCACCCTCACGTATTTCTCTTCCCCTCCACCCACTTCATTCCAACAGACACCTGTGCGTTCTCTGTGTCTGTGACTCTGTTCCTGTTTTGTGATGTTTGTTCATTGGTTTGGCTTTTTTAGATTCCACATGTAAGTGAAATCATATAGTATTTGTCTTTCTCTGCATCTCAGTCCCTTTTACGCGCTTTAAAATTGTTGGTGACTCTAGGATTCTTTCTATTTTTATTGTTTTTAACACCAAGAACATTTTATACTGGGATATAGCCAATTAACAATGTTGTGATAGTTTGAGGTGAACAGTGAAGGGACTCAGCCATATATAGTTGACTTTCAAGATTCTTTATGTGAGTTTTATGTGTTAATATTTGTTGTCTTAGAAATTTAAAGCAAGGACAGTTTGAAATATTTGCTACTTTCTTGTAAAATGAGTAAAAATAATAAACCATTATGTGTTAATGTTCATCACATCTGTAACTAAAAAGCAGCTGTGTTCCAAGAGAACAAAACCCTCAGTGGCATTGTTTTACCTTTTCTGAGATTTCATGTTCTAACAGCTGCTTCCTCGTGCAGTCTGCAGGCAAGTCATGAGCCTCTGACCAAGTCAACGTGCATTCAGAGAGAACAAGTGTGAGAGGCTTGGTGACATCTCAGTGTCACCTACAAAAAACGCCCTGAGCTCCTGGAGCCCTGCTCTGAGAACCAGCCATGTGGAGGCGGGAGTGTAGACCTTGGAATCTACAGTTTCTTGGTAGGAGAACTACCAACTGGTTCCTGACCCCACAACCCTGACGACTCCACCTCAGGGCCCCTTGCCTTCTCTCCAGAATGAGGGGTGACCCACCCTCTTGGTTAGAGGCACAGAGAGAGGAGCGATAGTGTCTGTTAGAATCTAACCTGGTGTCAGATGCACAGTGGGGACTCAAAAGTGACCCTTTGTCGTCAGGCAGGCACTAGAATTGCTTGCTGCGGAGTTGGGGGAATGACCCCAAGTGCTCATCCTAGGGTTGTGTGTGGTCAGAGCTGTTGGACTCCCTGCCCTTGCTTCCTGGGAACAGTTCACAGATGCCCAGGCTCCCCATGCTGCTTCCTGGGGGAGAAGTGGAGGGCTTGTTGGGCGAGGGGGTGCGGGCCGCCTCTGGAAGGCACGCTGTGGTGGTGAGCTTGTGTGCTGGAGGGCAGCTCGGCACCCAGTCTTAGGAGGCGAGCTGGGGGCCTGTGTCTGCTGAGCTGTGAAGCATCAACTGAGTTGAGTGGAGGGTGGGAAAAGGTAGGCAAGGAGAGAGTTGGAAGGCTAGGAGACATGGGGGCAGAGAGAGAGAGAGTGAGCCCAGGGCCCTGCATGTCCCTCAGTATTGCTGGACTGTGGGACCAGGACCAGGGGGACTCCCCTCTCCCCGGCATGACCCTCAGACCAGGCTCCGTGTCCACGGGTGCACTGGGAAGGTGCAGAGGGACCCAGAACCATCCTTGGGAAGAGGGAGAGAGCGGAGAATGGGGCCAGGTGAACGCTGGTGAGAACTACCCAGAGGGAAAGCTCCGGATATCATTTTTCTCTTGGAGAGCTTGTGGGTTGTCCTACAGGTCACAGGTGAACTTCCGAGTTTCTGAATCATCCCGCTCAAATCTGCAAAGGTGTAGATTCATTGACTATACTCTGAGGTGGGCAAGTCCTGGTGAGATTTTTAGGATCCTTGTGTGTTTGTGTGCACACTCAGTCATGTCTGAGTCTGTGACCCCATCAGGCTCCTCTGTCCATGAGATTGTCCAGGCGAGAGTACTAGAGTGGGTTGCCATTTCCTCCTCCAGGGGATCTTCCTGACTCACTGATTGAACCTGTATCTCTTGCATCTCCTGCATTGGCAGGCGAGTTCTTTACCACTATGCCACCTTGGAAGCCCCACTGTGCCCTTAGAACAAGTATGTTTTGAATGCATTTGTGCTTCTCTCATTAATTTGGTCCTGAAATACAGTCATGGTGAAGGAGCACAGAAGCAGAATGCATCTTTAAAGGACCACTTAGATTGAGGTGATGGATAATAACTCCTGTGTCCTAATTTTCCCATGGGAGATTAAAAAGGATCCAAAAGAATCAGTGGTGCAGCTTTTCCCATTCTGTCTTTCTGTGATATGTTATGAATAGCTTAAAAAAAAAAAAAAGCCTTTCTGGGAAACCCTTTTCCTGGTAAATGTCAAATAGAGAAATCCTCTCAGTTCACCCAGTAAATAACAGAATTGCAGACACAAGCAGAGTAATTGGCAACTACTAAATACATTTCATGGAAAAAGTGGGCCTGCATCTTTTACCTCATTTATGAAAACTGTGGTCAGGAATAGAGAAAAGGACCGTTTTCACTGAGAGTGGATGTGTCTCTGTGAATACCACTCTGGACAGACTTACACTTTGACACCCCTGATGATGTCTGGTGGAGATGGGGAAACAGATCAGGTCCGAAGAAAACGTGTATTTGACCTGAGTGGCGCCCGGGGGGCTGTGGTCAGTATGTCCACACTGAGAGGCACACAGGGTCAGGCCTGCTGGAGTAGCTGTCCTGCTGAGCCCACCCCCTTCCCCAGGCACTGGTTTCAGACACCTGGGGTTAGGGCGGCCACCCCCTCCCCGATCGTTCCCAGTAACCCCCTGTCTTTCATGAAGACTGAAGGTGTTTCTTCTGACCACCCCTATCCGTATATTTTACTGCTCAGTGAGCACCGCCTGCATTTCCCCTGAGCACAGCTGGTTTATTCCAGAGGCCAGCGATTCAGGGGGTTAAAATGGAAAATGCCAAGCGTAGACTTAGAGCAAAGAAAACATTCTACCCCATCTGTCCTTTTACCCCACACTCTGAAAGCATGAAATGAGCCGAATGCTAAATGGTAGGTAGCCTTGCCTCTGAGCGGCTTTTATTTTCTACAAGGGTATTGTTTTCTGCAACTCTCAAAACCACCATAGATAGCGAGAAGTTCGTTTTTAAATTGACTTTATGGATCAGCCTGCGTATGATTCATCTGCTAACTGTCCCAAGCAGCTAGTGAATTTTCCTAGCTTTTAAGAAGCCACTTTTAGATGCTGCTTTTTTACGTCGTACCTCGGTTGCCTTCCTTCAGCTCCATCAAAGAAGCATTTACAGAGTGGCTGTTAGGTGCTGCACACTATGTTAAGGACCAGGTTGGTGGTGTGGCGGGAGGCAGGGAGAAGGCCAAGGCCTTCTTCACTGAGGTGGATAGGGAGTTTTGTCATTGAGGTGCAATCTCCTGGACATCACTTCTTTGTGTACTTACTATGTTCTAGGTCAGTGCTGTCCAACTGACATACAATAGGAGCAGTGAATGCTAGCCACATGTGTTATTTAAAATTTTCTAGTCACTACATTAAAAAAAAGAAATGATGTGTTAGTATTATGTATTTAATTAACCAGATATATCCAGGATATTATTCCAACACACATTCAGGATAAATAATTACTAATGGGGTATCTTACACACTGTTTGAGATAGAGGATATATTTACAGGCAGAGCCCATCTGCATTTGTATCTGCATAAAGCAAACCAGTAGCCCCTGTGGATGGCAGCTGCCATGTTGAACACTGCAGTGCTGTCCTCTTTCCGGTGCCGCTGCTTCCGGTTATCTTGGAAAACAAGAGTGTAAGAAACTAATGCACATATAAATAAATTTAAAATTGTTTAGTCTAATAATGACAGCCTCAGTACAGGTATCAGCACTCTCATGGTAAAGTTGGGAAATGAGTAACTTTTCTAAAGGTATAAACAGTATGTGTATTGTTGCAGGGGTGTGTGTGTGTGTGTGTATGTGTTTGTGTGCAGTATTAGTATCAGTTCCTAAAAAGATAGATTATCAAAGTGAAATTTCCTTTATTTGGACTTCAGAGAAAGCTGTCTTTCTACTTTATTGTAAAATAATGTAAACATAACCTTTTTCTCAGAAAGATGAGTTATAGCCGTTTTTAAGATTTTAGTTTCAAGTGGTTTGGGGATACTTTTCATAGTTATTCTCTCCTGCCTTCCCCTTTAGCTTGTCTTTGCCCCTCTGTGTCTAATGCTTGTTTCTTTATGAAATTGGTCCTTCGTTTTCACTATCAGGCATGCACTGCCACTCTTCCACCCCCACCCTTTTTTTCTCCTTTCACCTTTTCTTCTCTGCTGGTCTTTCTTCTTCGTTTTATCATTTGTTCAGAAAGGCAGTCTCTGGCACTGCAGAGAGGTAGTTGGCCGGGGAAGGAGAGCTGGGAGAAGGCTCAGGGGGACAATTAGGAGAACAGCGTTGCTGGTCCTGACTTGGAGAATGCACCTTAATCTTGACATCTCAATATCAGTCTCTGTCCTGCACAGTTACAGCTGTCAGTCTGCAGATAATCTCTAGGAAACCATGGGGAGCTGACCCTTATTCTGCCCCTGATACTGGCTGCATGCAGCTCTTTATCAGCGAAGGAAGTCAGTAGCAAACTTGTGCTTTTGCCTGGCGAAACCTTAGTAGGTGATGGTGCATCACCATGAGGGAGGTTTCACTTTTTTTCTTCACTTACTGTTAACAAAACAACAGAGGACCTTCTAGGGCCTGGGCCATGGCACGGGGTCCAGGTCCTGGTGGCAAACTTAAAGGAAATTGGCAAAATGCTAAGCTATCAGCAGCACTTGAAAAAGTTAAGTCAGCACAGAGGCGCTTATGGTTCTACTAGCTTGTGCTCTGCTTTGGGTTGAGTGATGAGAATGATGATCTCGTAAGACTGGGTGCTGCTGCTGCTGCTGAGTAGCTTCAGTCGTGTCCGACTCTGTGCGACCCCATATCCTTAATTCTTCTTTCAGTGATTGAATTAAAATCAGCACCCCAGCAGTCACTTGAAGGAAACATGTCATGTCGATGCCCATTTGTGAAGAGCATGGTGTTCGTGATCTGCTTTTATAGTGTTTTTGGTCTCTCCTCTGTCGCCTACTGTGTTTAACTCTAGACAATTGCGTATCACAGATTGCAGGAGAATTCTTAAACTTGAACGCTAACCGGGTGGAAGCAAAATCAGTTGTTTTAAGTTGTAAGGAAGAGGTATTAATCTTGAGAGCTGTTTTCTGTTTGTTTGCTTTGGTCATGGGTATCAAGTGCTGGAGAATATTGAAGGCAGTGCAAGTGGTGGTGGTGGAAAAACCTGGTTAAGAGTTCCTGTAATGCTGTTCACTCGTGCTTGCCTCCATGGTCATGGTCTGGCTGGACAGGTGGGCAGCATTAGCATAAGAATCCCACCCCCAGGGAAAAGAAAAAAAGAATCCCATCCTCTCTCCCTGAGATAGGCTTTGAAGCCCCTGCCTCTTGCTTATTGTAGTGTGTTTCAAGCATCGCAGGGTGGATCTCCCTGTGACTGACTCTGTGTGTTTGTGTGTGTGTGTTAAGTCACTTCAGTCGTGTCTGACTTTGCAGCCCCATGGACTGTGGCCTGCCAGTCTCCTCTGTCCATGGGATTCTCCAGGCAAGAATACTGGAGTAGGTTGTCATGCTCTCCTCCAGGGGATCTTCCCTACTAGTGATTAGGCAGTGACTTTTCAGATCATCCTTTCCCTAGATGTTAATGAAATGATATTTCTGAATATACTTTTTAGTGAAGGGATGGTATGTAGACTTAAAGTTCTTATCAAAAATAGGAATACTTGAAGTTAAAGTTCAGTTTTTAGGTCAGGCTCCTAGATGGACTTGTACAATGTGAACATTCTCGTTAACTAAGAAAAAAATTGTATAAAATTGTGAGATTATTCAAGTGTGCACTTCCCTCGTGGTTCAGACGGTAAAGAATCTGCCTGCAGTGTGGGAGACCTTGGTTCGATCCCTGCATTGTGAAGATCCCCTGGAGGAGGGCATAGCAACTCATTCCAGTGTTCTTGCCTGGAGAATCCCCATGGATAGAAAAACCTGGCAGGCTACAGTCCACAGGGTCGCAAAATCAGACGTTACTGAGCGACTAAACTCATGATGTATTTGTTTTCACTGTTAATGCAGAAAATACCTCAAGGGGCTTCCCTGGCAGGCCAGTGGTTGAGACTTCACCTTCCAGTGCAGAGGGCGCAGGTTCAATCCCCAGTGGGGGCACTAATATCCCACATGCCTTGTGGCAAAAAAACACCCAAAACATAAAATAGAAGTAATATTGTAACACTTAAAAAGTGGTCCGCATCAAAAAATCTTAAAAAAAACAAAAGAAGAAGAAGAAAAAAAAAAACCCTCAAAATGTCAGTGTGAAGAAGTGGCCAAACTTTAGTTGCACCGTAGAAGTGGCTAGAAATGGACGGTGGGAGCTTAGGGAGAATCTGCCTTCATCCTGGCATTTTGCCATTACTGCGCCCCTCTGCAGTTCCAAGCTGTAAGCCTCCGGATAACCTGGGCGTAGCTGTGGGCAGCAGGGGCACTGGGACAGTTACTGCTGTGATGTGCTGTTGCTGCTTTATGTCGACCCCTTACTAAGCTCACTCTGTTTCTGGCTCGCCTCATGCTGCAAGGACATTTTCAAGAACCCATGAGATGCATGGAGGCGTGCCAGGGCTTAAAGGAGATAAGCGAGAGTTCTTTAGGGAAAAAGTGTGGTGATTTGGTGAAGACTTCGGTAGCATTTTATCCTTATCAGCTATTCCTCCAAATGACTGAGATCCTTTTCACTTTAACCGCATTACCTCAGACTCTGAGGGTGCTAACAGGGTGCCCTCATCCTCCGTGCTGGGGTCAGAGGCCACAGCGGTTGGTGTGCTCAGCGTCTTAGACTCAGCCTCTGACTCCGCTGGGCATCTGTCTGCCTTGGAAATGATGGTGGGAGACCTAGCCTAGGGAAGGAAACATCCCAGGGTTTGATTTTGGAAAAGGTCTGTTCTTAGTAGAGCTGAGCATAAAGCTCACAGATTTAGTTTTTGCAAGCAATTTGAAAACCAGTACTTTCTTATAAATAGTGTGCTTTCCTGGTGGCTCAGACGGTAAAGAATCTGCTTGCAATTGGGGAGAGCCCCGTTTGATCCCTGGGTTGGGGAGGTCCCCTGGAGAAGGAAACAGCAACCCACTCCAGTATTCTTGCCTGGAGAATCACATGGACAGAGGAGCCTGGTGGGCTGCAGTCCATGGGGTCGCAAAGAGGCAGATATGACTGAATGACTGATAACTTTTTATAAATAAAGTCTCTAAGCTAGGGTGTCATTGGTGAAGGAAAAAATAACCAAAAAACCCCGTAAGAAACTAGTCATTTATAGAGCAAAAATGAGCCAAATGTGACAAGCTCGTGTTTCCTTTGTTGCAGACTTGAGTGGTCATCCTTTCCAAGCTGTGCCGCGTTAGATGCTAGAATAATAATTCATATTAAACATAAATATAGTTCCAAGAGTAAGTTAATGGGAAGAGGCGTCAGCTTACTTGTTTAATCCAGAGTTTACTTCATTGTTTAGACGCTTCTCACCTGCTCTTGGGTCTCATGGCCCCACCAGGCTCCCTGGTGGGGAGAGGGTGCTAGGTTGGGGGCAGGTGGTGGTGGGGGCTGGGGAGGGGGGAAGATGGCATACAGGGACGAGGAGCTCTGAAGACCATGGGCTTCAGGACACAGGAGTTGCATTTGACTCTCACTTTTCCAGTGTTTTGCTTAGTAAAATTTTGACTTAGCCCAAAATTGGACACATCCCTAAACATTAGTTTCCTGAGGATAATATTTGTACCAATTGCACAAGATTATTGTGAGGATTACAGAAGATTATGGCTGTAAACTTTTTAGCATAGTGCACAGCATGCAGTTAAGTCCCCAACGAGTGTTAACTATTTTATTATAACTTTTGTAAATGTAGTCATTGAAATGAGCTCTCAGAATTTTTCTCCCCATTGTCTACTCTTTCATCTTAAAGTAGAAAACCGTTCCCTTATTTTGTAAAATAGAACATTGTGTTTCAGTGTCTTAACACCCAAGATATCAGATTCTCCATAAAGCAAATGCAAATTGATAATATTTTTAGGAGGAGGGGGCAAAAATTGCTACCACTTTACAGTATTTCTTTTTAATTGAATCTCAGGGAAATGGGATTGTTGTTGCCATTTAGTCACTAATTCACCTGACTCTTGCGACCCCATGAACTCTATAGCCCACCAGGCTCTTTTGTCCATGGGATTTCCCAGGCAAGAGTACTGAAGTGGGTTGCCATATCCTTTTCCAGGGGATCTTCCCGACCCAGGGATCAAGCTCTCATCTCCTGCGTTGACGGGCAGTCTTTACCGCTGAGTCTCCTGGGAAAGCCGAGGAAATTGGATACTGTAGATAAAAGACTGACTGCTTTCTCAGTGTTGAATTTCTTCTCAGTTGTAACCAAGGTGAAAGCCATCACTTGGCGATCAGCACCTTGAGGCTGCTGGGGTGAAGCCAGTATCCTGTTTTGTGTCGCTAGGGAAGTTGACTAGCGTTCCCTCCAGCATCCCTCAGGTTAACCCTGAACTCTGTTTACACCTATATATATAGTAAGTCTTGACCTGGTTAAATACAAATGTAAACTTACAGCTGTTAACCATACTTGAAGTGATCCTCTTCACCCTGTCACCCTGGCCCATATTTTACTGTGTCTCCACCTTAGGCTCTGACGCACCTTGAGCTGCAGTGTTGAGTTTATTCGGTGAGTGTGTACCGGTCACCAAGGAGGAGCACCGTCTGAAGCTCTGAATGTGACTTCATGTTTTACAGTGAAACAATCACAAAATAATTTGTTGTAGTTTGACTTAGTAGCTGGATTGTAAAAGCCTTGCCTAAGAAGGTGATTCACATTTTAGAGTATGTGAGGTCTGCAACTTTGGCGATGGTTTTTATGCAACTCCTAACACTGCAGCCACTTTTTGAAGTTTGCTATTTTGAGCTGTGAAACTTTAGAGCCCCAAAGAGGCTGGAGTCCCAGTCTTGTTTTTCAGGAAAGATCACAGCTGCATCTTAGCTCCCATTTGGTGATAAGGAAGAAGCCCTTGGCTTATCATCTTCAAGCTTTATGCACCGCAGTTTTTTACACTTTATAAAAGTATTGGTTGAAAAATGAGATAGGAAAAAAGTAAACGTAAAACCTGTTGGTTATTATCTAATGTCCAGATGTAATGTGTTTCTACAGCGTCATGTGCAGGATGTGTATACATATGACTTTTCTGAACCATATTCTACAACTTTTGTGTAAAATGATTTGCTGCCTTCACATTTGTTTATTGTTGTTTAGTTGCTAAGTTGTGTCCGACTTTTGCGACCCCTTGGACTATAGCCGGCCAGGCTCCTCCGTCCATGTGTCCATGGGATTTCCCAGACAAAAATACTGGAATGAGTTGCCATTTCCTACTCCAGGGGATCTTCCTGATCCAGGGATCGAACCTGCTTCTCTTGCGTCTCCTGAATTGGCAGGCAGATTCTTTACCACCTAGCCACCTGGGAAGCCCTCCCTTCACATTGTGGAAATATTTACTGTAGAGTGGCTGCAATCCAAGCGTGTCATATTCTTTCATTTAATTCATTGTTTAAGGGGGGAAAAGTCTCTAAGTATATTTAGCTATGTACCAAAGTTTGTCAGAAAGTAGTATTTTCCAAATTATTTTTGCAAGAAAGTTTGCCATGTTTTTGGATATCTCACGGTAACCTATTGGTAGAAAATGTCTAGCCTAGTGGTGTCTGTGGACTTGTGTTGAGGCTGAGAATTGTCACTGTCTGTTTTGTCCGGTACAGAAGCCACCAGCCACGTGGGGCCCCTGAGCATCTGAAAAGAGGCGAGTGAGACTCAGGCACGTAAATTTTAATTTAATTTAATTTAAATATAAATAGCCATATGTGGCTAGTGACAGGCATGTTGGAAAGCTCAGTGTATATAACCAAACAAGACAAATTATTTAAATCACAGGAAAATAAGATGTAGCGCGTAGACCTAGAAAGGGCAGTGTTTCGTTGGGTGAGTAGCTGGTGTCAGCTTTGAATTTCTGCTGCTGTTCTCTCACCTCTCACCACGTGGGCCTGGCTAGATGGTGAGATGATATGATGATAGAGAGCCACGCACGCACGGCGATGCCGACGAGGTTCGCCTCGTGATCCTTGGAGTAAATCTTCGCTGTGTACCTGCCAATTGTCGCTCAACACGGTGCGGTCTCTTTAGTGATGTGCGGAGAGCATCTTGTTTTCAAGTATAAGTGATCTTTTAGAAAGCTGTTGTTTAAATTTTCTTCCCAAAGACATTCCAGTCAAAAGTACTTTGTATAAGATGTGTATTGTTACTTGTTCTGTTAGTTGAAAAGCTGTTCCTACAGTTGGTAAAATTGGTTTTGTCCCTCGAAAAAGGTTTTTTACAGTTTTATGTTAAATTTGATATTGAACTGTAAAATTTCCGTCTCCTCGTTCCTGGAAGAAGAAGCTGCTGGCTGTGTCCTGGCCATCAGCCCCGCAGGGTGTATGTACTCATGCCTTGGGGTGGGCATGTGTACCCGTGTGGATCTCTTGATCCAAGACCCTAGGCCTTCATTTGGCACTGAAGACAAACAGAGAAACTTGAGTTGTTTGAAGATGTTACTTTAGGGTGAATTAGTTCTATCCTAGGATTAATATTGTGTTCTCAAATTTTCTAATGTATGGTTAGTGGCAGAGGGTAAATGGAGTCAATGGAAATCTAGGCTATAGTCCTTAGTCAGTATTTCTCCAAAAAGGATTTGAGACATTTTGACAAAATGCGTGTGTGTGTGTGTGTATGTGTGTGTGTGTGTGTGTGTGTGTGTGTGTGTGAAATAGAAACAGGAAATTGGGTTCTGAAATGGAGACCAAGGAAGCATGCTAATTACAGCCTCAGCTGCTGGGCTGGGCATCCTGGTAAGTGGACAGAGGGAAGCCGGAGAGGTGATCACTCTCATCATCAGAAAGAAGGAATTTTTTTTCCTCCTCAGAGATTTTTTGTGTGTGTGTGTGTGTCATGAAATCCTGAGAGAAACTTTTTGCTTGGTGTATTTTATACGTAGGAGGTGTTGATGGGCATCACAAATACTTTCTTGACAAGAGTAGTCTTATAACACGTGTGGAGATAGTTTTGGTTTCTCTGGTTGTTTTTCATCTTCTGCTTCCTCCCTTGACCCTGGATGGTTCCACCCCAGGTGGTGGCATTCAGGACCACAGGGCGCAGGCTGTCCTGTGGGGGCTGGGCTGCTGTGGCCCAGGGGACACTCCCAGAAGCATACATGGACCAAGGATGCCTGAGGTGATGGGTTGCACATCTGAGGTATCTCCACATTTCGAGACTTCTGGTCTGTTAATTAGGTCATGGATAGGCTTTTGACAGATTGTTTGACAGAAGATTGTCAAGTTGTTTAGGTAGTCAAGAATCTAAATTATTATCGGTATCTTCAATGCCACTGAATTATTTATTTTATATTTATTTGGTTTTGGCTGTGCTGGGTCTTTGTCGCTGCAACTGGGCTTTCTCGAGTTGTGGTGTGCAGGATCTGCTGTCTAGCTGCAGTGTGCGGGCTTCTCATTGCAGTGGCTTCTTTGTTGAGAAGCACAGGCTCTAGGCCCACAGGCTCAGTAGCTGCGGCTCATGGGCTCAGTATTGTAGCTCCTGGGCTCCCGAGCACAGGCTCGGTAGTTGTGGCTCACGGCCTTAGTTGCTGCATGGCATGTGGGATCCTCCCTGACCAGAGGTCAAGCCTGTGTCTTCTGCATTGGCAGGCAGGTTCTTAACCACTGGACTGAAAGGGAAGTCCCTGAATTATTCATTTTTAAATAGTGAATTCTATATCCATGAGTCTCAACTCAATTTAAAAAAAAAAGAGTCCAAAGCACTAATTTGTATCTTAATGGTGGAAAGCCAGAGCCCTATTCTTTAGAAACCAGATAAGAGGGTTATCCGATGAACATTATGTCTTGAAAGTTGGGTTCCTAGTAGGCGTTGTCACCTGGATGGAACTCTGTCACCTGCTGCTGGCATTTGGGAGCATAAAAATGGTTGTGGGAAAATCCAGAATTTCCTCTAGAAACAAAGCCAGTTAAGCAGTCAAGACTCCAGAGCAGCTTTGCCCAGTGGAATTTTCTGGCGAATGAAAGTATTTTACGTACTGTCCTTTATGGTAGCCTGTAGACATGTTGGTTACAGACACTTAGACCGTGGCTGGTGTGACTGAACAGGTAAATTTTATCTAACTTTAAGTAATTTAAATGCCACATTTGGCCGGTGACTGCTGCATCCAACAGAGCAATTGTAGAGTTGTAATTGATAAGGCAGAAGTATTCAAAGTGTTTTGTTCCCTACAAGAATTTTGAAACAAAAAACTTTCAAAAATTCTAGTTTTTTTTTTTTTTTTAAGTTCAAATAAATACATTTAAAAGTGTTTGCCTGCATGACTGTCACCACTAAACAGGCATTTACCCCGGCACTGCCCGCTTTGATATTTGTTAGTGGAACTCTTTGCTGCCAAGACTCTCCTGCCCTGGAGGTGACACTGAGCAGAACACCCCAGTAGAGTAAAGGGAGCAAGTCTTGTACACGCTGGCGGAAGCCAGTATAGCCTGTGCAGAGGCCCTGGGGCAGGAGTGTGCGTGGAACGCTTGAGGGCAGCGAAGAAGCCAGTGTCTTTGGAGTGGAGGGAGGGAGGGATAGGAACTTTGGTTCAGTTCAGTTCAGTTCAGTCGCTCAGTCGTGTCTGACTTTGCAACCCCATGAATCGCAGCACGCCAGGCCTCCCTGTCCATCACCAACTCCCGGAGTTCACTCAAACTCACGTCCATCGAGTTGGTGATGCCATCCAGCCATCTCATCCTCTGTCGTCCCCTTCTCCTGCTGCCCCCAATCCCTCCCAGCATCAGTCTTTTCCAGTGAGTCAACTCTTTGCATGAGGTGGCCAAAATACTGGAGTTTCTGCTTTAGCATCATTCCTTCCAAAGAACACCCAGGGCTGATGTCCTTTAGGATGGACTGGTTGGATCTCCTTGCAGTCCAAGGGACTCTCAGGAGTCTTCTCCAACACCGCAGCTCAAAAGCGTCAATTCTTCGGCGCTCAGCTTTCTTCACAGTCCAACTCTCACATCCGTACATGACCACTGGAAAAACCATAGCCTTGACTAGACGGGCCTTTGCTGGCCAAGTAATAGAAGAGTAAATGAAGCAGGGGTTGGGGTGGTTTTAGATCAAGCAGGGTGCTGTGAGCTATGCTGAGGAGCTCTGAGTGTTACCACGAGTGAGATGGCGAGCTGTCGAAGGGTTTTGCACTTTAGAGTGGCACGAGGTGCTGGTATGTCAGCAGGCTCACTCCGTGCGTCTCTGAGAAATAGGTAGAGGGCAAATGCGGTTGCACAAAGAGGCCATCGATCAGGCAAGATGCAGTGGTGGTCTGGACTAGGGCGCTGGTGTTAGGAAGTGACGGTTTGTGCCAGTGGATTGGAAATGGGGTTTGAGAGAATGAGAGCCATCATGGTTCTGACTGGAGCAGCTGAGGGATCTCAGTTTGGACATGTTAGTGTGGAGGTGCTCCTAGACTCCAGTTCAGATAGCTAGTTGGATACGGGAATTTGGGGATGTGTTTAACAGTTATAATTGTATAAATGTTGTTGTTTAGTCGCTAAGTTGTGTCCGACTCTCTTGCGACCCCATGAACTGTAGCCCACCAGGCTTCTCTGTCCATGGAATTCTCCTGGCAAGTAAACTAGAGTGGGTTGCCATTTGCTTCTTCAGGGGATCTTCCTGACCCAGGGATCGAACCTGTGTCTCCTACACTGGCAGGTGGATTCTTTACCACTGCGCCACTTGGGAAGCCCTCTGTAGATAATATTCTGCCATAGGCCTTGACAGGGTTAGAAGAGGAAGGTGAGGCCAGGGCCCCTGTACAGCCCATCGTTAGTACTCTAGACTAAGAGGGTCCCAGGACCTGCAGTGAGGAGAGACCACCACCAGGCATTCGTCCTGGATCCCAGGAGAGGAGAGAGTGGCCAGCAGGGAACCTTTGATGGTGTCACACTCTCTTACTATGAGGTGTCCCATAAGACGAGGACTGAGTCCCACCAGCTTCAGTCTCAATGGGTAACTCTTCTCATACCCTTATATAATTCTCACCTACCTAACTCCTATTGTTAAGTTGTGAAATTTTAGCAGACTTCTGAATACGATGTCACAGTGCACCCAGAGATGGTTGTCACAACTCTAAGCAGCTACCGTGTACCAGGCTGAGTTGTTGGCTCCTGAGGTTGAAGGTGGATAAGAGAAGCCCCTGTAGACTTCTCAGACTTGCAGTCTTAGGAGAGAAGGTGCCTGAGCATCTTAGTGCCGTGCTTGGCGTGATGACTGTGCGGGGCTGGACTGAGGGCCGTGGAGGAGCGAGTGACAGATCAGTGAGGTGGTGCTGAGACCGGAATCACCTGGCATACAGTCTCTACTCTCCTTCCTCCGGTGAGTGCCATCTTCACACTGTGAAGAGCATCCAGTGTTGAAGTTTATGAAGGCATTTATGGGAGGACGTGCACTTGAAAAGCAAAATCACTGTTCTTCAAAGGTAACCAGTGGAAATCTTTTCTTATTGCTCATCCCACTTTCCTGCTGTCTGCTGTCACCAAAAGGAAAAAGAAAAAAGAGAACCTAAGAGTGGAGGGGAATCCTTTGATGTTGCTTGAATTGACAAGATAAGCATTTCTTGTAAATCTCACATTTCATCTTTACAATGAATGTGAACTTTGCAGTCTACTCAAGTATGTCATGTCTGCTTAGCTGTTTGATCATTTAACTCGCCCTTGGCCACAACCCCTTAAGCAGCGATTCTGATTCTTAAGGAAGGTGTGCTTTTGGGGTTACTTTGGATCCCTGTTGGCTACTTGCCATGTTCACTTGGGTAAACTCATAGGCTGGTGGTTTTGTAACATGTCTACTCTGTAACTTTGTCATCAGAAATTTCCTTAATGTCTAGGTAAGTGTACCTGTCCGTTGGATGAAGACAGTACAATATTGAGAAGCCCTTAGGCAGGGCCTCAAGAATTCCTCCCAGGGGGACCGCGTTTCGCATCGATCAGGACAGTAGGTCCAGGCTGACTCACCAGACAAGGAGTGAGCACTACAGGCCCCCTGCTCTTGTGTCCAGGGGCCATGCAAGGGGCCAAGCTTCTGGGTCATCCTGTCTCGTGTCTTCAGGGATCCTGTGCAGGTCCTGTAGAAAAGTTCCTTCTGCAGCTGCAAGTGAGCAGAGCCCCATCTTCCTCTGCCTTCTCTCCTTCTCGCCTCCCCAGAGAAGGTGAATTGATTCTAGCTCTTCCAGACCCTTTCACCCTGGACTTCTGTCCAGAACATTCACCTGTAGTTTAGAGATCACTTGTTCTGTAACGTCTTTTCTCTCTACGTTCCAATCGCTCGTCTTGGGAGGCAGCAGGTGCAGCGTGGAAGAGCATGGCCTTGGAGTGCTGGTTTCATCACTACGGAATCAGCTGTGTGACTGTGGGTGAATCGCATAGCTTCTCTGGGCCTCAGTTTTCTCATCTATACAGTAGGAATCATATCTGTTTAATGCTGTTGCTGGGGCTTCTCTAGTGGCTCAGTAGTAAAGAATCTGCCTGCAATGCAGGAGACACAGGTTTGCTCCCTGGGTTGGGAAGATCCCCTGGAGAAGGAAATGACAACCCACTCCAGTATCCTCACCTGGGAAATCCTATAGACAGAATAGGCTGGCGGGCTACAGTCTGTGGAGTCACAAAAGAGTTGGACACAACTTAGTGACTTAACAACATTAACAAATACTGTTGTTAGGGGGACTGATGGAGAAGGCAATGGCACCCCACTCCAGTACTCTTGCCTGGAAAATCCCATGGATGGAGGAGCCTGGTTGGCTGTAGTCCATGGGGTCGCTAAGAGTCGGACACGACTGAGCGACTTCACTTTCACTTTTCACTTTCCTGCATTGGAGAAGGAAATGGCAACCCACTCCAGTGTTCTTGCCTGGAGAATCCCAGGGACGGGGAAGCCTGGTGGGTTTCCGTCTATGGGGTCGCACAGAGTTGGACACGACTGAAGCAGCAGGGGGACTGAGATCATACACTAGTGTGCTTAGAACTGTGCCTTCTGCATGATATGTTGTTTGTAAATACAGTTCAGTTCAGTCCCTCAGTCGTGTCCGACTCTTTGTGACCCCATGAATTGCAGCACACCAGGCCTCCCTGTCCATCACCAACTCCCGGGGTTCACTCAAACTCACGTCCATCGAGTTGGTGATGCCATGCAGCCGTCTCATCCTCTGTCGTCCCCTTCTCCTCCTGCCCCTAATCCCTCCCAGCATCAGAGTCTTTTCCGATGAGTCAACTCTTCACATGAGGTGGCCAAAGTACTGGAGTTTCAGCTTTAGCATCATTCCTTCCAAAGAACAGGACTGATCTCCTTTAGAATGGACTGGTTGGATCCCCTTGCAGTCCAAGGGACTCTCAAGAGTCTTCTCCAACTACAGTTCAAAATTACTACTGCCATTAATGCCTCATTATTATATTATTACTACTTCTGTGACTGTATTGTTGCTAAAATACTCTGTATCCCACTCTATGTTCTAAGTGGCGTGAGGGGAGGGTTCCTGTCCATCACCTTCTGTGCCGTATCCCCAGGGTGGTGCACATTCATTCTGCAGGTGCCCATGCAGTGCTCCGTACCCAAGGCAGAGCCTGGGAGGGGGACTGTGGGGCCATGGGGGGCATGGGGAGAACGGTATTGGAGGGCATCCTGTGGGAGGAGGTGCCTTCTGGGCTGAGTCGTCCCTGCTGGGTGGAGGGCAGCCAGATCTGAGGGTCACGGAGCCCTCACCTGAGGACTCTGGGGAGAGCTAATAGGTGGGAAAGAGCAGATGCCCTGGGGAGTGGAGTGGGGAAATGGGGGGAGGGGGCAGCAGAGAAACGGAGGACTTCCCTGGGCAGTGCTGCCCAGCGGGGAACTGGATGTGAGCCCCAGATGTTGAGTAAAATTGCCTCCTCAGCACATTGAAACAAAGAAACAGGGAAGTTCATTTTTGTATATTTAATGTGCATGTGTGTTTAAGTCACTTCACTTGTGTGATTCTTTTCGACCCTATGGACTGTAGTCCGACAGGCCCCTCTGTCCATGGAATTCTCCAGGAAAGAATACTGGAGTGGGTTGCCATGCCTTCCTCCAGGCGATCTTCCTGACCCAGGGATGGAACCTATGTATTTCCTGTCTCCTGCATTGGCAGGCAAGTTCTTTACCATTAGTGCCACTGGGGAAGCCCACATTTAATGTAAGATACCCACAGTATGGTTTCAGCATGTAATAATTGAATATCCTTTCAACAAATAATATTTAATACAAAGATATTAACAAGATCATCCACATATTTTCCTCCTAAGCCTCTGAGTTCTGGTGTGATTTACACATGGAGCCCCTCTCAGATCAAACCTGCCACGTGCTCCGAGGCCACGTGTGTCTGGGGGCCGCTGCCTCGGAGACCCCAGGCCTCAGGGAAAGGTGGGTGGGAGGTAGTCCTGGAAGCAGGACTGCAGCAGTGTGCGTGGTGGGGTCAGGGAGGGAGAACTGGGCTCCCACATTGCTCAGTTGCTTAACCAGGTGAGTGGTGGCCTCACAGGTTGGTGGAAGAAGTCAGCAAAGAGAGCAGAGGGTTTTGGGGTGTGTCTTGCTTCAGCAGTGGACGGGCAGGAAGTGAGATGGTGAGTGAAGTTCTGGAGTTTGTGGCCAGGTAGGTCATCGGGCTTCGTGGTGACAAGCCTGGTCTAGAGCTTCATGACCTTGTGGTTGAGGACTAGACCAAAGCTCCTTAAACCCAGTGCAGACCCTGGGTCCTTTATCCCTCCAGCCAACTCAGGCGCCTCCTTCAGCCTCCTGGCTTCTCCTCCTGGGCTTTAGCACAAGGTACATGATCATTCCCCCACCCCCTCGGGAGATGGGCTGTGGTCAGAGCAAAAAAGAGAAGCACGCGTGTGTCAAAATTTGCAACCATGCCTTAACCTTCCACCTAAAGCAACTGAAATATTTCACAGCTCAGAGTCATTAGAATTTTAAAGTTTATTTTAAACATGTATGTAGAAGAAAATGATAAGCTGTCTTAGATAAAAATATACGATCAATGTAGTTCAGCACTTACTAACGATATTTTTGGAGGCCAGATTCTGAGAACTCTTTCTAGGTCTCTTCCCCAGGAGTGCTTTTGTTGGAAATGAGCTGCGGGATGGTGATCCATTCATAGCAGAGGGACAGCATTTGGGGCCTGTTGAGACTTCTTTAAAGATATTATTTAAAGATAGGGTGAGAACCTCATACATCTGTCCACCCATCCATCCACCCTCCATTTATTCATCAGGCAGCATTTTGGAGCATTTGTAACATGCCAGTCACTCTGTGAGGTCATGGAGATATAAAAAGAAGGTATTCTCTCCTTAAAAGAAGTCTAGTTAAACAGTGGTGTCCCTGCAATGAGAAGAGAGCAGTGCAGACTTACATGGGAGCAGATATGCAACTTAATTGTTTGCAGGGTCAGGAAGAAAGGCGGTACTTAAGTCAGGGAAAGAGGAGAAATGAAGGAGAAATTTGTGCAGACAGCAGGCAGAATGTGCAGCTTTCAAAGGCCATCAAATGTTTCAACATTGCCTCAGACCAGTCAGAAGAATGTGCACTCACTCACTTACGCATTTATTAGTCCACAGTGTCCTAGGATACCCTTGTGGGCACCTTGGCGGTACAGCAGTTGCCAGGAGCTCCCACAGAGCATGTATGTAATCAAGACAAAGGCTGGAGGTGTGACGTCTGTGTTAACATTGGGGGAACATCAAGACAAGGGCTGGAGGTGTGGCGTCTGTGTTAACATTGGGGGAACGTCAAGACAAAGGCTGGAGGTGTGGCGTCTGTGTTAACATTGGGGGAACGTCAAGGCAAAGGCTGGAGGTGTGGCGTCTGTGTTAACATTGGGGGACGTTTCATAATCAGGAAACACTAGGCCCACGGTGTGTGTCAGCTCCTGCTTTAGGTGTTGGAGAGAAGGACAGACAGGCACACATTCTGGTATCTGTGCCTCTGTATACAGTTGGCCCTTGAACAACTCGGTGGCTGGGGCACTGACCTTTCACACACTTGAGAATCTGAGTATAGTTTATCGTTTGTCCTCCCTGTGTCCATGGGTCCTCCGTATCCATGGTTCTATACCTGCGCATTCAGCCAACCCCGAGTGTGTAGTACTGTGACATGCACTGCTGGAAAGAAGTCCTTGAGTAAGTGGACCCCCGCTTTTCAAATCCACGTTGTCAAGGGTCACCTGTATATAGACAAACGGCCCATCAGAGGCTCACAGTCTTCCGAGGACAGAGGCCGCCTATGCAAAGATCCTGAGGTGGAGAGCTTTTGCCCTTTGTTGTTTGACAGTAAACAAGGGATCAGCGTGGGCTTCCCTGGTGGCTCAGTGGTAAAGAACCCACCTGCCAATGCAGGAGACGTGGGTTCCATCCCTGGGTCGAGAAGATCCCCTGAAGAAGGAAATGGCAACCCACTCCAGGATTCTTGCCTGGGAAATCCCATGAACAGAGGAGCCTGGCGGGCTACTGTCCATGGGTCGCCAGAGTCTGACTTGACTGAGTGCCTAAACAACAACAAAGGATCAGCGTAGTTAGAGCAGGTTGGGGGGTGGGTTTGCAGGAGATGAGGTTTGGGAGGTGGCAGGGGTCCATTTGAGGCCTTGTAGTCCATGCTGAGGACTTGCCATTTTACTGTGAATGAGAGGAGAAGGTCCTAGTGGTTTTGAATAGAGGTATATTGTGGTCCTATTTACATCTTTAGAGGATCACTGGGACTGTGCAGGAAACAGACTGGGCTGGATGGCAAGCCTGGGAGACAGGGGTCAGGTGCAGAGATTGTGGCAACAGTGGTCCAGGCAGGTCTCGAGGTGCTTAGACAGGGTGGAGTTGGGGTCGTCAGAGGGTGTGTCCTGTGTGTGTTGTAGGTGGAGCCAGGAGGAACCACAGAGTGGAGTGAAAGTGCTGGGTGAGACTGAGCCGAGATCAGGGCCGACTCCCCATGTCTGGCTTCTGCTGCTGGTGGAGCTGGAGTCAGTAAAGAAATCAGGAGTTTGGTTTAGAGTTCATGGAGTGTGAGATGCCTGTCGGGGCCGTGCAGGTGGCTAGGTCAGGTTGCCAGTTGCATGGGGACGAAGGGAATTCAGGGGAGGGGCCCAGAATCTCGAAGGAACCTTGGGAGCCATCAGCCACGGGTAGGTGGTGTTTCGAGCCGTGACCCCTGCTGAGGGAGAAGGCAGAGATCTCAGATCCAGATGTGAGGGTCCAGGGCACCTCGGGAGTTATGGGCTGAGAGGTTCATGGGAAACCAGCACTGAAGGAGCTCATGAGGGGTGGTGAGGCTGTTGTGAGGTCCCTGAAGAAGCTGGGGGTGAGGCTGTCGGCTCCTACTGACAGTTCAGGAGCATGGGGGAGGGGGTTCCCTATGAGGAAGGCTGGCTGTTCAGGTGGAGTACGAGTATGAACTCTGCCTACCAGGGGAAGGCAGCAAACGCTGTCATTCCCTGGAGCATTCTGTCCTAAAGGGGAGCGAAGAGAGGCGGCAAGGCTGGAGGATCCAGAAAGGTTCAATGGGTCACTGAGAACCTGAGCGAGGGTGAGGGGTGGAGGGTATCAAGGTGGAGAGACCAGTGTGGGAGGCAGGAGGGTGGGACAGAGTGGGGAGGGACGGAGGTTTGGAGGCTGCCGCTGTTTAAATCATTCCTGAGGCCCACTTCTTATAAATGACGATTTTACAGAGGGTCGCTCCCAGGCTTCCTCGCTGCGGGTGATCAGAAGCCCGCTGGGGGCTGCCTGGCTGGTGTGGCCTGGCCCCGGGTGAGGAGCATGTGTGCTACACACCGCACTCAGCTGTGTTGTGAGGAATTGGGGGTCCCCACCTCCCTGAAGTCAACAGGGCTCCCCTCAGAAGTTCTCAGCGAACCTTCCAGGGCTGGGAGAGGTCCCTGCCCAGTGCTCCTCATGTGTGTTTGTCTCCAGGTCCTGTGGCTGCTGTGAACGACACGCTTCTGTCCTTCCCACCTCCCCTCTGTTCTTCCCCTTCCCGTCACCTGCCCATGGTTTACTTGCTGTGGATCCGTGAGTTCAGGGATTCACAAACGTGAATGATTCTTTTATACCTGAGTGTTATTATTTGTCATACCCCGGTGGCTCAGTGGCAAAGAATCCAGCTGTCAGTGCAGGAGACTCGAGACGAAGGTTTGATCCCTGAGTTGGGAAGATCCCCTGGAGACGGGCATGGCAACCCACTCCAGTATTCTTGCCTGGAGAATCCCATGGACAGAGGAGCCTGGTGGGCAGCAGTTCATAGGGTTGCAAAAGAGTCGGACACAACTGAGCGACTGAGCTTGCATGCATGCACAAGTTATTTAATAAATATTGCAACATATTATATTCAGCAGAGACTGAACTTACTAGGAGAAAACCTTATAGACATTAGGTACCTATGAAATGAAGTTATGAATTATTGCAGTGAAGTTCTGAAAGTTCTCCTTTTTATAAATGGGGAAAGTAAATTGTTTATGTTAAGATTTCATTTGCATCTCTAATTCCGGTATATCGTATTTAATTCGGGCTTTCTACTGTAGGTTTTTAAATGTCTTGTTTTTTGTGTTTATCTACAAAACTTCCTTAATAGTTCCCTCTGAAATGATCTTCACTTCCCATTTCACTTTACTAGTGCTCATTTCTTGCTGGACAGGTGGGGTGGCAGTTTGAGCAGGGCTGACGCCAGACTTTAACAGCAGAGAATATCGGACGATAGAGTCTTAGAGTTGGAAGCCGTTACAGACCAGCTCCTCCACTTCTTCGTCTTACAGACAGGAAGCTGAGGCGTCTTGAGACGATAGGTCTTCACACTTGATAAAGCCGCCACAGAGAAAAACGCTCAAAACCAAGCCTAATAGTGAATCCACTAGTCCACCCTACGGTTCTTCCTTCAGATGAATTATCCTGACAGAGCTGCCAGCACCCAGAGGAACACGGCCAGGGGGCACCTGGCTAATGCCGGCGTACTTGGTAGGGGCACAGATCCTCAGCCCCAAGAGACCTGACTGCCTTTAGGCCGCTTGGGCCAAGGCGGCTGCATGGCTGCCCACCCCTGTTAGCTGGGTCCTTCCTGGTCGGGGGTAAACCCTTTCTGCAGGTTGTTTCCTGTCTGCCTGCTCTCTCTAGGGATCAAGATAGTAACAGATACAAACACTTGTGAGTGAGATTATTCCCAAGATAATTTCCATTTCTGTTTCTGAATGTGCTATAATAGAAGCAAAAGAGAAAATCTTTAGGATTCTTTTTTTTTTTTAAATTTTTATTTATTTATTTGGCTGCTCTGGGTCTTAGTTGTAGCATGTGGGATCTAGCTCCCTGACCAGGGATCGAACCTGGGCCCCCTGCACTGGGAGCTCAGAGTCTTAGCCACTGGACCACCAGGGAATTCCCTTTAGGGTTCTTGAATTAGAGAAGTGGTTAATGTTGGACTGGACGTTGGGCGATTATTACATTTTTGCAAGTACAGAGCTTATGATCCTGATACTTTCAAATAATGTTAAAATGCCATGAAAAATACCCCCACTCCTTTGTTTGCTGATGTTCATCCATAAATACTGCTCAAACTTTACACCATCTCCTTGTGAATAATTATGTTCTTATTCATACCCCTAAATTACATTTTAAAAGGGAATATCAATATAAATATTTATTATTTTAGACATAAGTGAGATTTTGTCACAAGTCATCTGAAGTTACGCATTTTCAAAAAAGTGATGTTTTTAAATACAAATAAGTTAAAATAGAAACAGATACACTCAGATGTTCATCATGATGTAGCAGCATCTTTGTAGCATCTTCAAATTGTTCAAATAGTTTCAAACAGACAGAAGTATCTGAGAACTTTGAAGAAGGCTGCTCGACTGGATGTTGACATTAGGCGCGGGGTAGGTCACACGGCAGTTTAAACTAAAGCTGCTTAGTTCAGAGGGTACTGCTGTTTTATCACCATATTTAAAAATCCGTTCCTCTTTTACTCCCTCAAACTGAGCTCAGGGATATAATGGATCCCATTATAGGTAAAAGGTCTGTGACTCAGCCATCGAGCTGCTCAAACTCTTGGCTGTTTTAATTGCCACCATTAAAGCTTTAGTACTTTTATCTCATAAAAATAGATATCATCGATGTAAAATGTGTGCCTGTCGAAAATACATTGGTACCTCTGCCCTGGTGGTTAGCTAATCATCCTTCCGAGTTTCAGGAGAGTTAGGTTTTAGGCAGATGGGAACCTGACATAGATCACAGATTTGTTGAGATGGAGTCACTTAATTAAGAAAAGAATTCATGTAGTAATAAAGGGTAACATCTAGTTAGAAATATCCTCAGAAAAGAAGCTTGTTTTGCTTTGGTTTGTGTTTTAAGTGCATTTAACTGATGGAAGGATGGTGGATTTTTACTCAGCTCGTCTTGAACCCTAGAGAATAATGATGCTTTTCTGATTTTGATGCTAAAACTTCAACAATTCAAGGGAAATGTACCAGTCGCTCTTCCGACCCTGTTAGACACACCTGTGTACACTTAAGTGCAGTAATTGGCGGTGTTTCTCTGTCTGTCTTCTGCAGAGGGGCAGATATCAAGGGGGAAAGGGAGCTCCAAGAACACAGTGGGAGCCAAATGTTAAAATGTGAGAAGCGACTTTGTTCTGCTGCTTTCCCTCCAATGTGGCCCCCAGTCACAGTCATTCATTATTCATACGGCCGTGCACAAACAAGGTAAAATGTCTCTGGAAGAGATCTGAAATGAGCACATCACGAGAAAGCTTCACCTCCTGCCCACTCTGTACATAGGGACCCCTCTGTAGTTCAAATGGGAGCAAATAATTGGTGGGCAATTCATTGAGTTCTTTTCCCTCCTGCAGTTGTAATTGTGGAATTGTGTTCAGTTGAGAGAAAAAAAAAAAAATCTTGACTGTAGAAGGATCTCCATTCTGAACCAGCTCTAAAACTAAAACCTAGCCACACAAAGCAATTGTGAGCTGATATACATAACCAGCCTTCTCTTCTTGCCCAGCTGTGTAGATTCAATTATAATAATTTTCTCAGTTGCATAACATTGCTGTTTGTTTATTACTGCGTTATTAGTCAGTGAATGAACCTCCCTCTTTTTGACCCCTCAGCAGTGTTTATAAAATACTTAATTGCTTTGGTATCTTCTGTTTCATGTATAATTCCAGCTGGAAGGAGTCATGGGGACACAATCCCCTTTAAGTGTTAAACCGACTGTTTCTAAGGTGCAGGAAACTTTCTGTTAAAATACACATCAGGAACCTTTAATATTGCTTGTAGTGCAGTTTCTTTTCTTTTTCTCCCTTCTTTTTTAAAATTTGAACACAGTGATTAAAAAAAAAAAAAATCCCCCTGTGATGGTTTCAGTGGTGCTTAACTGTCTCAGAGTGTCAGACTCCAGCCTGCCTGTAGCGCCTACACCCTTCATTTCATCTCGGTTCTTCCTGTCGGAGTGGGTCCCACCTCTGTCCAGCTGGTACTTCGCACACAGCTGTGTGTCATTACGCCTTCCTCCTCTCTGAAGACACGGCAACAGGAATGGGCTTCCCTGGTGGCTCAGATGGTGAAGTGTCTGCCTGCAGTGCAGGAGGCCCAGGTTTGATCCCTGGATTGGCAAGATCACTGGAGAAGGGAATGGCTACCCACTCTATAGTCTGACAGGCTATAGTCTGTGGGGTTGCAGAGACTCAGATACGACTGAGTGATTTTCACAGGAATGGGTGAGCTGCAGTGATTAGATAATAGGTGTAGTAGCTAAGATGTGGGCTCCACAGAGAGGTGACCTGGCTTGAATCTTGACTCTTGTAACGAGCTTTTTGTGACTTTGGACAAATGCATCACCTCTTTGTGTGCCTCAGTTCTCCCATTTATCAAATGGGGATAATTTCCCCAGGTGGGTTGTGAGCACAGAGAGGTGCTTGGCACAGGAGGGCTCAGTGTCACCATCAACAGAGCAGCATCACAAAGCGATGAACAAGTCCTGTTGTGTTCTCTGTCCTCCTGTGGTCAGTGGGATGTCTACATGCAAGGGGGATCCAGGATGGGGAGGGGGAAAGACTGAAAAAAAATTAAGACGTGAGTGGCTGGGGATTTTAAGGTATGCATTGTTGCTGCGTAACAAATTGCCACAGATTTCGTGGCTTCTGACAATACCGTGTTCTTATCCCCCGTTTCTGTGAGTCAGGATTTGAGCCCAGCTCAGCTGCCTCCTATGCTTGGGGCCTTTTCAGGCTACTATCAGGAGTGGGGACTGTGTTTACATCTGGAGTCTTGGCTGGGCAGGGATTGACTTCTTTGTCCACTGGGGTTGTGGGCCGAATTCACTTTAGGTAGCTGTGTGACTTGGGGCCTCAGCCTGGGGCTGTCCTTGACCTCTGGAGGCTGCCCTTGGCTCGTGATCATGGTGGGTTGCTCCCAGCTGGCAACAAGGAATGTCTAGCCCTCAAGGGGGGACCCACACCCTCTTCACAAGCTTCCTGATTAAGTCAGGCCCGCCTTTGAGTAACTAAAAGCCAACTGATTTGGGGTTTCTAATCATAGTTGCGAGTCCCTCTCAGCTTGGCCACGTCTGCTGGCCAGCAGCCACAGGTCCCCCTCGCGGCTAGCAGGTGGAGATTGTGGGGTCACCTTAGAATTCTGCCTCCTACAAGATGTGAATGATATATTTTTTTTTAATAGAACCAAAGCAATCTATCATTAAGCATTTATTGCAACTAGATCTTTCGCTAGCCTCACAAGCTCTGAGTCCTGGAGAACTTACTGGGTGTAAATTAGCTTTATTACTGAGCTCCTTACAAATGGATTTTTTTTTCCCCTTAAAGACTGTTCTATTCCCATTTCTACACAACCCCCTGGGATTGTTCTGTGTTAGGTAAAGACACAGAACTATTGAGGTTTGACTTTTTAAGTTGATAGGAGAAGCATTGTAAGCTACCTTTAACACTGACCTTTTTAGGCTAGTAGAAGTCTAAAAGTGCAAATGTGGAATGAATTGGTTTTCCAGGGCCAAACTCTATATGTTCCCCCTTAATAACTCAAGGATCAACGAACTTTAGGTACACCAGTGATAGCAAAAAAAAAAAAAAAGAAGAAAACAACAATGGAAGTGTACAGTAAAAACAAGAAAAAAAAACCAAACGATTGAATTGAACTAAACTATTTTTGGTATGTAAATTTGGTCTTTGTCCTTAGTGGCTTGAATAGGCTCTATTTATGCAAAACATGTCGACCAGCCCGGAAGCACTGCTGTCTTGTTTTTGCTGAGCTTGATCCCTAGTAAGCTCGGTGGCTTCAACTCTGGGTGTCTGCTGCCAAATTCAAGCATCCAAACAGCCTTTTGAGAACTTTACAGACCTTAGAGATAACTGGAAATAGGGAAGAGGAATGCCCCTGTAACTGGGATTAGTTCTACAGATTCTCATTCTCTGGTGATTGTGGAGTGGAGGCTGTTAAGGGCAGGGTGCCCTGTGCAAGGTGGTGAAGGAAGAAACAGGAGGGAAAGGAGAGACAGTACAGTTGGCCTTGTTAAGGACCCCGAGCACATTCGTTATCTTTCCTGTTTTTACTTCTAGGAAGTAATGTCCAGTAACAGATAACACTTGAGGATTTACTGCTTTTAGGAAGCAAGACCTTCGGAACAAGAGGGTGAAAGTTTGGCCCTGTCTCAGATTCCTCTAATGGGGTCAGAGTTTGGGTTGCTTACTGGAAGTCAGAGGCACTGCGATGCCACATTTGCAGACCCTGTTCCTTTTTGGTGGGGGGATGGTGCGGCAGCTGTAGGAGGAGAGTGGGTGTCATCCTTATGGTGGGCGGGCCTGCTGCCTGCAGGGACTGTCCCCTTGTATGCCGTCCAGGCTGCCCAGGAAGTCACTCAACGGCTTTCAATCGTGTTGTGTTCATGCTGGTTTCTGTCTCTCCCCTACCCAGAGGAGTGAGGCTTTTCTCAACCAACCCCTCTGCGTTTCCCTTCTATTACAGGTACTTTAGGGAAGGAGATTTCAAGGTTAGGGGCGTGGTCTGATGACCACATAGGCTCTTTGGAGAACTGACACATGTTAACGCAACATTCAAGTCTTGTCTAAACAACTAAGCTGATTTTCCCAGGCACTTGTGAAGCAATGGAGAAACAACAAAACAAAAACTTCAAAACTTTAACATCACTTTAACTCTGTGCCCTCAGTGTGTGGGTGTGTATGTGTGATTTGGATGGGACAAACATGTCATCTCATTATATGCTTTTTAAATGTAAGGCGATTACTTGGTCTGGTGCTTTTGCTAAGCACTAGAATTGACCTGTTACCCAACTGGCATGGTGGCCACAGAGCCGTACCCTCCGGCTGGCACCTCACTCAGCCACAGGGTGGCACCCAGCCCAGCGTGACAGTCTGGTTGCATGGACACGGAGAGAGGGCAGTGACAGGGAGCAACAGTGGCCAGATGCCCTGTTCTCCTGCACTGGGAGGGAGTGCGTGCCACTCAGAACTTCTCAGACACTTGGGAAGGGGGTCAGCATCGATGGCATCTCTCCGCAGGGCTGTCGAGGTCCAGTTGCCCATGAAAACACCAGAGCACAGTGTGTCCCACACTACAGAGGCCAGTGACACTCCCCATGATGTAGTTTCACCCTGAGCACTGCAAGGTGGCCAGGGTTCACTGTGTGATGGGAAGTTATTTAACACTGAATTCCACATGCCCAGTTGGTTCATTGTTTTGGACTCTTCTCATTCAAAATGCACTTACAGTGTAGATGCTGTCAAAATGCCTACAGATGATTTTTAAATGAGATACTTCACAGTAACTAAATTTTTTTTTCAAGTCTAAAACGAATGATTCTGAGGGACACACTAAGATAAGTTATTATATTTTAAAATTAATTTTATTTAACTTATCTTCACTGCATATATATATATATTATAATGGAAATTGTATAAGTCAATTGATTATATGATTATACTAATGTCCCTGTTTTATTCCTACATATGACCATAATTGAGTAAGCTGTTTTCAGTGCATTTATATAAAATTGTATTTATTCATAGAGTTGTATACTAGCTTTTAAAATATTTGGTAACCACGGCTTCAAGACAAGCCCTCTTTCTCTCTCTCTCACATTCCTCCCACAGAGGTGATGGATTTGCTCTGCTTTAGCTGCTTAAATCCAGAGTACATTTTAAAGAACATTTTTATTCAAGATATTCTTGGACAAAGAATGCCATAGTTAAA